>NC_073306.1:83424833-83759581 GCF_027595985.1 Sorex araneus | reverse complement strand
CTCTGGCCCTGATTTTCAGTTTTTGTTGTTGTTATTGTTTTCTGTGCTCAAGGATCACTCCTGGCTCAGGGAACCATTTAGGGTGCTGGGGATTGAACCCAGTTCAGCTGTGCCCTGCCCACTGTACTAGCTCTCTGACTGCAGGTTCTTTTCAGTTTTGAGTTACTGGGGAGGAATCCTCGGGCACAGCACACGCTCTGCCCCTGAGCGACATCTTGGGGTGAATTTGAGAAACTTCCAAATCGTAGGATTCTGGATGAGCTATGCCAATTTGAAAAGTAAACTGTGCAAGTTTGAAGTTCCTTGTGTATAAACCTGCCCGGCATGCCCCAGCTGTGGGGCTTTCCTGAGGCTGGCCAGGTACCTGGGTCAACTTGAGTGTGTCACTCTCTTTACGTCGCCCTGTCTGGTGGACTGAGGCGCCATCCCACAGAAGCCCAGAGTTCCTTGTAAGAGCAGAACCTTTTGGACCTGGAGAGAGGTGGAGTGATGAGCTGGGCAGGACCCTGGTTTTCGGGGAAGAAAGAACACGTACGATCAGGAACCAAGAGTCCGGGGAGTGGGTGGGGCAGGGGCAGTGCTGAGGAAACCCGGGAAGTACACCTGGTTTGGAGAGAGCATTGAGCCTGAGCGGGTGGAGGTCAGAAATTAGGTGCCGCCACAGAGCTTGGCATCCATGGTACGTGTCATGGTGTCTCACTCACTTGTCTTTCTTCCCTCCTCCTCCGCATCCGCCTGGGCTCCTCAGGGATCCAGCGAGGGAACCGGTCTGTCTGCGTTGCTTCCCCAACCTAAAAACCTGACTGTGAAAGAGACTAACAGGTTGCTCCTGCCCCATGCCTTTTCCCGGAAACCCTCGGACGGCTCCTCGGACCTGAAGCCCCCCAGACAGGCCTCAAAGACCAAGCCCGCCTCACTGGCCCCCGTGGTGGGGACCACAACCACCACCCCATCGCCCTCGGCCATCAAGGCTGCTGCCAAGAGTGCTGCCCTGCAGGTGACGAGGCAGATCACACAGGAGGAGGACGACAGCGATGAGGAAGTGGCCCCCGAGAACTTTTTCTCCCTCCCTGACAAGGCTGAGCCGCCCGGAGTCGAGCCATACCCTTACCCCATGCCCACTGCCCCCGAAGAGCTGCCTCCAGGCACAGAGCCGGAACCAGCCTTCCAGGACGATGCCGCCAATGCCCCCCTTGAATTCAAGATGGCAGCAGGCTCAAGTGGGGCCCCTTGGGTGCCCAAGCCTGGGGAAGACTACAGCTACAATCAGTTTTCCACATATGGCGACGCCAATGCCGCTGGTGCTTACTATCAGGTGCGTAGGAGGCCTGCGGGCAGCCTGCCAGCCCAGGAGCATCCTTAGCCAGTGGAGATGCCCTCTGGGACATCACGTTAGCCAAAGGAATGAGTCTTTGAGTATCTTCATCTTCCTGTAGCTTTCTAACCTCAAGACATACATCTCACTTTTATTCTATTCCTGATTGATCTCAAATGGCCGAAATGTTGAATTCTGACGGGTAGAACCCATGTGCCTGCTGCCTTTATTCTGAAATAGTCTCACCATAGGAGCTGGTGAGAAGAAGGAGGGCCACAGCGGGGGAAAGTGCAGTCTTCGGTCATAGGAGAGACCCAGGGTCGCCCCCACAGGCATGGGAGTGAGAGCAAGGGGGGCAGCATAGATTCCTGTGGGAGTGAGTCGAGGAGTTTCCCGAAAGTACTGAGAAGGGACTGCGGGCAGGGATGGGGGCATGAGAGGTGGAGGGGGTCTGGAGACTGCACGGGTCCCTTGGATGAGGAAAGTGGGGGACCTGGTTTGCACGGTGGTTGCAGATGGGGTTAGAATGGTTTGGGGGTTGAGTCTCAGGCTGTGTGAATCTGGTCGAATTACTGAACTGGCTCTCTTGAGTTCCAGAGGGCCCAGCTGTAGGAAGGCAGGGAGAACAGCAGCTTCGTTGGGGTGTAGGAAACTTCCTGTTAGCCTCGGCGGTGCTTGGAACAGAGCACGTGTTCAGGAAATGATTGCGGAGACTTCTCCTTTGGCTGTTTGGGAGAGCTGATCAGCTTGTTTGGGGTGGACGCCTGTCTGTGAGTGGGTTTGAGCCTTCCCATAGGACAGGCGTCAGGACTCAGGGACAGTTGCACGGTCTGGCCTGACTCACCTGGGATGGTTGGCACGTGTAACTCCCCTTCCCACTCTCATGCTATGAGTAGTGAGTGGGTGGGCTTAGCTTTCTGCAGGGTACAGTTAGGGACTCTGGTGGCCGGGCTCCAGGGGCGCCCAGGTCGGACCAGACCTTGCAGACGGCCGTGCAACTTAAATACTTGCTGCTAAACCTAGTTGTATCCTGCAGATAGATTAAGTACCACATATCTTCTGCTCAACATTGTTAGAAGGAAAGAGGAAGGAGAAAGGAGTTTTTGTTTTGTTTTCCAGCCACACTGGGCCAGGTGCTCAGGGCTTACTCCTGGCAGGCTCTGGGGGCCCTACGTATAGTGCTGAGGATTTGAACATGAGTTGGTCACATGCAAGGCAGGTGCCTCCAGCCTAAAATATGAGAATTTGTTCTTCCCTCTTCAAAAAAATCCTACGCAAGTCTTAGGAAAACAATTGCTTTTTTTTTTGCTTTTTGGGTCACACCTGGCAGTGCGCCGTGTGCAGTGCAAGGCAAACGCCCTACCCGCTGTACTATCATTCCAGT
This sequence comes from Sorex araneus, assembly GCF_027595985.1. Taxonomy (NCBI): domain Eukaryota; kingdom Metazoa; phylum Chordata; class Mammalia; order Eulipotyphla; family Soricidae; genus Sorex; species Sorex araneus. The sequence goes on along the minus strand of NC_073306.1, from coordinate 83,756,882 downwards.
CCCAGGAAACAATTGCTTTACATCTAACAACTAAATAGCAAGTTGGAATTCTTTACATACAGTTATAAAACCTATAGATTCAGGATTCCTGAATAAAACACTCTTATTTAACTCCTGCAACTTAGTTGTTGCGCATTGTAGACTTTTCTTTTCCTTTTTGCTTTTGGGCCACATCTGGCTGTGCTCAGGGCTTAGTCCTGGCTCTTGAGTTTAGGGATCTCTCCTGGCAGACTTGGGACCATATAGGGTCTTGGGGATTGAACCCAGGTGGGTCACATGCAAGGTAAGCGCCCTGCTGCTCTACATACAAGCCCTACAGGTCCCTCTTTTGTAGATTTTTGATTCTTTTTTATTTTTTTAAATTTTTGATTCTTTTAACATAGCATAGGGGATGGATGATGCAAGGGCCTCGTGTGAGCCACGCAGTCTACCACTGGGTTGCATGTTTGGCTCTAAATGGTAAATTTTTTTGTCCTTCTTAAGTTTGGGGACCACACTTGGCAGTGCTCAGGGCACTCCTGGCAGTACTGCAGGTATGAGTGGGGGACCATGTGGTGCCACACATGAACTTGGGCCTCCTGAGAGCAAAGCCTGTGCTCAGCCTGGTGAGCATCTCTCTGGTCCATATTATAAACCTTTTGTTGCTTTGTTTTGAGACCACACCCAGTGATGCTCAGGGTTACACCTCAATCTGAGTTTACTCCTAGTGAGGCTTGGGGAACCCTAGACACTGTCAGGGATCGAACCTTAGCCCCTGCCACCTGCAAGATAAGTACCTTCCCTGCTGTACTAGCTATCTGGCCTCTTGAAAATTTTTGTTTTTTGTTTTGGGCCACACCTGGCAGTGCTCAGGCCTTATTCCTGGTAGTACTCGGGGACCATATGGGGTGACAGGGATTGAACCTGGGTCAGCTGTGTGCAAGGCAAGTGCTGTACCTGATGTATTTCTATGCCCCACCCCCTTTTAATTTTTTTTTCTTTTTGGGTCACACCCGGCGATGCTTAGGTTACTCCTGGCTTATGCACTCAGGAATTACTTCTGGCAGTTCTCAGGGGACCATATTGGATGCTGGGAATTGAACCCAGGTCGGCTGCATGCAAGGCAAACACCCTACCCGCTGTACTATTGCTCCAGCCTCACCCTTTTAAATTTTTTAATAGGAAATTCATATTATAATTACTCCACTTTTTAATTTTTATTTATTTTTATTTTTTTGGTTTTTGGGTCACACCTGGCGATGCACAGGGATTACTCCTGGCTCTGCACTCAGGAATTACTCCTGGCAGTGCTCAGGGGACCATATGGGATGCTGGGATTTGAACCCGGGTCGGCCACGTGCAAGGCAAACGCCCTACCCGCTATGCTATCACTCCAGCCCCCAATATTATAATCACTCCAGAGTTGCAAGTGATTTATTACCTTTAAGGCTTATTTTGGGGACCAGAGTGACAGTACAGTGGGTAGGGTGCTTGCCTTGCATAAGGTTGACCTGGATTTGATCCCTCGCATCCTAAATGATTCCCCCAGCACACCAAGAGTAATTCCTGAGTGCAGAGCCAGAAGTAACCCCTGAACATCGCCAGGTGTGGTCAAAAAACAAAACCCAAAAATCTTATTTTTCTTAGTTCCACAGCCACCTCCAGATAGCTCGTTTCTGAGTGGGCGTTGTCAGACTCCTGACCCGAACACCCGTGACACAAACTCGTTTTTTTCCTGCCTGTAAATTCTAGAGTGGCTTCATCATAGTTTCCACTAGAGACCCACGGGCCCCCAGCTGATAACCGGCCGTCTCCCCAAATGGCAGGGGGAGCAGGCGCTGTGCACTTCCGTGGGGTGTTAGGAGCTGGAGGAGTAAGACTGAGGGCATGCGCTTTCGCGACCGTGCAACATCATATGCTCTTTGTTACCAGTGATAGAAAACATACAGTCTAGTGATGCCATTCCGACAGGTCTGACTGTTGGGGGGAAAATTCCAAATAAAGGTAGTGAATTTCCTGTTGAAAATTGAATGTAATCAAAGTAAGGAAAGAGTAAAGTGAAAATTATCTGCCACACAGGCAGAGGGGGAGTGGTGGGGGCGGGGTATGTTGGGGTTATTGGTGGTGGAACATGTGCACTGGTGAAGGGATGGGTGTTTGAGCATAGTATGACTGAGACTCATCCTAAAAGCCCTGTAACTGTTCTCATGGTGACTCAATTAAAAAAGAAAAAACAAAAAAGACTAAGGGCACGGTGGAGGAATTGATGCTGGCAGCCAAGCGCCTGTCCTGGGGTGCGGTTCAGAGAGGCCAGAAAGCTTGAGCTGGGAAGGGGCCGTGGAGGGGCCAGCTGATCCTGGGGGTATGGGTGCAGTGGGACCTCTGCCTCTTTGGTGCCATCCTTTCCTTCCTGGGGCAGGCCCCGTCCCCCCTTCACTGGCTCCTCAGTGGGTGTGTCTTTCCCTCCTTGCCTGCAGGATTATTACAGTGGTGGCTACTACCCTGCCCAGGACCCGGCCCTGGTGCCCCCCCAGGAAATCGCCCCAGATGCCTCCTTCATCGATGATGAAGCAGTAAGTGAGCTGCTCCGAGCCGGGTACCCTGCTTTGTTTTTTGTTTTCCTGGGAGAGTTTGGGTGAGGCCAGACCCGGCTTAGGGTCTTCGTGCTTATGTGCTCTGGAGGGACCCTGGGGATGGCGTGTGGGGTGGAGGTCCAATCAGGGTCTGCAGCAGGCGGCTGATTGTTTCTTAAGGGCTTTGGGTTTTGTTTTTGGTGTTTGGGCCACAGCAGCCGGTGATGCTCAGGTCTTAGCCCTGACTCCGCTCAGGGATCACTCCATGAGGGACCCTGTGTACCGTATTCGGTGACGGGGCCCCAACCAGGTAAGTCAAGCACAAGGCAAGCACCTTAGCCCTGCACACTTGGACCTCCCATGGCCTTTTTCTTGTCAGGTGACCACTGTCACATCACACTCTAGCCACCCTCTCTGCAGGAGGGTGGAGAAAGGGAGAGGACATTTTCCTCTTGAACACTTCACTTGTTTCATTGGCTGGACTTAGGTCCCATGGCTGTATCTGCTTGCCACAGGAGCCCATGAAATCAGTCTCTCAGCTGATAGATGGGCCTCACCAAAATGTACCTTGACTCAACATAGAATTTAGATGGGGAGAATGACTTTGGGGTGGGAAAGGACAGTCACTTCGCTGTTCCCTCAACATCAGGAGTGGAAGCCATGATTCCCCCACATGTGGGTAGAAAGTCATGACCCCTCAGAAGGGAGCGCAGTGAGGGCGGGGGGAAGAGGGGGTGACCTTTGGAGTGTGGGCTCTTACTTTGAGAGCACTGTATTATTTTGGTGATGTGGGGCGGGGGCAGCCAGTGGTGCTCTGTGGCTCCTCCCCCGCCTCAGTGCTCTGGGAAGTGCTGGACCATTGTGCAGGGACCTGGACCTCCTGCATGGTAGGCAAGTGCTCAGTCCTGGAGCTCACTCTCTGGCCTCCCCACATTATGTTTTTTTTTTTTTTTGCTTTTGGGTCACACTTGGCAATGCTCAGGGGTCACTCCTGGCTCTGCACTCAGGAATTACCACTGTCTGTGCTCAGGGGGCCATATGGGATGCTGGGAATTGAACCCAGGTTGGCCATGTGCAAGGCAAACGCCCTACCTGCTGTGCTATCACTCCACCCCCCCAATTATGTGCTTTTCTGCTTTTTGGGTCCCACCTGACTCTGCCTAGGACTTTCTTGGCTCTGCACTCAGGAGTCACTTGTGGTGGAGCTCGGAGAACCCTTTGTGGTGTTGGGGATTGAACTGGGTGACCGTGAGCAAGGCAAGCACCTTCCCCCACTGTATTCTCCACCCCCGGGCTTGGTTTGGTTTTGGTGTTTTGGTTTTTTTGGTCCCACTATGACTGCTCAGGGATCACTCCCTGAGTGCATAGGAGACCGAATGCAATGCCAAGGATCAAACTGGCAGGTTTTTGTTGCTGTTACCCTGAATTCTTTGACAGTTGTGGAGACCTTAGGAATAGTACAATGGATAAGGCACTTGCCTTGCCTTATGTGAGTGATCCAGGTTCAATCCCTAGCTCTTCACAGGGATCCCCAAGCTCCGCCAGGAGTAACATCTGAGGACCGCCGGGTGCACCACAGAAACCAAAAAAGCAACATAGAACATAATTGTATGCTTGCTTTATGGACATCTAGAATTTTACTTGTAGCCTGAACACAGATTCGCACCCGTGGTTCTCTGTGCTCACTCATGATTAGGCCCACCTCTTGGCACCTCTCTTGCCTGTCCAGAAGAACCGAGAACCAGCCTTTTGTCTGGTAGCAAGGGTGGGTGGGGAACGGAAGTGGCTGCTGTGGGCTTGAGAGCCACCAGGCTGTCCCTAACCTCTCCCTACTCTTCCCTCCTTTTTCACCCCCATTTTCCTTTGCAGTTTAAGCGGCTGCAGGGCAAGAGGAATCGAGGGCGGGAAGAGATCAACTTTGTGGAGATCAAAGGTGATGATCAGCTCAGTGGGGCCCAGCAGTGGATGACCAAGTCATTGACAGAAGAGAAAACCATGAAGTCGTTCAGCAAAGTAAGCAGAGAGAGCTTGACGAACTGGGCAGCCCTGGGCAGAGCTGCCCTGTTCCAGTCTGCCCTACCCCGGGATCCCCTGCCAGAACCGAGGGGCTCTGCTGTCCTGAGTGTGGCGGGGCCTGGCTGCTGGGTGGACAGGGCTGGAGGTTTCCTGGCCTGTCGCCATGGACAGATGGCCGAGGAGTTGCAGCTTGCCCGGCCAGCCAGTTGCTCCTCAGTTTCCTCTTGCATCCCGTGGAGCTGGGATCTGCTCAGCGCATCTGGGAGGTGTGGCTCGCCTGAACCTCAGCCCTGCGGGCCTCGCTGGGTTCTTCACGGGCCATTTCTCTTTTCCTTCCTCCCCGGTGTGTTCTTGCATCAGCTGCAGCCTTTGCAGATGCTTTACCCCTCCCATTGCCCACCCGCACTCCTGCCAGTCTGTGCTTCAGTCAGTGGGATGAGTGTTTGTGTGCCTGGGAGCTGAGTGCCACTCGTGTGCCCTCTGAGGAGCCCGATGCAGGGGTGCAGAAGGTGGGGAAGCCCCGGACTGGAGCCCAGCACTGGCTAGGCCCAGGTCGGGCCTTTAATTCCTTCTTTTCTCCCGTTGTCTTCTGCTTTGTTCTCTGGCCACAGAGGGCCATCTGAGCCTGGCCGTTGGTTTTAACTGAGTAAATGTGGGTGGGTGTACAGGACCGAGTGCAGAATTGCGGTTAGCTTGGTGGAGCTCCACGGCTGTTTCCTGGAAAAACCACTCAGGAGAGCATCTTCAAGCTGGAGGGCAAAGGTAGCATGGTCGGTAATAGCTGCTATTGTTCCCTGCTCACTGCAGGGCCGTCAGTCTTCTTTGACCAGCACTTTCAGAGGACTGTGCGTTACACGAAGGAGTTCCAGCTCGCTCTTTGCTAGCTCTCAGCTTCTTACCACCATCTCTTTACTGAGCTAGATTATGTTTGGGGGGAGGGGCGGTTTCGAGGGAGATACACCCAGCAGTGCTGATTCCTGGCTCTGTACTCAGGGATCACTCCTGTCGGGGATCGAACTTGGGTCAGCCACGTGCAAGGCAAATGCTTTCCCTGCTGCAGCCCTGAGCTGGATTCTTTTAAAGAAGAGAAAGCTCTAGTTCCCATCTTTGAGGAGTTTACAGCGTAGTTGGGAAATAGAGCTTTGAGGACACTTGAGTGTAAATGATTACACTGCAAATTGATTACATAAGTGCTGAGGAGACTCCGGAGAGGAGTTTGGGGAGTTGGGCGGGGCCAATTAAGGAGCTTCCAGTCTGAGACAACTCTGGCAGAGGACAGAAAAACCACAGAAGCAAAGCGCAGACCAATATAGACTCTGACAGTAAGTCGATTGCATCAGAGTTTGGTTAGGGGCTCAGTGCCTTGTGGGTGGGGGCTAGAGAATTTCACAGAGGTGGAGTGAGGTGTTTGTTTTTTTTTTTTAAATAATTGCAGGGCCACTCCTGGTGACATGCTGGCCCTCGTGCCATTGGGTAGGCCTTGCAGTGTTCAGGAGCCACAGCGACACACCCGGCAGTGCTTTTGTTGGGCGTTGGGGGCATAAGGTCTTGGGACCCTCAGACCTGTACTCATGTGCTCTAACATTTGAGTCCCGCCCTGGCCCCCTGGAGGGGAAACGACCACTTAGAATGAGGGAGGTGGGTGTCATCCCCCTGGGGTTGTGATCCACAGCGGGAGGACTCAGGCTAGCCATCTGGGCTGACTGGGGATAGCAGACAGGAATGAAGGGGACAGTAGAGGCAGATGGGCAGGAAGAGGAGCCCGAAGGGAGAGGAGGTGTGTGGGCCCTGGCACTTAAGCTGTCTGAAGCCGTGGGCACTCAGCTGCTCTCAGATGTCGGCGAGGGCAGAGCAGGGCTTGCTGTGGGGCGGGATTACCCAACAAACAAGACAGCCTCACCTCAGACTCTTTCCAGTCTAGCGGGAATGTTTGCTGGCTATTTTGGGCAAGTATTCTGAGCTTGGTTTTGTTTTTGTTTTTGCGTAATAGGTTTAATAAAAACAACGTTTGTGTGGGGGCCACATTGCGGGTGCTCAGGGACTGCCCTCAGGTCTGCTTGGGGTGGGGTGGGGTGGTCACTTCTGGTGGTGCTCAGGAGACCATGTGGCGCTGGGGCTCAAACCCAGACTCTGGCATGAGCTTAGCCCCTTGACCTGTCCCGCCAGAGGGTCCGAAAAAAAATACCTTTAAAGCACACAGGTGTACTCCTTCACCTGGGATTTTATTTGGGTTTTTTTTTGGCCACACCTGGCAGTGCTCAGGGCTTATTCCTGGCTCTGTGCCAAGGATCATTCCTGGCAGGACTCAGGGAACTCTATGAGGTTCTGGGAATTAAACCTGGGTCTGCAGCTTGCAAGTCTGCACCCTACCTGCTGTACTATCTTGTCTCACCAGCCTGAGATTTCTATTTATATTCTCACTCCTCCTCATGTGTTCCTTGTTGTGACGACCAGGGGCTGCATATACACGGGGGCTGTGATGCCCGCCTGGTGCCTGTTGTGGGGTTCATGGCACACTAGCTCATCGAGCGCTGCACTCCTTTAGTGATTCCTGCTCACCTGCTCACCAGGGCTCGCTCTCTCAGTCGAGACACACGAGCTATGGGCGTCCTCACCAAGGTCACACTTCCTGGCCATGGTGCCTGCACTTCTCTTTAGCTACAGAGTTTGCTGGTGTTGCACCTCTGTTTTGTGGCACTGATGCATGCCTGGCAGTGTGTGTAGCTGGGAGTTGCCTGTGGGGTAGACCACTAAGAGAGGTAAACTTAGGACCATGTGCTTGAAAGGTGCTCTAAGCTCCTGCACTGTTCCTTTGCCTCCTCCCTCCCTTTTGGGGGTGGTGGTGGTTGGGGTGCACCTTGTGTAGCTCTGGGCTCCTGGAGTAGCTCAGTGGTCAGTGATGTTTCTCAGAGACCATGAGGATCTGGGGACAGCCACATGGAAGGAACACGCCTTAATCCCTGTGACACTTGTGCTCCCTCTCCAACCCCACTTTGGCCTTTTCACCCAAGGTTTTGCTTTTTGTGTTTTAGTTACACACTGCCAACCAAGGTCCAGAAATATACAGTAAGATATTTGATTCCTTTCATTTTGTTTTGGGGCCTCACCCAACAGTGCTCAGGGCTTACTCCTGGCTCTGTGCTCAAGGGTCACTCCTGCTGGTGCTTAGGAGACCATATGTGGTGCCAGGGATTGAAGCTGAGCCACAAGGCAAGTGCCCTACCCGCTGTACTCTCACTTTAGTCCCAACAATAAGATAGTTGAGGAGAAACTGTATTTTCACAACTCTTATTTAGAGTTGTTTTGTTTTGTCGTTTATCTGCTACTGTGCTTAACAGTTAAGCTCTATCATAGGTATGTATGTAGAGGAAGGAGCAGTTTGACCCACCAGGTAAATAGGGCTCAGGTATTCACTGTGGGTCTTAGAATGTACCCTGATGCCTCAGGGGAGCTACTGCATAGACACAGAAACAGCCCTGGGCGCTGGGACAGCCTGATGGGTTTCTCATCTGGCCATATGAGAAACGGGCTTTTCTTGCTATATGTTAATGACTGTGACCTTTTCACCTTGCAGAGGAAAGGAGAACAGCCAACAGGCCAACAGCGGAGGAAACACCAGATCACGTATTTGATCCATCAGGTAAGGGGGTTAAGGATCCATGTAGACCTGGCAGGGGAGTTCTCCATGTGGCCACTAGAGGGGGAAATGTGCCCTTCAGAATTACTTGCTTCTCTTGTTCTCAGAATAACCTGCTGGAAACAGCAGTCTAAAACATTCATGTGAGAAGGGAATGGAATGGTTTACCATATAGGTTATTTATTTATATTCTTTTCTTTTCTTTTCTTTTCTTTTGCCATACCCGGCAGTGCTCAAGAGTTATTCCTGGCTCTGCACTCAGGAATTATTCCTGGCAGTGCTTGGGGAATCATATGGGATGCTGGGAATCGAACCCCAGGTCAGCTGTTTGCAAAGCAAGTGCCTTACATGCTGTACTAACTTTCCAGCCCCACATATAGTTTTGTTGTTTTTTTTTAAGTAGCAAATTTATCTGGGTAAAAAAAGAAAAATCTACTTAGGGACTGGAGAGATAGCACAATGCACAATGGGTAGAGTGCTTGCTTTGCACTTGGCCAACCTGGGTTCCATCCCGGGCATTCTGTGCACCATCAGAAGTGATTTCTGAGTGCAGAGCCAGGAGTAGCTCCTCAGCATCACTGGGGGTGACCCCCAAAAAATAAGAAAAATCTATTTAAAGAAAAAAAAGTTTCCTAGGCTTTTTGCCTTCTGTCAGATGAGGAGATATTGGTCATATTCTATTCTATTTCTTTGACACCTGATATCAGTACAGCTATTTAAAGCTACAGATATCCAAAAATGTCTTGAGGGGCTGGGGCCAGAATGGTAGTACAGAGGGTAGGGTATTGGCCTTGCATGCAGCTGACCCGGATTCGATTTCCAGCATCCCATATGGTCCCCCCAAGCACCACCAGGAGTAATTCCTGAGTGCAGAGCCAGGAGTAACATCCGAGCATCACTGGATGCGACCCCATCAGCTCCTCCACAAAAAAAAAAAAAAGAAAGAAAGAAAAAGACACAAAAATGTCTTGAAATTACAATGCATTTGTTTTTATTCCTGGGGAGATGGACAAACCTCAGGTGACTTGTGCGGGGAGGGGAGGTGGAAGTGCCCCTTTCTGGGGTGGTGCTTGCACGCCACAGCTCACTTTGCCACACTCACTTTGCCACAGCTCACTTTGTACTTAACCAGGGTGTGAGAGAGAGCACAGTGAGCACAGGGGGGAAGGAGCCGCTTACCTGGCACACACCCCACCCAGGTTCCATCCCCGCCACAGCACATGGTTCCTCCAAGCACCACCAGGAGTGATCCCTGAGCACGACTGGGGGTGGCCCCCAAACCAAAAAGAATAAAACCATAAAACAGAAACCCGGCCAGTAGCAGTGGTGTGGTCTCAGAGGTCCCACCGTGGACGCCACACGTGGCCCTTGAGCCTGACGCACTGCAGCAGCCACGGGGCTGGGCAGGTGGCTGAGGCCTTTCCAGAAGCCAAAATCAAGCTTTCCTTCGTTCTTGGCTATTTGAGTGTTTTCATTTTTGTTCTAGCAGAGGAAGGACCAGGATGTTGTGCTTCTGGCTTTGTTTTGGCGCCACAGTTGTCAGTGCTCAGGGGTACTCCAGGGCTCTGGAGTCGGGATTCGCTTGAGCCATTATTTTCCTTCACTCTCTCGAGGTTTTCCCTTTCTACTCAAATCAGAGAAAACGCAGTCTTCGAAGGAGTGTGCCGTTTCCCGTCAGCGTTAAGAGGAGAGGGTGACTGAACGGGGAGCTGGCAGTGCGAGAGCCTGGTCTGACGCGTGTCTGCCCTTCTCCCCGCCACAGGCCAAGGAGCGGGAGCTGGAGCTGAAGAACACCTGGTCGGAGAACAAGCTCAGCCGCCGGCAGACCCAAGCCAAGTACGGGTTCTAGGCCCAGCCACTCGCTCCCGGACCCCGCAGCCCGGCCAGCTGACCCTCTGGGACCCCCGCTGCTCCGCGAGCCCAGGAATTCTCCCTGAGGACCCAGCCCGCGCCTCTGCGAGAACGAACACATTTGATAGATTTTTCTTAACAGACGTTAGGACATCCGGCTCCTTCCTGCCCGGGAGCTCGCAGGGACTGGGATGAGCCTTGCAGCAGTGTCCCCCTGAGGGGGGAGTGAGACTGCTCCCCGGCGATGAAATGTTGAACCCCTCCCTCTGCCTCTTGATTCCTTTTTTTTTTTTTTTTTTTAAACCAGGGATGTCTATTGAAATAAAATATTCAGCCTGACATGTGCTACCTGCCCCATCCCTGTCCTGCTTTTAGGGACTCCTTTTATCTGGGACTTTCCCTGGGTGTCCCCCTGGAGTTCAGTTCTTGTTGCTCGCCGGCTTCACGGAAAGCATCCTCCAGGCCTTCACAGCCTCGCGGCGACAGCTCTGCTTTTCTCTCTCCATTATCCCTACTAGGTCTGCAGCCCTCAAAGACTCTAGACATGGCACGTTCAGATTTGTGTGGGGCATGGGCTAGGGTCCCAATATAGAGAGCATCGTTCCTCTTCTGTGTCTTAAGTCTGGGTCCTATCAAGGAGATTCATTTGTTTTGTTTTGTTTTGTCTTGTTGGGCCACATCCAGCGGTGTGCAGGGCTTACTCCTGGTGGGGTTTGGGGAACTGTAAGGGTGCTGAGGATTAAATCCAAGTCAGTGCATGCAAGGGAAGTGCCTTAACCCCTATCTCTCTGGCTCTTAAGGAGATTGGTTGGTCTGTTTTTTGGTTTTTGGGTCACACAGGGTAGTACTTGGTCTGTGCTCTGGGATCGCTCCTGGGAACCATATGGGGTGCCGGGAAGCAGACTCGGGTTGGCCACATGTGATGCACGTGCCCTGCCTGCTGTCCTAGCTCTTGAGCCCCGAGGGAAGTTCTGGCTAGGACCCAGTCGCTAGCTGTACCGTGCAGTCTGGCAGGAGGTGAGGCGGCAGGTGTCCCTGAGGTGATCCCAGCTCTCATGAGCGTCGACTGTGCTGCTTTAGGGGCTTGACTTGGAGCATGTAACTAGATCTGTCTCCTGGGGAGATTTCTGGTAGTTGCTGGTTTTGGTTTATTTTTGGTGGGGGGTGGGCACCTGGCAGTGCTCTTGGGTTACTCCTAGCTCTGCACTCAGGGATCACCCCTGGCAGTGCTCGGGGAACCATATAGGGTGCCTGGGATTGAACCCTGGTCGGCTGTGTGCAAGGTCAGCGCCCGACCCGCTGTACTATCACTTTGACCCCTCGGGGAGATATCTGAGCCCCGACCTTTCCCTTTCCCCTCCCTTTGTGTTGTCATGCTGACGGGGGGGTCACACACACTTGGTTGTGAGCTCACTGGGGCACATGCACTCTTGCTGGCTTGCACACAGCTGTGGAGCTCACTGGGGTCTCACACTTGGGTTGCGGTTCTCCTGTGCGCTTGGTTGCCATGTGCTGGTCCCGGGGATCACAAGCAGCCCTCACTGGTGGGGACGGGGTGGGGGTTTGGGGACACAAACTCAGAGTCCCAAGCCTGCAAGTCGGGTTCTAGAGCACCAAGCTGCCTCAGGCTGCCTGAGCACGAGCCAGTTTCTTGCTATGGATGTTGGGGTGCGGAGGGGTGGCAGGCTCTGTGGACTTGAGTTAAGTGGTGGGTGCTGTGCTGCCCAGAAAGGACAGAAGAGGTGGCGTGTCTTCCCCTGTCCTGGCCTGTCCCAGCAAAGTTCAGGCCAGAACAGAGCTCCAGTCAGGGTCACGTGTATGTTACTCTTCCAGCAATGCTGCCAAGCGTGCTGGGCACCCAGGGCGTGACCAGTAGCTTCCTGTGGGAAGAGAGGGGATATTGACCCTTCTCCAAGGCCCCGGGGCCTGGTCAGAGGTGACCAGCTGCAGGGTCCTGTGGTGGAGAGTGGGAAGGTCAGGGACAGGACCGGAGTGGGCGCTGGGGGCTGGAGAAGTGAGAGGCCGCTCCCTGCTCTCTGCACTGGGTAAGTTCAGGAGCCTGTTTCTCATTAAGTACAGAAGAGGGTTTCGTCACTTACAGGAAAGCCACCTGCTTATCTGAAATCTGACCTACTTCAGGTTGGAGCCAGACGGGGCTCCTGGTCCCACAGGGACACTTGGCTCTCTTCATCCAAAGCGCTGCAGCCAGCCTGCCCTCCGCCGGGAGTGGCAGCCCCTCCTCAGGGGCCCTGGCAGCTGGGGCTGATGCCGTCCCCACTGGGGAGGGGTCTGCAGCCTCAGTAAGGCTGCCACATCATTCCAGAGGCCAGAGATTGTAGCAGGGTGAAGGGGCTTGCTTGCATGAGGATGACTTGGACTGGAGCCTCAGCACTTCAGAAGGTCCCCTGAGCATTGCTGGGTGTGGCCTCCACAAAATCATACCTGTTTTTCTTTGTTTTTTGCCACACCCAGTGGTGCTCAGGGATCCAGCCCAGAAGTGCTGGGAATCAGACCCGGGTTGGCCATGGTCAGGCAGATGGACTACCCGCTGTCCTATTGCTCTGGCCCGAGAGCCAGTGCACACCGGTCTGGAGCTCACTCTGCAGCCCCGCACGCCTGAGCTGTGACTCATGGCCCAGCGCTTCCTCCAAGGTCTCACTTGATCTTCCGTGTCAGGATGGAGGGGGTGGGGGCTTCTGCTGGGGGAGGCTGAGGATCTGGCAGGTAGCACTAAGGCTCCTCGGGCCCCTCCCCTTTATTTCTCTAATTTGTTTGGCTTTTTTTTTTTTCTTTTTCTTTTTGGGTCACAACCGGCGATGCTCAGGGGTTTGTTCCTGGCTCTGCACTCAGAAATTACTCCTGGCGGTGCTTGGGGGACCATATGGGATGCTGGGAATCGAACCCAGGTCAGCCACATGCAAGGCAAACGCCCTGCCTGCTGTGCTATTGCTCCAGCCTCTTCTTTGGCTTTTTGTGGGGGTCAGCATGGAACGGTGTCCATGGAAGGCCCGAGACAGGCCATAGGAACACTTCTCCCTCCGTGTGGGGTGTGGCTGCTCCGTGTGGGCATAGGTATTTGATTGGCAGATTGTCCTGCCGCCTCCCTCCTGGGCCTGCGCTGACCAGCAAAGTCAGTGGGGGCCAGGTGCTCCCGGCCAGGCTGGGGGAGAAAGACCCCAGCATACAGGTTTCAGGGTTGGGCTTGCAGCTTTTGGCTGGGCCTGCCCTTCTCTCCTGGGAGGATGGCAAGATGTGGGGGCTTTGCTTCCTGCTCCCTGTTCCCCCTGCAGATTTCCCTCACTTCCGATTGGCTTCACCCAAAAAGCTCCGGGTCTGAAGTCCTGTGCGGTCCCAGTAGGACAGGCTTTGCCCAAAGCCTGGCTCTCCTTCAAAGGACTGGTGAGGGGGACCTGCAGAGAGGGGGTCCAAAACAAAGTGCAGTTCGCCAACTGCAGGGCCCAGCATCCCCACACCACTGGGGGAGTCCCAGGGCCCACCTTGCCCTTTCAGAAACCCGAGTGTGACTCCGCCCACAGGTCCAGCCTCTGCTCTCTATCTTCCCGCCTCTTCTCCGCCTCCCCCTCCCACCCTCCCATAAACTCTCCAACTGGAAGCTGAGCCTCGCTGATCTCCCCCTGATCTGATCTCTGCAAAGCCATCTGCTACTCCCCTCCAGCCTCCCTTCCCCACTCCCTCCCTCAGGCGTGCGTGCATGTAGACAGAAAGCAATGGAACCCCAAGTCTGTTGACTCAGCACCCTGTTTCTCCGGAAGCAGATCAGATCAGCACCGATGTGAAAGGAGAGGGGTTCATGGACACAGACACTGCATCAGGCTGCCGGCAGGGGACAGGGCTGTATGGGGCCTCTCAGAGTCTGCGCCGTGGGCAGGTGGCAGGGCAGGGCCGACAGGCACTGACTCCTGGTAGAAAAGTAAAAGTGGGGAGGGGGCTGGAGTGATAGCACAGCGGGTAGGGCGTTTGCCTTGCATGAGCCAACCCGGGTTCGAATCCCAGCATCCCATAGGGTCCCCTGAGCACCGCCAGGGGTAATTCCTGAGTGCATGAACCAGGAGTGATCCCTGTGCATCACCAGGTGTGACCCAAAAAGCAAAAAAAAAAAAAAAAAAGTAAAAGTGGGGAGCGCAGAGTGATAGTACAGCGGAGAAGGCACTGGCCTGGCCTTGAAGGTGGTTGCCTCGGACTCAATCCCAGGCACAATGTAGCACCCTGAATCCCACCAGGACTGATCCCTGAGTGCAAACCAGGAGTAAGCCCTGAGCACCAGGGATGGCCCCAAATCCCACACCCCTCCCACCCCAAAGGGAGGCCTGAGGAGATAGCTCACAGGCTGAGTGCACTGCAGAGCCAGGTTTCCATCCCCCAGCGCCTCCAGCCACGACTCCCAATACTGCACCAGGACACTATCAGGTGTGTCCCTGCCCAAACTAACAACCAAAGGGAGAAAACATAAGAACTGGCTTCATGGGGCTGGCTGTCGGTCAGCTGGTAATATAGTACAGCCTTGCATGTAGCCAACCGGGCTTGTCTCCCTGCACCGCCTGAGTAAGGAATAAACCCTGAGCCCAGCTGGGCATGGACCCCGGACAACCAACCGGCCTCACAGCAGCAGCACCTTCTGTGGGTGTCTGCTCTGAGCTCAGGGGTGGGGGTACCCAGGGAAGAGATTGTTACTGCAGGGAACCCCCAGTCTGAGACAAAAGTGAGACCCAGCGGTTGGGGTGGTGCTTATTGCTGGGGTGGGGGTGGGACGTTTGTCCAGATGGGAGGGATCCCGTCCAAGGGTCAGGGAGGGAAGATTCAAGGCAAGGGGGCTGCCCCTGCCCCTGGTCTCTGCTTGGTGGATGGGTCAGGGAGGCAGTGCATGGCTGCCCCTTACCCACTCCTTCCCTTTTCCCAGAGGATGCAGCTGCAGTACTTGCAACCCACCCTCCCCTCCTCCCCTGCCTGGTACTGCCCCTACCCCTGCCATGCCCAGCCAGGGAAGGGGTCATTTGCAGACTGAGGTCTGTGCTCCTTGCCTTGGTGTCATCCTGGCCCCAACCAACAGGTCTGTGACCCTTGCCCAGGTGGTCCCCCCGTCCTGGCCCCCTCTCCCTGCCCTAAAGGAGTAGTTTGACTAGGTGCCTTCCAT
Organism: Sorex araneus; assembly: GCF_027595985.1. Classification (NCBI taxonomy): domain Eukaryota; kingdom Metazoa; phylum Chordata; class Mammalia; order Eulipotyphla; family Soricidae; genus Sorex; species Sorex araneus. Next base: position 83,741,674 of record NC_073306.1, on the reverse strand, counting down.
AGCATGGGGAGCAAGAGCGAGAAAATGGAGCCGCAGCAGAAGAGGCCTGGAGAACCCAGATCCCTATGGGGGTGATGATTTATTAGCCAGACGAGAGTCAACAAACAAGGTCTAACATCTGTTCTTGCCAAATCGTTCCTCAGACAACAGCAGCATTGGATCAGGGCCCAGGCCCAGAGGCTCAGGAGGCCGAGGAAGTGAGAGTCCAGGAGGAGGAGGGCCACGGGAGGCAGGGGGTGTCGCTGGCCCGTTCCTTAGAGGACCGCTGAGCACAGAGAGCCATTGGGGGACTAGGGGGAAGAAACAGGGGATAGAAACAGATTCCAAAACTGTTCCTCTCCGGGATGAACCCAGACCTGTCAGGGGGGTTCAGAGGAGGGGGACAAGCGCCCCCCACCCCCAATATAGCAGAACTCATGAAAGCAGCCAGATTTCCTCTCTGAGGAAACTGCAGACATCCCCTGTGGGGAATTAGCAGGTGTGGTGGAAGGAACAGAGCACTGAACAGCGAGGGCAATCAGGAGCCCTTGACCTTAACCAGTTACTAGACTGCTCTGGTTTTGTTTCCTTATTCGCTCAGCAAGGCAGCTGGACTTGATCTACAAGGGCAAACGGAACACTGTTCCTCCCGCCTGCTCCCGTGGCAGACATCAATAATCAATCACAGGCTCTTTTCTGCTGAGTGTAGATATGACCTTCACATCCTTCCTTGTGCAGCGCTCTGGGCAGCCTCGACCAATGGATGGGAGCTGGCACACGAGGCGACATCTTTCTGCCGTCCTTGCGATAGATGATGGCTGAGGTCCTCTCAGCGCTGCTGCCCTGCTGTGTGGAGTAGCCACACTTCTTGAGAAGGGCGCCGGGTATGTGTGAAGGTCTCCGGACCTCATGTTCCAGGTTTTCCTTCCCCAGCTCACTCACCAACTACAGACAAGGCCTGAGGGGGAGAGAAGCCTGACCTCCGGAAGCAACTATTTAGAAAGGTTATGGGGTAGGGTGTGTCCCCAGCGGGGCAGGGGCTGATGGTGCAGTGGAGGGCCCTGTCTAGCCACAGAGTTTTCAGAGCACTGTTGCTGGACACCTGGATTCTGCAGAGAGAAGGAGGGTGCATAGTCACATTTCCTGCTCTGTTCCTCAGGCCTCTGCAGTCTCAAGGTCAAAGCATCTGATGTCAACAGACATTGGCCTCATTCATTCATTCATTCATTCATTCATTCATTCAACATTTCCTTAAAACCTCTGTGCTGGCAACTGTCTCAGATGCTCTGGAAACAGAGGCATCCCAGCCCCCGCCCACAGGAGCTCCCTTTGTGTTGGAAATTGAGAATCGGGGAGGCCGTGTCCCAGGGATGGGGAGCGTGACAGTGTGTCCTTTGCACAGGGCTGGCCTCTGGTCAGGGCAGGGCGGTCCTTCCAGAGAAGGGCAGGTGTGGGGCAGCAGGAGAGCGTGTGAGCAGGAAGTGGAGACAGGCTGGAGGCAGGGCCACACTCAGGGTGCTTGGGGAAATGGGACTGGTTTGGGAGGAGGGGGACAGCTGGAGGGACAGCTGAGGAGGTGGGGATCCCTGATCCAAGTCTGGAGGACCTCAGGAGTTGGGCGGCGGCTTTAGAAAAACATTCTGTGGGCGGGGGAGCAACAGTATAGTAGGTAGGGTGCTTGCCTTGTACATGGCCAACTCAGGTTTGATCCCCAGAATCCCATATGGTCCCCCAAGCCCGCCAGGAGTGATTACTGAGTGCAGAGCCAGGAGTAACCCCTACACATCACTGGGTGTGACCGCTCCCCGGCCCCCCGAAAAAAAGCAAGACATTCTGAAAGGCTTCTTGGGGGCAGCATGCTATGTTAGAACCAGTGGCCCTTGGATGGGTCTGGGAGAGCCCTGGGGCCTGTTCCTGTCTTTCACTCCTTTCAACCGAATAACACCCTGACTTGGTGTCCAGACTCAGCCTCTCTCTGCCTGATCCCGCCTAACTTTCAGGGCGTCCTTGTGCTCCTGGAACCCCGGTTTACCTGGCCTCCAGAGACTGGCCTGGACCAGCACTTGCGTAGGGCTGGGTGCTGGCGGACGGTCTTCTGGTCCTCACCCCTGGAAGGTGCTTCCATCTCCACCTCAGAATAAATATTGCCAGGGGCTTCTCCCGGGCTGCCCCGGCCCATGGCATAGAAGGCGATAGGGTCTTCAGGTTCGTGGTAGATGGGGTTGGAGGGCTTGTGGGGCCGAACCCGGTGGAGTTTCTTAGCGTGGCTGGTGTAGACTTCCGGGGGTAACTGAGGCTTGGCAGGGACGGGAGGCTTGGGCCTGGGCGGCTGGGAGGGCGGAGAGGCCCGGAGGACCACTGGTCAGGGCCTAAGGCCTAGCCCGAGGCTCCACCCAAGCACCCCTCCACTCCCAACAGACTCCACCCCTGGACCCACCCCTCAAATCAGACTCCGCCTCTCGACCGACTCCCCGCTACAGACTGTCCCTGGTCCCACCCTCCTCACAGACTCCACCTCTGGACCCGCCCCTCACCAAACCCCACCTCTCACAGCAAACCCAAGACTCCGCCCCTTGCCCCCGCTCCCCTTCTTCGCGCTCTCCTTCAAGCCCCTCTAGCCCAGTACCTCCTTAGGCTCATCTGCTCCCTGTTTTTGCGCGGGGGCTGCGGCCTGCTCCTTTTTGAGGATTGGACTATACGGGGGCTCTGCGTCCTGACTTCTGCTTCTGGGGTCGGGTTCAGTCCTTAGAGAAAGTCCAGTGGGTTCCAGAGTCTGCTGGGAGAGAAGGGGCCTGAGGGCTGTGGCAGGCTGGCGGACTGCATGGAGGGTGGGGTGGAGGGATCCAGGCAAACAAAATGATCAGGGCCTCGTGGAGGTGGGGAGGGGGACACAGAATCACGGTCTGGCAGGGTTTCCTGGGCGAGGAGGGGCTTGGAGATGGCAAGGAGAGAGGGTCAGGAGGAGGCAGCGGTGGTCTTAGGCCATATCTAGCATTAAACTCGATTCATCAGGAGCACAGCTGCGATGCTCTGTGCCAGTGGTTGTGAAATGCAACAAGGCTTTAGAAGTCTGTATCCTAGAAATATTTGACACAGGGATTGATCTCCCAGACACCTGGGTCTGGGTTTACTTTACTTTTTTTTTTTTTTTTAGTTTTTTGGCCCCACCTGGAGATGCTCAGGGCTTACTCCTGGCTCTGTGCTCAGGGATCACTCCTAGCAGAGTGGGGCTTGAGGGAGCCATATGTGGTTCCAGCGACTGAACCCAGGCCAGCTGTGTGCCTGAACCCTCGAGCTATCTCTTTGGTGTCTTTCTTTGTTTCCTTTGCAGGTTCCCCCTCGTTTGGCAAACTCTAGTAGTGAACATGTATTTCTGTCTTTTCCATGCATGCTCAATCCTGAGTGACCCTTCACACTATGGCAGGTTGAGGATCAATTCGTCCACATGCTCACATGGTCCTGCGGCCTGCTGCCTTCTCCATGTGGCTACTGAATAAGCCCTTGGCCTGTGCCAGAACGTCAGATCCACACGCTCTCGTCTTATCTCCTCAAGTGGCGGCTCCATCTTTTCTCACTCCACATTCAGTCCTGCCCACACCTTAGCAGCTCCACCTTCAAAACAGGACTGATGTTCCACCTCTACCCCCTTACTCCAGGCTGCAGCCACCTGAAACATCATAGTAACTTCCATCTTTCCCCCCCAAACTTGCAGGTCCTCAGCTCATGCCATGGCATCTCTCAGAATCAAGTTCCCAATCCCTGGTCTTCAGCCATTGGTGACAGGTGTAGAAAGATTGAAAACTACTGGTGCACCACCTTGGTCTAATGGCTGGTCCATGAACATAGTATTCCTGCAGAGCTGTCTGAATGTTTGGGGAACACTTCCTGACTCCGTTTCCACCAGCTGAGCTCAATGGAACTGTTATAGAGGAAGTCAGGGGGAGGGGGCTGATAATCAAAACCATTCTATTGGTTATTTTAAATGTCATTTATGTGAAGAGTAGCCATTTAGGTAGAAGAAACAGCTAAGGTTGTTTTTTTTTTTTCTTTTTGGGTCACATCTGGCAATGCACAGGAGTTACTCCTGACTAATGCACTCAGGAATTACTCCTGGCAGTGCTCAGGGAACCATATGGGATGCTGGGAGTCAAACCTGGGTCGGCTGCGTGCAAGGCAAATGACCTACCCGCTGTGCTATCACTCCAGCCCCAAAACAGCTAAGGTTTGTATGTATATACAAACATAGGCATTGCATAGGCAGCATTTGAGTAACAGATGCTGTTACTGTTATTGAGAAACAGATGTTGTTTCTGGACTGCTGCAGCCCACAGAGAAATACCTACACAAGCTGTTGGACAAAGAGCTACTACCCTGTTGTAACACTAAAATATCTGATGGTATGTGTACTAGTATATATCTTTTGTTTGGGGACCGCACCTGGTGGTGTTCAGGACTTCTGAGTCTGTGTCCAGGGATCACTACTGGTGGTACTCAGGGGACTGAATGGGCAGCAGGGGAGGGAAACTCATCGGCTTTGTGCAAGCACCTTTGTACAGGTTCGCTGGCCCCTGTACACAGTTCCCAAAGACACAGACATTAGCCTGTATCCTCTGTAATAGAAACCTATTTGATTTTCTCTCTCACCATACTCTCTGGCTTCATTTCTACTATTTGTTTTTTTGCTGCTGGTGAATAAACTTGGTGAGTTGGAGATCCATTTATGCTTCTATTCCTGGGGACTTGACAGTACCTGGCACCTGTTAGGTTCTGCCAGTGAGCATCCCCCCTGCCATTGTGTGTCCTGAAGGTGTCTCAAGGTCCACACCACTGCCCCGCCCCCAAGGGCTTCTTGAGGAATTGGGAAGTGTGGACGAAGGAGGCAAAGTTGGGTGTGCACTTGGAGTCAGAAAGTGCCTGGTGGGGCTGGAGCGATAATTCAGCGGGGAGGGCGTTTGCCTTGCTTGCGGCTGACCCGGTTCCATCCCCAGCATCCCATATCCCCGAGCGCTGCCAGCAATAATTTCTGAGTTCAGAGCCAGGAGTAACCCCTGTGCGTCGCCGGGTGTGACCCAAAAGGCAGGGGGGAAAAAAAAGGTTCTTGGTATAGGGATGCCTGTCCTAGGTTCCCCGTGGGAAGGGGAGCTGGCCTTGGTCCTGAGGCCCAGGGTGTGTCAGGGCCCAGGCTGGCTGCGTACCTGGCGGGCGAGGGGCTGGGTGAGCATCTCCCCGTAGGGGCTGAGCGGGCAGGCAGTGTAGTGCAGCAGCAGATCCTGCAGGCGCGCGTGGGCGCTGTCCTCGCCCAGCACCACGTGGCGCCCGTCGCCCAGCTGGGCCAGCAGGAAGTGGCGGCAGCAAGTCCGGCTCCTGGAGGGCGCGGTTTGTCATCAGACACGCTCCCTCTCCCTGCCACGTCTCCCCGCCCCGCGCCAGGGTCTCCCACCTCCAGCCGCGAGCTGGGGGCGAGTGGTGGAGGGCGGCTGAGCTGTGAACCCTGCTAGTGCCTGGGGTAGGCTTGAAGCGCTTCTTCAACATCAAGCCCCGCCCTACTTAGCATAACCACGAGCCCCGCCCCTGATCCAGCCCACATCGCCCGAAGCCCCGCCCCTGGCCGCTGAGCCCACCCCTCACTTGTAAGTCAACACGAAGGTCACTGCGCTCTCGCTGAATCGCACCAAGTAGCATCCCTGGAGCTTCTTCTCTAGCAGCCTCTCAGCCTCCCTGTGGGCAACGGAGGGGAGACCAACGCTACGCTTACTGTCCCACCCTCGCTCTCTGTGTCCCCTGTCCTCCAGGGGAACCCCGACCCTGGAATGAGCTAGCTGGAGAATGGGCTAGAAAAGGGTGGGCATGGGAAGGAGGCGGGCTGCAGAGACAGGAGGCTGCCCCGCCTGCCTCCTCCCTGCCCCTCCTGCCGTGTGTCTGGGGCGGCTGCAGCAGGGATGGTGGCCGACTAGACTTCGAGAGGAGCTCAGCACTGAGCTGGGAGGCCCACAAGTGAAGCTAGGAAACCGCAGAGGGAGGAAGGAAGGAAGACAGTGAGCCAGAGGAGATAGGTGGAGAGACAGGGGCAGAGGGGAAATCTCTGAGAACCCCGCGGGGAGACCTGAGCTCAGAGGGGAGACACTCAGCACAGAGGGTTCTGGGGTGAAGCCGCTCTACAGTAGAGAAGTGTGAGTGAGGAAGTTTTGGTCTGCAAGATGCCAGTAGGCTTAGCCTAGGGCCCACCCGCTCCGCCGAGGGCCTTGCTGTGCCCTCTCTGGGTCGCTCTTCCTCCCCCGTGACTCACCTCCGTGTGATGAAGCCATGAAACCAGGTGGGCGCTGCTCCACGCTGCAGGAGCCCGTGGGCCTGGGTCTTCCAGAACCAAGCTCGGGTCTCAGTCTTCAGGGACAGGCCTCCTTCCCCGGGTACCTCCTCAGCCTGCCCGGCATTCCCTACGTTGGAGGCAGCAACCAGGGCCTGTGCAGATGTCTCCATCGGGAAACAGTTCAAGCAACCATGAAAGTGGGTTTCTGGACTCCACACAACTACCGCTTGCTCCTGCTCGTGCCCACCTGAGCCTGGAGGGAGCCTTCTGTCCCCGTCCCAGTAGTCTCTTGGAAGGTGTAATTCTTGGTAGCAGGGATTTCTCCTGACTCTATACTTGAAATCACTTCTAGTGGGGCTCAGGGGACCATATGGTATGCCAGGGATGCAACCTTGGTCAGCTGCATGCAAGGCCAATCCCCAACCCGCTATACTATTGCTCCAGCTCCAGTTCTCAATAACTTCTTCCCAAGGTCGAACTTAAATCCTTTCTTTGGCTCTGGCTGTTTTGGTTTCAGGAGCTTCCATATCTCTTCCTTCTAGTCCCCAGGGCCTTCAACCTAGTAACAGTGAGTTATTAAACTGGACGTAGTGGCCAGAGAGTCAGCTAAAAGGGCTGGAGCACATGCTTTGCATCTTTGCGTGCAGAAAGTTCAGGGTTGATCCCGTGTGGTGGCTCCCAGCCCTTCACCCGCCATGGCCGGGTGTGGCCTCCAAACAACGACAAAACAAAATTCTGCTTCATCAGCACTGAGGCCTTCTAGGTGGAGACGTGCGTTACCTGATCTGAGGGATGAAGGAGACGCTATAGTAGGTCACCCGGAGGCTGAAATGAAGCATTTCAGGGCTAGGCTGGTCTCCAGGGAGTGGGCAAGGAGCACTGAGGTATGAAGGCCCTTATGGGGATAGAGCAGCTGCTTCTGCACCTCACTACACTGTCCCCTCCCCCCACCCCTGCCCATCACTAGGGACTTGGCCTGAACTTGTCAGGAGGGTGGAGTGCAAATGGGCAAAGAGGGGGACACTCCTGCTCCCTTTCCCTCCCCTAGCCCTGCTCCCTCCCTATGGACCTGAGTCCTCATGGGAGGGTGGAGTGCAGGGGGGTGCCCCAAGCCCTGGTTGACACTCACCACATCAGGGACCGCAGGTGCCCGGGGGCTGGATGGGCTCTCTTCTGCCTTCTTGGCCTGCACTCTGGGCCCCCGTGAGCTCTCACCCTGGCAGCGCCTTGAGGTCGAGTCCGCCAGGGGCAGGAAGGTGCTGAAGGTCGGGATAGGGCCTGTGTAACTCCCTGTGGTGATGGGGTGCAGGGTTCTCAGGGAGGGGTGTCCCTCTCCCAGGCTCAGAGGGTCCTCACGGGTCTCAAACTGGGGTGGTCAGGGGCAGGCCAAGAAGTGTGGGAAGGACAGAGGGAGGGGCTCTGGGAGGAGGAGTCAGGAGCCCCGGAGGGCACACAGGGCCTTGCTGGGAACTGGTCAGCAGCCTGGCAGCCCAGAGGCCCAGGTGGAAGGCAAAGGCCTTCTTCTGGCCCACAAGCTCCAGTGCCTTCGCTTCCTCATCCTGCTTCTTCCCCCTGCATCCCCAATAGTCATTCAGTACAGCTTGTCACCTTAGTCCCATACTGAGGGGACCTAGAGACTTGGGAGGGTGGGGGACACAGGCACCCAACCAGACAGCCTGCTTTGGAAGAGGAGAGAGGTTGGGCAGGGAGAGGAAGGGGGGAGTGGATTTGCCCGCCCTCCCTAGCACCCCCTTCCGCCACCAACACCCACAGGCTTCTGTAGACCACACTTACCTGGCGGGCCTCTCTGGGCCAAGGGGAGGTCCATGGGCCACCTGTAGTTATGTGAGGATTTGTGAAGAAAGAAGAGAGTCACACTCAGCAACTCTCCTCAGCCCAGGCAGGAAGTGTCACCTCACCACCACAGCCCCGGCCTTGGCAGAGGCCCACGTCATGGAAAGGTCTCAGAGGCTGGGCCCGCCCCCGGAAGCCCACAGACAAAGGCGCTGGGGTGCTGGGGTGCCGAGGGGTGTTTGTGTCCATCTGTGTGGGGGTGGGGAGGTTGCCCCTTTCTTCATCCTCCTGACTCTCCTGCTGCCTTCTCCACTTTGCCCCGCTAAGCAGTGAGAACAGGTCTCTGTCAGGATCTGTGGCCTGGCCTGGGATATATAAACTGGGGCAGGATTAGGCTCCAGGACACACAAGGAAGGGTGGGGCCAGGGCTGAGCAGGATGGATGTGGGTACATATTGTGGAAGAGCTTTCTGAGGTTATCCGACATGGGTGAGGCAAGCAGGCAGAAGGGAAGGCCATTCCTCCTGCAGCAGGTAAAGGGCCCAGGGCATGTGGAATGGGGTGAGCCCAGCAGAGGGAAGGCCACCTCTGCCACTCTGCAGCTGGCACCGAGGGCAGCACCATGCAGATGTCTACCTCCAACTTTCTCTGCTTTCAGCCATGCCAGTGAGGAAGAGTCCCGAGCCCATCACCCCACGCCACAAGGACTCACAGATGCTCAGAGTTCAGTGCTCAGCCTGGCTCTTGCAGTGTCTCAGAAGTCAGTGGCAGGGGTTAGAGTGGTAGCACAGCGGATAGGGCATTTGCCTTACACGCGGCTGACTTGGGTTTGAATCCCAGCATCCCATATGGTTGCCTGAGCACCGCCAGGGGTAATTCCTGAGTGCATGAGCCAGGAGTGCCCCCTGTGCATCGCCAGGTGTGACCCAAAAATAAAATAAATAAATAAATAAAAAAAAACAAGAAGTCAGTGGCAGAGTTGGGACTAGAAACAAGATTTTTGAGCAATTTTACTATGATTTAGGCCAGTGGTTCATGACTGTGTATGAAGAATCCAGAGAGAAACAGCGTCTTGGGCTGTGATACTGGGTAGGGAAGACACTTGCCAGTGGGTCCTCAGGAAGAGATGCGGTGGCACATTGTGTGCTCTATTTCTTTATTTTTCATTTTTCTGGCCACACCCAGCGATGCTCAGGAATTACTCCTGGCTCTGCACTCAGGAATTACTCCTGGCGAGGCTCAGGTGAGTCTATGGGGTGCGGAGGACTGGGATCCACCACGAGCAAGGCAAACACCCTACCTGCTGTACTGTTGTTCTGGCCCAGGACCCAGAATCTTGTTCTTGAGCGCAGGTTTCAGCCAGGATGTTAGGAAAAAAGAGGCTGCCAAGGGAGTGTGCAGAGATCTATGTCACACAAAGCAAGGAAATGTGTACTGTGGATGGCAGCGGCAGCTTTCTTTGCCCCCCCCCACCCCTTTTTTTTCTTTCTGTGGCTCCAAGCTGCTGTCGGGAACAAGACTGCTGAGTTTTCATTTCCACCATCCTGCCCTCTTGTATGCAGCTTTTTCCTAGCCAGCCACTATGATTATTGAATAAAGAACTGCCAAGGATAAGCCTTGCTGTGCTTCAGGATGACCTGGTCCCTTTTACAGGTGAGAAGACAGATGGAGCCAGATATTTGAGGTTTGGTCTCACAGAGACTATTCATTTGAAAACATGGTTTGGTTTGAAGCCACACCCAGTGGTGCCTAGGGTTTATTCCTGGCTCGACGCTCAGGGATCACTCCTGGCAATGCTGGGGAACCTGTGCAGGACATGGATTGAAGTGGGGTCAGCTGCATGCAAGGCAAGTACCTGAACTCCTGTTCTATATCCCTGGTCCCTGGGGCTGCCAACTTGGCACTCTGGCACTCTGGGTAGAAGGACAATTACACCCGTGGGGCCCTAGTATGTGCTGGACTCACAGACATAAACTCAGGTAGCATGACAGAGACCCCTGGCCTTGAGGCACTCGTTGTCATGCCCACTTTACACACAGGTTCTCTGAGACTTGGGGAGAATAAGTGACTTGCTGGGTCATCTCCCAGCCCAGAACATGAGTTTTATTTATTTTCATTTTTTTTTGAGGGGTGTACATACCCAGGATGCTTAGGAATTACTACTGGCTGTGAACTCAGAAATTACACCTGGTGATGTTTGGGGAATCATATGGGGTGCCAGGAATTGTACCCGGGCTGGCCATATGCAAGGCAACTCTAGCCGCTGTACTCTCCCTCTGGTCCAGAACATGGGTTTAATTTTTTTTTTTTTTGCTTTTTGGGTACACCCAGCAATGCACAGGAGTTATTCCTGGCTCACGCACTCAGGAATTATTCCTGGTGGTGCTCAGGGGACCATATGGGATGCTAGGACTTGAACCTGGGTTGGCTGTGTGCAAGGCAAACGCCCTACCCGCTGTGCTATCACTCCAGCCCCAGAACATGGGTTTTAGATATACCAGTTGTGCTCCTGGTTTGGGCTCTCAATTACTAGCCAGTGAGGGAGTTAGGGATGTGAGGCCACTGGGGATGGGGTCTCTTCTCCCTGTATCCCACGCAACGGCTGCATGGTGGACATCCAAGGGAAGCAGACAAGATGGACTTTCAAAGTCTGCGACTGAATTCCCCTGAGAATGCTCCAGAAACTTGAAGAAATGAGATTCCAGGAAACTTTTCTAACCACTAGCCAGAACGCCACCTGAATTAATCTATGCTTTGTGGCTATTTCAATGCTAAACAGGAGCTCCTTTGAAGGATCTGAAATTTTTTGTTTATTTTTATCTCGTGGCCACCCCAGACATGCTCAGGAACGACTCCCAGCTCTGTGTTCAGAGATTGCCCCTGGTGATACTCAGGGGACCATACAGTGCTAGGGCTCAAACCTGGGCTCCCTGCCCACAAAATGTGCACATTGAGTCATCTCTCTGGCCACATAACTCCCAGCTTTATTGGAGAATTAGCACACATGCTTATAAGCCAGGACTAAAGATGTTGCTCTCTGTTTTTATGAAGGTATGAAAAGAAGACTCCCTCATAAACTAATACATACTGATAATATTAAGACCTCTTACAAATGTAATGTTTATATGAATATTGATAAACAATCATTTGCTTGTTTTTTATATATTTGTTTTTAAGTCACACCCAGCAATGCTCAGGGGTTACCCTGGCTCTGCACTCAGGAATTACTCCTACCAGTGCTTCAGGGACCATATAGGATGCCGGGGATTGAACTCAGCTCAGCCATGTGCAAGGCAAATGCTCTACCTGCTGTAATATTGCTCAGGCTCTTGCTTGGTTTTTAATACAGTACTATATTGTAGGGTAGGACAGATAGTATAGGTGTTAAGGTACTTGTCTTTCATGCAGTCAACCCTGGTTTGATCCTCAGTACCAATTGTAGGCCCCTGAGCACTGCCAGGAGTGACTCCTGAGCACAGACCCACGAGTAAGCCCTGGGCACTGACAGGTGTGGCCTCAAAACTCCCCAAATAATATAGTATTTGTAAAACATATTATAATGGGCCCAGAGAACAATCAATTTACTTGAGTGACAGAAGTGATAGATTTTCTTTATTTCATTTCTGTTTTACAATGAAAATTCTTGCATTTATGTGGAACCCCCTGTGCAGGCATGATGCTGGTATGTGAGAGAGGCTCAATAACTTAATTATATGCCTTTTTATGAAGGTATGAAGGTATGGCTAGAGCAATAGCACACCAGGTAAGGGTAAGGCATTTGCCCTGCACGTGGCCAACCCAGGTTTGATTCCTCCGCCCCTCTTGGAGAGCCTGGCAAGCTACCAGAGCCAGGAGCAAACCCTGTGCATTGCCAGGTATGACCCAAAAAGCAAACAAACAAATAAATCTGTTCTGACATATGGCGCAATGCCACAGAGTCAGGCACGGAGTTCGGCTGCAAACGGGCCAGTGGAGCCTGCTGGAGGGAGAACCAGAACATTTAGCCAGTAAGAAAAATGATTCCAGACCAGTGTGGGTGGCCGTGGCAGTTGTGACCAGTCCTGAACCAACCACCAGGTGAAAAGAAGCCAGTATCCAGGGTCTGGGGACAGTATCCGGCACTGGAGGACAGGGGCTTGAGCAGGTGGCCTGGAGCACCATAAACTGTCCAGATTCCTCTCACACCCCAAAACAATTACCTCTTCCACCTCGGAGCCTAGGGTGGGTACACTCCACTTGTCCCCCACTGCCAGTGTCGGGCTCCAACTGGGGTACAGGCCTATGTTATGATTTCCCCCCACCGCCACCTCTGGGAAATTGGGAGGTACTGGCCCAGACCTAGCAAGGAGCAGAGCAGACTAGAGGGGTCCTGGGGAAGAGAAAATCAGTGAAAATGAGGGGGTGGAGGGTATCAGGCACTTGCACAGGGGTGTAGGCCTAGATGCCTGCCTACCCAACTCCAACTCTATAGAGAGCTCCTGAATTACACAGACACACAGACACACACACATGGAGGAATCTGCCTTTTGTTTTCTCTGTGTGTGTGTGTGTGTGTGTGTGTGTGTGTGTGTGTGTTTGTGTGTGTGTGTTTCCTTGCATGGCTGGAGCGTACACTTGTGGCCAGCAGTCAGAGCAGTGAGGGCTGCAGATTTCCTGGTACAATTTGGGTGCTGAGCTTCTCCCCTGGAGTCTAAACAGCAACCAGGACTCCAAGGGAGGGCTGGACCCCCTGTGCAGTGTGCTATGCCCTTTGCCTTTTGAAGATGAGTTCCACAGGGCCTGGGAAAAGTAAATCACTTGTTCAAGCAAAGGAGTCAGCCAGGAGGCTGCACTCGAATGCCGCCCCGGGTAACCCAGTCTAGCAGGGTCTCTGCCTCTCTGCACTTCTGCCCCACTGGCTCATCTCCACGGATCCATCGAACAGTGGCTGGAAGTCTGTTATGTGCTGGAGTGTGGGCTGAAGAGACAAGAAAGGCAGAAGGCAAGGGGGATGCAGAGAAACACGCGGCTCATCTGGAATTACGGGAGCGAAGGCAGAGGCAGTGAGGGGCTGGGTGGAGGCCTAGGAGGGCTCTGCTGTGCCTAAGGTGAGGGTCCTTGGGAGAGCGCCAGAGGGGCTGCTGCAGAGAGCAGGTGGCTGGAGCAGGTGGCCATCAGGAAGGGTGGGGAGACTTGGGGCTGATGGAGCAGGGGACAGGGTACAGGGGCCCAAAGATGGGAGAGGCAACCCAGAGATTTCTTCTTATTTGGGGGGTTTTGGTTTGGGGGCCACACCTGACTGTGCTCAGGGCTTACTCCTGGCTCTGTGCAGGGATCACTCCTGGCAGGGCTCAGGGGACCCTATGGGGTGATCAAATCTGGGTTGGACACGTGTAGGTACCTCCAGCCCTGAACTAACTTTATCCCTTTGTGTGCATCGTAAGCAGGGCCCCAGGGGCCTCAGTGGCAAAGCACCTGCCAGGCAGGTGTCAGAGTTCCATCCAGCTCCATCCCACCCGTGCTTCTTCCGGAAACCCTTCTCTGGGACTCCTTCCTCTCAGCGTCTGAACTCTGATCCCTCCCCCAGACCCATCTTGACCCCCCTCCCCCACCAGGCCAGGTTTCCGCTTCAGGTAGCTCTGGTCTGCTTTCAGCACTCACCACCGTGATGCCAATTCCTGATGTTCAGTACTCTCTGTGGAAGCACCTAGCATGGTTTCCATTTATTTTGGGGGGTGTTTTTTTTTGGGGGGTGGGTATGTCTGGGCATGCTCCAGGATCACTTCTGGAAGGGCTCAAGAGGACTTTGTGGTGCTGGCGATTGAACCTGGGTCGGTTGCATGCAAGGCAAGTGTCCTACTCACTGTATTATCTTTCCAACCCATGGTTTCTATTTTCTTTCTTTTTAAGAAACAATTAATTTTTATATATATTGAGTTTTGGGGGCCACACCAGGTGATGCTCAGGGCCAACTTCCAGTCCTGTTTTCAGAGATCACTCCTGGTGGGGCTCAGGGGACTGTCTGTGGTGCCGGGGATGGAGCCCCATCAGCTGCGTGCAAGGCAAGCATGCTCCCCACTGTAGTATCTCTCCAGAGTTTCCATTTTCTAAGGAGATCCCTGACACTAACACAAGGCTGTCTATGGTCCAGATAGAAGGTCCTGGGAGGGGCAGAGTTGGGGCGGGGGGAATCAACAACCCCGTCAGATCCCAGCAGAGCACAGGCCAGCGTGGTGCAAGGCATCACCAGTTAGCAGACAGGGTGTGTGGGGGGGGGGTGGAGGGGGGTTTCTAGACAGATTGAATAGCAGGGATGTGAGGTAAGACATTCACTTCTGTGGTTGTAAAGGCGCTGCAGGGGCCAAGAGATAGAACAGCGGGGAAGGCACTTGCTTCCCTCTAGGCTGGGTACAACCCCCAGCACTGTGTATGGTCCCCTGAGCCCCACCAGGGGTTATAGCTCAGTGCAGAGCCAGGAGGAACCCACCTACAAGGTATGGCCCCAAAGAAAAAAAAAAAAAGCAAAACCAAAAAAAGCAAAAACACCATGGGCAGAGCATAGCCAGCCTCCCAGGATGGGGGTGGGGGCAGAGATTTTTTATTTATTATTAATCAATTAATTAATCAATTTTTACTAGGATTTACTTTTATTTTTCATCAAAGAAGTAAACACTGCAAGAGCCTGTGGACTGTGCCCAAGGCTACTTAGCCAGGAAGTGTCCAAGTAGATTTGAATCTGGAGTTCAGATTTTTTTTTGCAGAGATTTCTTTTAACACTGTAGCACTGTAGCAGTGTCCCTTTGTTCATAGATTTGCTTGAGTGGGCACCAGTAACTTCTTGTTACTGTTTCTGGCATATCCAATACCCAGGGGTAACTTGCCAGGCTCTGCCGTCCGGGCGGATACTCTCGGTAGCTTGCTGGGCTCTCCGAGAGGGACGGAGGAATCGAACCTGGGTCGGACTCATGCAAGGCAAATGCCCAACCCGCTGTGCTATCGATCCAGTTCAAGAAAAAAATATTTAAAAAAGAAAGTGTAGAAACACTTGGCCTCACTGGTCACAACCATTAAAGCGTAAGGTGCTGGAAGGACAAAATCTGAAAAGGTTAGGCCAGAGCACAGGACAGCAAGTTGAAGTGGCCCTATATGCAGCCGACCCGGTTCCATTCCCAGAGCCACCCCTAAGCCCCACCAGGAGTGATTCCTGAGCATCGTCAGGTGTGGCCCCAAAACCCCACAAAAGACAATGTATAAGGACGAGAAAGGGGGATAAAGTGGGGGAACAAGCCACTGAGGACTGGAGGCACAGCTGTGGGTGAAGCTGCAACAACAGCTCTGTTGTTGTTTTTTAACAACTGTCATCGTCACTGTCATCCTGTTGCTCATCGATTTGCTCAAGCGGGCACCAGTAATGTCTCCATTGTGAGACTTGTTGTTACTGTTTTTGGCCTATCGAATGCACCACGGGTAGCTTGCCAGGCTCTCCGAGAGGGACAGAGGAATCGAACCCAGGTCAGCCGTGTGCAAGGCTAATGCCCTACCCCTGTGCTATTGCTCCAGCCCCCCTTTTAACAACAACAAAATTTTTTCAAAAGCTGTTCACTTAAGAGTCATAAAAATGGATTGAATGAGGGAAACACAAGTATGAAAATGTGTACATCTGTTACTGTACCTCATGGTAATTCACTAATTAAAAAAAGAAAAAGAGTCATAAAAATGGACTTTTGCTTGTTCTCTAAGAAAACTTTGGATACAGGGTTGAGGTACCCAGGCAGGTAGGGGTGGGAGGAGAGGCCTCAAACTGCCCTGGGCAAGGAAGACCTTCTCTGAAAAGCTCCTGTTTAACCACAGAAGCAGGGTATCCTTTTTTCTTTTTTCTTTTAGTAAAGCAAAATAATTTTATGGACTGGAGCGATAACACAGCGGGTAGGGTGTTTGCCTTGCACGAGTATGACCCAGGTTCAATCCCCAGCATCCCATATAGTCCCCTGAGCCTCCAGGGGTAATTCCTGAGTGCAGAGTCAGGAGTAACCCCTGTGCATTGCCGGGAGTGACCCAAAAAGCAAATAAATAAATAAATAAAATGGAGAAACACAGCTACTATCTTCTTTTTCTCTCAACATTCAGGACATTTTATAATTCCATACAAGCTTTAGCAGTATTTGCTTTATGAAACCAACATTACTCTGACACCAAAAACAGAGTACACAAAAAGGAAATTATCATCAGAATCTACAATGAACATGGATAAAAAAAATGCTTCAAGTAAAAATCTCACTTAATGGGGCTGGAGTGATAGCATAGCGGGTAAGGCGTTTGCCTTGCATGCGGCCAACCCAGGTTTGATTCCCACATCCCATATGGTCCCCTGAGCACCGCCAGGGTCGATTCCTGAGTGCAGAGCCAGGAGTGACCCCTGTGCATTGCCAGGTGTGACCCAAAAAGCAAAAAAAGAAAACAAAACAAAACAAAAATATCACTTACCTGAGCAAAGTTCTTGAAAAAAGATTATATATCAGATCAAGTGAAATTTATTCAGAGATGCAAGAATGGTTATGACTCACTGAATGTTATGCACCATATCAGCAAAAGATAAGAAAAACCCATATGAACATATCACTAAATAGGATAAAGCTTTGCATTGTATGACTAAAACCCAGTCATGCACAGCTTTATAACTGTGCTCAAGGTGATTCGATAAAATAATTAAAAATAATAAAATAAAATAAAAAAATAAGAAGTACACAACTTTGAAACCAACTTTATAAGAAACATCAAATAGTCTGTAAAATACAAGAGAAGATGAACTTCACAAACACTCTCAATTTCTAGAAAATGATGGCAATAAGATTTGGTGTAGTCCCTATAAAATATGAAGTATGGATATGAAATGAGCTGTAAATTTGTTGCATTTAAACTTTACCATATTTAGATTTTTCTATCCCTGTTCTGTTGAAAGTCTTATTTTTATTTATTTATTTTTTGGTTTTTGGGTCATACCCGGCGATGCACAGGGGATACTCCTGGCTCTTCACTCAGGAATTACCCCTGGCGGTGCTCAGGGGACCATATGGGATGCTGGGATTAGAACCCTGGTCGGCCACGTGCAAGGCTAACAGCCCTACCGGCTGTGCTATCGCTCCAGCCCTGAAAGTCTTATTTTTATCATAAATGGATCTGATCAATAGCGTGTCTTTTTCAAAAGCCAAGAGACAATAGAGAAAAACCGCCTTCTCTCCTCTCTCCAGATGTCTTTTTCCCCTGGTCTTTCTTTGAGTTTGTTGGTGCAAATGGGCCTTTCTGTTGTTTGTAATCTGGAGCTCTGTTGCTAGGTGCCCTCCGCCTCTGTCCTCTCAGCTCCTGGGGAGATAACAGGGAGAGCCTGCAGGCCCTTCCCTTGGTGTCCGGGATCTTATTTCAGGCCTGGCCTGGCTGCCCGGAGCCCTCTCCCCACACAGATTCTTCTGCCCCGACGGTGTCCTCAGAGCTCCCGCCTCCTGGGAAGAGTCTCCTGCACCCTTGTCTCTCTCCCACACCGCTTCATCTCTCCCTTTCCTCACTACCTCCTCTGCACCCCTGCTTTTCGTGTCCTCATCTCTGGGGCAGCTGGGAGCTGCAGCTTCTGTGGGGAGGGATGGGCAGGACCTGTGTCCCTGAACAGGCCCCCACTTTTTTGTTTTGATGTGACCATGTCTAGGTACTGGGCCGCCCTGCCATGCTTTGGTACGAGTTGCCTAGTCAGATGTAACTCTGCCCACTCCCTTCGCCAGCCACGCGAGCAGACCATTCCGCCGCCCGCCCGGGGACAAGCCTGTCTGAAAGGGGCCTGAGCCTTGGGCCACTCACTCAGACTTGAGAGGTGACTAGTCTGGGCCAGCCCCAGTGCTGAATAAATTCATTTCCTCTTCTTTTTATTTCTTGCAAGGAGTGGGGGCACACCCGGCAGTGCTCAGGAGTTACTCCTGACTCTGCACTCGGGGATCACTCCTGGCAGGACTTGGAGAACCATATGACATGCCAGGGATCAAATCTGAGCCAGCCACTTGCAAGGCCAGCAGCCTACCTGCTGTACCATCCCTCCTGGCCGAAATCCGTACTTGTCATGTTCTTCCCAGTGTGTGTCCTTACCTCTCCCTTTGCCTGGGCTGTTCTGCCAATCTGCCAGGACCGCCCCCCACCTCTACCCCCATGTCTCCATTCTTAGCTTTGGGGACGTGAGGAACCAGCCTCGAGCTCCTCGGGGTCAAACTCTAGACACCCCACTCCCTTCTCTGCACAGGGAAACTGAGGCTGGGCCAGCTGCTCAGTGAGCTGGCACTGGAGAGGGCCCGAGCAAGGTCACCCCGGGGTCCCCACCCCAGACACCCTCACTCCTTGCTCCTGCTCCTCCCCGGGGTCCTTTCCAACAGGTGGGCCTGGTTACCTGTAGCACCTTGAGGCTCAGCCTCAAGCAAGTGTCACACCTCACCCAGAGGCCTTGATTTCCAGGTGCTTACCACACCCAGAGCATTGGCCTCTGCTCAGGCCTTACAGGACACCCAGCAGGTCCCTTTGGCACAGGATCCCTGTCACTGCCCTTGTGGGGAGAGAATGGAGCCACCCAGCACCCCTGGCTGGCTTGTGGTCGAGCTTTACATGAAGTCCAGCTCTTGAGGTGACCGGAAGGCCAGGGTGCAGCTCTGGGCAAGAGCAGCAGTGGGCGTGTGGGCGTGGGGCCCTCACTGTCCCTTGTCACTCACTGTCGTCTCCTCCGATGACAGCCTCCAGGACCTTCCCCGGCTCAGCCCTCTGCTCTGCCCCAGAGCTTTGAGGGGGACACTGCACCCTCCAATTCATCCTGTTCTCCCGAAACCTCGGTGGTACATCCACCCCTGCCCTGGGCTGGGGCTCTCCCAGGAATCCCGCCCCTCGCTCAGACTACGTGTCTTTGGAGCTCAGCTTGGAAGGGTTGGGGTGAGGCCCACAGCCTCCGTGTCCCAACATACGCAGCTCACGACAAGGGAGAGTCCCGGGGGAGCAGGAGACACCTGCAGTTCCCACGAGAGTCTCCATTCTCCCCTCAGCCTGCGCCATGCTATTTTTTCTGAAGTTCAATTTTAATCTCGGGGTGGGGGAGAGGAGGAAATTAAGAAGGATATTTCTATATTCTCTCTATACTGCTCTTTTGAAGAGGGGGCTACACTGGCTGTGTTCAGGGCTTCCTCTTGCCTCTGGCTCAGGGGTCAGGGAACCTAACCTCCTGATAGGTTCAGGGAACTCTATTCAGTGTTACATGGGTCATGTGAGGCTGGTGCCTTAACCCTGTGGCCAGTGCCAGTGTGCTATCTCTCTAGTCCCATTTGCTGCTTTGTTTTTTTCTTTTTGGGTCGCACCTGGCAATGCTCAGGGGTTACTCCTGGCTCTGCCCTCAGGAATTACTCCTGGCAGTGCTTGGGGGACCATATGGGATGCTGGGAATCGAACCTGGGTCAGCTGAGTGCAAGGCAAATGCCCTCCCCACTGTATTATTTCTCTGGCCCCTCATTTGCTGCTTTTTGAGGGAGACAGGAGGGTAGAGGTTTGAGCCATGACTTGTGATGCTCAGGAACTCTTCCTAGTTCTGTATTTTGGGGATTGCTCCTGGTGGTACTGGGCTGGGGGCACCATATGTGGTACCTGGCAGTGAACTGGGTCAGCTGCATGCTAGGCAAGTTCTGTCCCCCTGTGCTGTCTCTCCAACCTTGGTCACTGCTTTACCCCTGCACCTCACATCTCTAACACGGAGTGAGGGTCATTTCTCTGCACAGTCCCTCCCCACATGTGGCTGCAAAGTCCCTGCTGAAACCTCACTCTGGCTCTCTTGCCACATGTCAATTTCTTCTTCTCTTTCTCCTTCTCCTTCTCCCTCCTCCTCCTCCTCCTCCTCCTCCTCCTCCTCCTCCTCCCCCTCCTCCTCCTCCTCCTCCTCCCCTCCTCCTCCTCCTCCTCCTCCTCCTCCTCCTCCTCCTCCTCCTCCTCCTCCTCCTCCTCCTCCTCCTCCTCCTTCTTCTTCTTCTTCTTCTTCTTCTTCTTCTTCTTCTTCTTCTTCTTCTTCTTCTTCTTCTTCTTCTTCTTCTTCTTCTTCTCTTCTCCTCCTCCTCCTCCTCCTCCTCCTCCTCCTCCTCCTCCTCCTCCTCCTCCTCCTCCTCCTCCTCCTCCTCCTCCTCCTCCTCCTCCTCTGCCCCCAGTGCACTGGTCAGGGCTTATTCCTGGGTCTGCGCTCAGGGATCACTCCTGGCTGTGCTTGGGGGATCATGTGGGATGCCAGGGAACAAACCAACTCGGTCACGTGCAAGGCAAACGACCTACCCGCTGTACTATTGCTCCAGCCCAGTCTACTGCCTTTGTCTTCCAGTGTCCCTCCCTCCTCCACAGAGTCCTGGCCAGTCCCCCATGCCCGTCGCTGGGGCTGGAGCACAGGCAGATTTGCTCAGAAGCTTTCTCTTCTTTGACTCCCTATCTCCCTCCAGCCAAGCTCTATCCTAAAATCGCCGAGCACAGAGGGTGGAGACTGGGGGCAGGGCAGTGGGTAAGATTGGACCCTGTGACCATCCTCTGTTCTGTGGCCAGTGTGTGAGCGCTTCAGGGCCTGGGCTGTAAGAACAGCCCAGGCGGGAGGAGGGGACTGCGGACCAGGCTTCCCTAAGCTGTAGTTCGACGGGAGACCATTAGGGGTCACTGTTGCCTCACCCACCGCTACTAGCCTGGTGGGAATGGGGTGCGGCCCAGACAGGTGGTCCTTGCTCTCCACCCAGACTCAATCAGAGATCAGGGTGAGGTTACGTGACCTGTACTTGTTATTAGGAGAAGACCCCCCCTAGGGACTTGTGGTCTCCACTCAGCAGTACAGATGTCCCCAGACCCCGAGGATGGCCGAGCAGCAGCTAGCCTGGAAGGGCTGATTTGTTGTTTGCCTGTGGACTGCATCTAGTGCTTTGGGCTTCTTTCCCGTGCTTGGGGACTCTGCTGGCGGTGTTGGACTGTATGTGGTACCGGGAACCAACCCGGGCCTGCTGTGTGCAAGGCCTGCCCCCTGAGCTCCCTCTCTGGAATGGAACTGGCAGCTGCAAAACTATATAACCAGCCTCCTCCATGCCACCAAGGTGACAACCAAACTTTGCTCTTCAAATGGTCTCAGCGCACCAGGGGGAGAACCTGGAAGCTGCTTCTCGTTCCTTCCACCTGTCTGCAGGCACCCGGCTCTGAGCTGAGGCAGCCAGACCAGAAGGCTCTGCTCAGGGCAGACCTGGGCTAGGCTGGGGGCTGTGCATGTGAGGGGGGGCGGTGGTGTTTAGGTGGAGATGTCACAGGTGCCCCTCCCCCAGACCTGCCCACTGAAAGTCTGAGTGGGGACAGCCCAGAAAAGGGCCCTGAGGGAAGAGCCGGGGACTCTGGCTGAGGAGGCCAGACGTGAGGTTTCTGCCCGCTCGGTCCTCTTGGAGGTGATGCCTGATCGCCATGTCTTCATCCGGTCCCAGTGCCTCCCGGGGTCACCACTCTCTCTCCCAGGGGGCAGACAGGAAGTTCACAGGGTGGTAACCCCAGAGAGATGGAGCCATAATGGGCCGCTCAGGGAGCAGGGTACAAACCGACTGGGCCTTTATTGAGCCTTCTCGGGGCTTCCCTGGAGATGGGGGGTGGGGGCAGCCAGCAGGAAGCGAGGCTCTCAGCGCTTGAGAAGCAGAGGGTGTGAGGGAAGTGGGAAGCAGATGGGGAGAAGAGGGCGATCTGCCGAGGGATACCCCTGGAGAGGAGCAGCACCGAGCTTGGGGGTCCCTGGGTATGATGAAGGAGAGGGGGAGGGGAGGGCAGGCCTCCGGGGCCAGGCTGGGGACCTGCTCACCCAGCCACCATGTGGGGTCCTCCCCACCCCACTAGGTGTATGGGGCAGCCCTTCCCGGCTGGTCTGAGGGGGACCAGTCTCATTCCTGGTTTCATTCCACCACGGCTGGGGCCATGTTTCCTCCCTCACGGAGAACTCAGGCTCCTGAGGCCCCCCAGGCCCCCCGTTCCTGGCCTTCCTCAGTGCCCCTGAGTGGGGTGTTTGGGGGACTCTGGGGCATCTACCCACCACAACGGCCAGAGTCTTCCTGACCGCCCCGGGAGGCTGACCAGCTAGGGAACGGGGTGCCGTCAGTGCCCCGGGCCCCCGTTGGGGGTGCTGCAGTTTGAGGAGGCCTCTTTGGGGCTGGGCAGGGCGTCGGGCTCCGCATCGGTGGGTGGCAGGGAGGCCCGGCCGGCCCGGCACTGCGGGCTGTGGTAGAAGGACAGGAGGCGGAAGGATGGACGCAGCTCTTCCTCCACGCTGGCCAGGATGTGCGTGAAGGTGGGGCGCAGGCGTGGGTTCTGCTGCCAGCAGCGGCGCATCAGCTCCTGCCTGAGGGGGTGGGCGTGGGGGGGAGGGTGTTGTCAGAGGGGTCCCCAAGTCCCAGCCATGGGGCATGATTCTCTGGGCGGGGCCACTGAGAGGTTTAGGACAGGCCAGTCTCAGAAGCCCTGGGCATGTGTGAAAGGAAAAGCCTCAGAATGCAGGGGAGCAGGGGAAGGGACAATAGGTCAGCGACTCACAGCCGGAGGGGACAGCTCTCCAGCTCCTCCAGGACCCCGCCGTCCATGACAAACTTGAGCACCTGCTCGTTGGACAGGCCCTGATAGGGCTGCTCTGCCAGGGTGGCGATCTCCCAGAGCACCACGCCGAAGGACCTGGGAGACAGGTGGGAGGCCTGAGCCAGGCCCGGGGGGAGGCACGCCCAGTCCTCCCCGGCCTTGACCCTGCCAGACCCCACCAGACATCCGAGTGGGTGGTGAAGATGCCATCTTTGAGGGACTCGGGGGCCATCCAGCGCACCGGCAGCAGCCCCTTCCCGCCCTTGCGGTAATAGTCGGTCTCGTACACATCTCGTGTCATCCCAAAATCTGCAAAGTGAGAGGGCACGGGGTGAGCAGGTGAGCAGCTTCTCCCGTCCCCCGTCCCCCGCCCCCCACCCCAGACTGCCAAGAACCCTGCAGAGTGGGGCTGGGGCAATAGTATAGCAGGTAAGGCATTTGCCTTGCGTGCAGTCAACCCAGGTTCAATCCCCAGCACCCTCTATGGTGCTGAGTACCTCCAGGAGTAACTCCTGAGTGCAGAGCCAGGAGGAACCCCTGAGCACTGCCAGGTGTGGTTCCAAAACAAAACAAAACAAAAAGAATCCTGCAAAGCGTGAGTTCGCGGGCCTGCAGCCGTCACCTCCCAAGCCTTCTGCTCTGGGAGGAGGATGCTGAGGCTGGGGGGACTGCAGGACAGAGCGTCTCCTGATGCCTAACGTGTGGGAATCTCTCCTGCAGCCTGTCCCCTGGCACCCTCCGCACCCCCGATCTTGACAGTGAAGTCCTGGGACACCATGCAGTTCCGGGCTGCCAGGTCTCGGTGCACGAACTTGTTGGCGGCCAGGTAGGCCATGCCATCGGCGATCTCCCCAGCCATCTGGATCATGTCCTCCAGGGCAGGCCGCGGGAGCCCAGGGTTATTCTAGAGGCGAGAGAGGGGGCTGGAGAAGGAACCGGAGCCTGGACTCCTGCCAGCCCCTCCCCAACTGTGTCCCAGGCCCCTGGGCCAGTGTCCTGCTGCTGCCCACCTCTGCCTCAGGTCGCAATGATCGAAGGTGGCTCTTGAGGTCTCCACGGGTCATTAACTCCATGATGACCAGAGTTGGCTGTCCCTGGGACACCACCCCCAGGAGACGTACCTGAGAGGGACCAAGAGGCTAGTTGTGGGTCCCACAGGCCCTCGGCCCACATGACCACAGCTTTGACCCACTGTGATCACAGCCTGACCCAGACACCACCGCTGACTCTTTTTTTTTTTCTTTTTGGGTCACACCTGGCGATGCACAGGGGTTACTCCTGGTTCTACACTCAGGAATCACCCCTGGCGGTGCTCAGGGGACCATATGGGATGCAGGGAATCAAACCTGGGTCAGCCTGGGTCGGCCGCGTACAAGGCAAGCGCCCTACCCGCTGTGCTATCGCTCCAGCCCCCCACCGCTGACTCTTTTTTTTCCCACCGCTGACTCTTAACCCCAACCATGGCCATCACTTTGACCTCAGAGTGACACTGATTTAATCCGTAAAGTGGAGCACAGCCAGTTCTCATCCCAAGCTTTATGACTGGGTCAACTCTAACCCTGACCCAAATTATCACCCCACTCACTCAGGACTTACTCCTGGTGCACTTCTGGTGCATGGGGCCATGTGGGGTGCTGGGGATTGAACCCAGGTCAGCCGTGTGCAAGGCAAGCTCCTTACCCTCTGTCCTCTCTCCAGCCCCACACCCCACTCACTCTTGACCCCTAGATGTCACTGAACTCAGTCTCAGCCATGACTCTACCAAGACTTTACTGAACTCCGCCCCCCAAATGACCTTATCACATCAGAATCCTGCCCCCACTCCCAGCCCTGGCCCTGTCTTCACCACCTGCCAGCCCCCAGCCGCCTTTACCACATGGTGACACTTGAATGCCTTCATGACAGATGCTTCCTTGAGGAACTCAATGCGCTCCCGGGGGCTTGCCAGCTCATTCACGGTCTTCAGGGCCACCGGTGTGGACAGCTCTCCAGCCTCCAGCCCTTGTGCCAGCCCCTCGTAGACCATCCCGAAAGAGCCTTGGCCCAGTTCCCGGATAACGGAGATCTGCTCCCGAGGCACCTCCCACTCGTCAGGGACATACACTGGGGGGCGGGGCGGAAGGCGGGGCTGCTCTTGGCTCCACCCACGTCCTTCTCCCCTCCCTCTCCAGACACCTCCCATTCGTCAGGGATGCACATTAGGAGGTGGGGGGCTGATCCTGGCTCGGTCCACATCCACTTCTCTCCTCCCTCTCCAGGCACCTCCCACTCATCACGAGGTGGGGTCTGGCAGGGGGGCCTGCTCTAGGTCCCGCCCCAACCCCTTTGCTCTTCTGGGTGAGGCCCAGACCCAGGGCTGCCTTCTCCACGGTTTGTGGGAAGCCCGTCTCCACTCTCCTCCCCACCTCTCTCCCTTTCCACCCCGCCTGTCTGCACACCCCCCACCTACTATCACAGGCGCTGAAGTATTCAGGGTTCACAGAGGTGTACAGAGTACTGTTTCTGCAACGGGAGGTGAGAGGTTCAGGTCAGGCTGGAAGGGTACACAGGAAGTCATTGTCTAAGGGACAGGGTGGGCACTGCAAGAGGAGGAACGATGGTGATGACCACACCTCCAGGGACTTCCCAGGGAAGTCTTGACTAATCACTTTCCAAATTGGTCTTGGCTCTAGACCTGGGGTTTGCAATCAGCTATGGGGAGGAGTTAGGCATTCCTGCCTCCTTAGCTAATCCTCAGAAGCCAGTTAACCAAATGCCCTCATTTTCATTTTGATTGTGCTCTCAGCCCTAGGAGGGGGGCATCTGTCCTCAGTATCCCACGGGTTGAGGTCTCCTGTACCCCCCTCCCCCACCATAGCTATGGCGGGGGCAGCTTTATTGACCCTAGGGCTGAGAGCAGTGACCAAATTCTGGTTATTCAGACAGATGTTTCCCAAGACATGGGGCTGTCACTGCTCATCATCAAAGTCCCAGGCTCAGGGCAACAACAGGTCTAGTCAGTGCTGCACCCCAGGAAGAATGCACAGCTGGAAGGCTGGCCTCCTGCTGGCTCCTCCGTGCTCCCCACACACACCTGCCTTTTGTGGAGGGCCAGGGATGCAAAGGTGAGGAACTGGTGGGATCTGTTATCACCTCTTATTTTGGTGGGGGAAGGGTGCTTAGGGTTACTCCTGGCTCTGCATGCTGGGAGCACTCCTGGCAGGGCCTGGGGGGACCCTCTGTGGTGCCTAGCATCAAACTGGGGTCTACTTACAAGGCAAGCTATCCTTCTGGCCCTCACCTCTTTCTGCTGTAGAAAAAGCCAAGGACCGTGAGAATGATGAGCAGCATGAGCCCCACTGGGGTGACAGTGAGAAGGACGTGTAGCCCACCAGAATCTTCTTCCTCTGGCAAAGGATAAGATAGTGGTAAGCAGGAGGGAGGTCAAGACGAGGAAGCAGAGCGCTAAGGCTCCTTCTCCCCAAGATGCACCTAGTGGGGGAATGGGGTGTAAAGGCCTGTGGGGCTTGTTTGGGATGGCATGTCTGGATGTCTCTGTACCTGGGCCTGGTATGTAGAAGGCGACGCCATCTGTCCAAGAGCCATTGCCGGCCAGTGAGGTCGCCCGAACCCGGGCAGAGTAGTTTCCAGGGGGCAGCAGGGCCAGGTGGACCCCCCCAAACTTAGCATATCGCAGGCGTGACACACACAGCACTGTGGCCTCCTGAGGGCAACACAGAACAGTCGGCTTGGACAAGGAGGAGCTGCAAATTGGTGCAAATTGGTGCTTCACGCCTGGGCGCCCTGGAGTTCCTACCTCTTCCAGTCGGCGGTACTTGATTTCATACTTGAGGATGAGTCCATTGGGGTCTGGGGGCTCAAGCCAACGCAGGAGGATGCTGCTCTTGCTGGCCGCTTCCCAGGATACCTTCCCTGGGATACCATCTGCCTCTCCTGCAGGGGCAGGGCATCAAGCAGCCGGGCTTCACCTCACCTTCAAGGGTTTTTGTTTGTTGTTTTGGTTTCTGGATTTTGGGTCACAGCCAGTGATGCTCAGGAGATACTCCTGACTCTGCACTCAGAAATTACTCCTGGCGGTGCTTAGGTGACAATATGGGATGTCAGGGATAGAACCTAGGTCAGTCTTGTGCAAGGCAAGCACCCTACCCGCTGTACTATTGCTCTGGTCCCTCACTTTCAAGTTCAAACCCAAGAGGCAGGAGACAATGGGGGGCGGGGGGGGGGGATTAAGGCATTGGCTTTGCATATGGCTGAACCTGGTTAGATCCCTGGCACCTGGTTAGAACCCTGAGTATCTCTGGGAGTCACCCTCAGAGCACTGCCTGATGTGGTGCCCCTCACGTTCCCCTTAATAAACCTAAGCAGTTACATTGGGAGGGTGCAGAAGCTCTGGGGTTAGTGCGGTTCGCACTCACTAGTTGCAACATTAATTCTATAGGGTCCTTGGGGTCTGGGAAGGGGGAGAGGGTGAGGGATCACCTACTATGGGGCATGGTGCGCGCAAAGACGAAGGTGGCAGCGCTGCAGCCCACCGTGTGCGCGGCATGGTTGCAGGCATGAATATCGATCCGATATTCGGTGAAGTGGCGCAGACCACTTAGCACCGCTCTCTCCCGGGGCACTTTGTCCTCCTGGATCTCAAAATCTGAGCTGTTCCCTGCAAATCGCAGAGCTCCTGCAGCCCGGCGTTGCCTTCCCGAATCGCTGCGGAAAGTGAGGGTCAGCGGCAAGCCACCCATACCTCCTCCCCCATCCCGAAGTCCCGCCCCTCCGCCTAGGACCCAACCCTGTTCACCTTTGAGAGCTTTTGTTAATAGACGTCACCTTCCAAGGGGACCTGGAGGAAGCCAGGGAAAACCCTCTAGGAATTCGGCCCTTTGCCTCCACCACGCCCAGCCCCGCCTCCACTCAAGTCCCCGCCCACTTCCTGTAAGCCCCGCCCCAGCCCACTTCCTGTAAGCCCCGCCCCAGCCCAATCCTTAAGTCCCGCCCCGTCTCACTGCCTCCAACACGCCCAGCCCCGCCTCCACGTAAGGCCCGCCCGGTGTCTGTAAGCCCCGCCCCCCCATCACGCCCAGTCGCCTACCAGCCCCGCCCCCAGGACCCCACGTCTGTAAACCACGCCTCCAGACCAGGCCCCGCCCGCTGCCTGTAACCGCCGCCCCCTGCGCACTTGGGGATAGTGATGGCGTTGTGGAGGAAATTTTCAAACTTCTTCTGGAAGGAGGCCTCTTGCGCTTCCAGCGGTGGCAGGGCCTGCCCAGGAGAGGGGTGCTGGCAAGGGCAGCAGCCCGGCTCCATCTCGGCCTCGAGTTCCGAGTCTTCGTGGTCGAAGCGGGGGTCGTTGTTGCTGGTGGGCAGCCGCAGGCCTGGTGCAGTGGCAGGGAAAGCTGCAGTTAGGCTGGACACCCGCACCCTGAGCCCTGCGCCCTCTGCCCACGCCCTCTCCCCGCGCACCGCGGTGGCAGTAGTCATTGAGGTAGAGATCGCCGTCCTCTGCCAGACGCTGCCACAGCACTAGGTAGTATGTGATGTTCCCGTTGCGTTGGGTGGGTGGCTTCCAGCGGACCAGCAGGTGGGAGGAAGAGTTGGACATGGCAATGACGTCCTGCGGCACGGTAGGTGCTGGGGGTAGGGGTTTGGTAGGGCAGGGGTGAGGCTCTGCAGACCCCTCTTTCAGAATCTCTCTGGGACACAAGCCGCCCTTTGCCCAGGAATAGAGAACTCTCAACTTCCACTGCCTGGAACTCAGCCTTTGTCTTTGCCTTGCCCTCCAAAAGCCCTTGGGCTGGCTCAGTTGTTTGTTCCCCCTGCACTCTCCTTCCGGCAGCCTCTCTGGGACCAAGGCCCCATACTTCTAGGATCCAATTTTGGGTCCCCCAGGCTCTGTGGGCTCTTGTGTTCAGTGACCCAGTGGCTCTCTCTGGTGCCCGTGTCCCCTCATTGTTACTAGGATTCAAGCATCTAGTTCCTACTGCTTCCAAAGGGTTCTTCTCACCTGCAGGCAGTGTTCGGAGGTAGATGATGGGGCTCTGGGCTCCTTGGTGGGGGCTGTCTTCAGCAGTGGTCAGTGTGATGGCTCGGACAAACACTGCATACTGTGTCCAGGGCTTGAGGGGTGCTAGGGTCACACCTGGCTCCTGGGTACGGCTTAAGGGCAGCTCCACATCCAGCAGGTTCCAGCTCTGGGCTCCGCAGGCATCTGGACCTATGTGCTCTGTGGCATTCTGGAACGGACTGAACACCATGCCTGCAGCTGAAGTGCGCTCAGCCTCCCCCCACCCCTACTCTGAATCATCTCAGACTGTCACTGTCATTCTTCTTCCTGTAGGCATGAGGGCAACGTCATGATCGAGCCTCCTGGGTTTTTTGTTTGTTTGTTTTGTTTGTTTTTCCTACTCCCCATGGTTTTCAGGGCTTACTCCTGGCTCTAATCTCAGGGATCACTCCTGGCAGGGCATAGGGAACCATATATAATGATGAGGATAGAACCATCAACATGCAAGGCAAGTGCCCTTACCAGCTGTACCATTGCTCCAGCTGATTGAGCCTTCTGTTAGACCCTGTGGACCTTGTGAAACTAGTCATTTTTAAATTTTTATTTATTTTGGTTTATGGACCACACCAGCAGTGCTCAGGGCTTAATGCTGGCTCTGTGCTCAGAAATCACTTCTGGTGGTGCCTAAAGGACCGTGAACGGTGATGGGGATCAGTTCAGGAGAGGCTGCTTGCAAGGCAAATGCTATCTCTCCAGTCCCTGATAGCTGTTTTCAGTGATTAAATCTTTCCTTGTCCCTGAGCGGGGAATACTAAACTTTGATCTCAATGCGCTTTCAAAAAAAGTCTCACAGGGACTGGAGAGATGGCTCAAAGGGCTAGAGCACATGCTTTGTGTTTGGGAGTCTGAGTTTTGACCCCCAGTTAGGTCTCCAAGAACCATCAGAAATGTTTCTTGAGGGCTGAAGAACAGGGGTAAAGGCTCTTGCTTGGTATGCAGCCAACCTGGTTTTTTTGTTTGTTTGTTTTTTGTTTTATTTTGGTTTTTTGGGTCATACCAGGCAATGCTCAGGAGCTACTCCTGGCTCTGCACTCAGGAATTACTTCTGGCGGTGCTCAGGGGACCATATGGGATGCCGGGGATTTAACCCAGGTCAGCCGCATGCAAGGTAGTTGCTCTACCCATTGCTCTGGCCCAAAAAATGTTTTTTTTGGGGGGGGGAGAGCGGTGGGGGCTTACTTTTGGTTCTACACTCAGGGAGCACTAATGGAGGGGCTGTATGGGGTTCCATGGTGCTCCCCTCACCACTGGCTGCCTGAGGCCAGAGTAAGGTCTGGGCTTGGATGCACCCACTGGCTTCTGGGAAGGGCTGCTGCTTCCTGGAGGTTTTACCTCTATCAAGGTTGATCAAATAGTCACAATGGGCCATCACCCTGATGTGTAGGGTATTTGATGCCTTGGAGGAGGTCAAAGGGATTGGAGTTGATGCTGAGTCAGGGCAGAACTGAGGAACAGTGAAAGAGAGTTAGAAATGTTTGCCTTCGTTGGGAGCAGAGTTGGAAAGCCCTGAGGAAGGGTATGCATAGTGGGTGCTGTAGTGGCACCCGCCTGCCATCCCTAATCCAAGATCTCTTGTGCTATCATCAGCTCACTCTCTCCAAGCAGGCAGCCCCTGGCTGGACTTGCTCCCTCCCTTCTTTGGGCTTTAATTAAATGCTGGCAAACCATCGCATAAAACTGGCCAAATTAGTGGGTACTCCCCAAACCGCTGCTGGGGCAGGAGCATGTGGTCAGTACAGAACATTAGCATCGTAAATAGAAGTTTAATTATCCAAGCCTTCCCAGCGAGGTGCCTCTGCTGGGCTCCCAGAAGTCCTAAGTGTCCTCTGCATTTCGCTGGTGAAGTGAAACTGAGGCATGGGGGAGGAGACTAAGGTAGATGAGAGAGAGGCCATACCTTCAATTACTTGCATCCCCAGCCCTGCCCCATTCGGGCCCCGCCCCCTTCTGACTCCGTCCCACGTTACCCTGCCCACTGCCCACCGTCTCAACCATTGGCCCGCCCCGTTCTGGCCCCGCCCTGTGTGGCCCCGCCCACTATTCCTGCGCCCCGGCCCCGCCCGTCTGACACTGGCACCTCTACCCGCACTCACGACTCCTTGTAGTACACGATGAAACTGAGAAGGTCCCGAGCCTCCAGGGGCTCGTAGCGCTCCCAGCGCAGCAAGATACGGTCAGTCTGGGTGATGTTGGACACGAAACGCAGCGTGCGAGTCTGGCCTGCGCAGGGAGAGGGGGCGAACACCTGCTCGCTATGCTTGCTGGAGCCCCGACCCTGACCCGGGGCAAGTCCCACCCACATCGCGGTCCCTTTCAGACGCCACCTGCCACCCGGTGTGTGCGTGTCTGGGGGTCTTGGCAGGTGCGCTGCCTCACAGTGGGGTTTGGGGGTGGTCAAGCCTCACAGGCGGCGCGATCTCCGTTGGTGCGGGGGTTGATCTCAGCCTTGTTTTGGCGACCCCGCGTGCCCGTCACCTCCTCCAAGCGATAGATGTGCTCCAGGCAGAGGCGTGGGTTGAAGGCAAAGTAGATCTTGCCCACCGGAATGGTGAGCCCGGCGGCCACCCAGGACCCCAGCTGCTCTAGGTTCTGATTGTCCAGCACGTACAGAGTGTAGTTCCTGGGGGAGGCCAGGGGACGTTGCTCTGCACAGGAGGTGGGGACAAGGGGCAAAGAAGGGAGTGCCTTATGGGCTCCCTCTGCAGGGGCTGTTGGGGGGCACTCACGCCCAGACCCCCCAGGGGCATGGGCACACCCCCACATATGCCACGAATTCCACATTTCATTCTCATCAGTGAGGTGGTGTCAACAGCTTCTCTGTCTCTCTCCTCCTTCCCTCACCTCACATTACCTGAGCACCTGCTATGGTCCAGACTCTGCTGGCTTTGAGAGACAGGGAGGAGTCTGACTCAGCCTGGGGCTACCAGCTGGAGTGTGTCCACCACCCGCAGGAGGGGGGTAAAAGGCAATGTGCCAGGAGACATAATAAACTGCTTGGCTGGACAGTGATTTTAAATGTTACTTTATGGGGCCAGAGAGAGTACAGCAGGTAAAGTGCTTGCCTTATCCATGATCAACCTGGGTTCAATCCTCAGCATCACATACAGACCCCCAAGCACCACCAGGAGTGACGCCTAAGCACAAAGCCAGAACTAAGGCCTGAGCACAGCTGGGTGGTCCCCAAATAACAACAAACTCATTAATTTTGGAAAAGTATGCATAGGGCTTGGCTGGTAAATTATAGAAATAGGTTTCAAATACACAGGGTCTAACTCTGCAGCTGAGAATATCAGAAAATAATGACAGCCAGCTCATGCAAAGTTATATACAACTATGATGTGTATAGCCTATACTATGTTTCAGGTACAGTATAAGTAACTCTGTATTGAACAACTTAAGTAAAGCCATAATAGCCCTAAAAAAAAGTAACCTCAGTTACGGATAAATATAAGTTGAGGATTAGAAGAGTTTAGTAATCAATGCAAGAGACATGCCAGGAAGCAAGCGGGCTGGTTCCAGGGCCCATGCCCTGAGCACAGCACTGGCAGTGTTTGAGGGAGGATGATAGACGCAGTTGTTGGAGGTGGGTTTTGAACCTCTTACCCGTCCACCATGATGTCCCCCCGGATTAATTTGAGGTTCTTGAAAAATCCAAGGGACACAAGGGCGAAAGAATGCTTGATTTTGAGGAACCCAGTGATGGTCTCGACCAGCCCCAGGCTTCGCTGCAGCTCCAGCTCCAGGTTGTCTAGGAATGGGAAACAAGGCAGGAGCAGGGGCAGAGAGTGATGGGTCCATGGGGCGTGGCTAACGGGGCTCAACGTGGGACGGTGGGTAGGAGCAAGGATGAAAGAGGTGCTTAACCTGGGTGGCCACAAGGGGCGTGGCAATATCGGTGGGCGTGGCTTGGAAAGAGGGCGTGACCGGAAAGGCTGGGCCCTGAGAAAGGGTGTGAAAGGGTGTGGCTGGGAGGAGGGGCCTGGCCTTGAGGAAGGTACTGACAGCCCTGGCGAAGGTTGAGGATGAGGCTCCCCTCCACGTGGGTGCAGCCCACCAGATCTTGTGCCGCCTGGACGGAGTCGATGGTCTTGGTGCCCACCTTGCACTCTTTGGGGCACAGCCCTTCACATTTGTGGCAGAATATGCTGGCAAGGGCAAGCAGAAGGTTGTGGCATGAGCCCTGGGCCTGAGCAAGCCTGCTCACCCTCCCCGTAATTCCCCCAGTCGGCAGACACTCACCTGCTGTCATTCCGGGTGAAGCCTGGAGGACACTGGGCCAAGCAACTGCCATGGTGGATGCCGAAGGTGGAGGCACGGCCCGGCACTGAGCGCAGGCTGGCACAGTGCTCAGCAGTAACACAACGCCAGGACTCATGCTGGTAGGTGCCAGGAGGGCAGGCCTGCAGGCAGGCGCCCTGGAAGTAGAGGTGGCGGCAGGCCACACAGGCGCGAGGGTCCTCTGGCCGGCTGCATCCCCCCAGACATTCCGGGTGGCAACACTCCCCGGCTGCCGTGCAGGCCAGCCAGCGGGAACAGGGACACACTGCGGGCAGAGTACTGTGTGAGGCCTTGCCTGCCTCCCGCCCAGCCCCATCGCTTCTGCTCTGCACCAACACCTACTAGTCCCTAGCATGTGGCATGTGGTTGCTGGCTGTTTCCCTGGCACAGAAGCTTTTTAATTTTTTGGGGGGGTCACACCTGGCAATGCTCAGGGGTTACTCCTGGCTCTACACTCAGGAATTACTCCTGGTGGTGCTCGGGGGACCACATGGGATGCTGGGAATCGAACCCGGGTTGGCCGTGTGCAAGGCAAATACCCTACCCGCTGTGCTATCACTCCAGCCCCATGGGGCAACTTTTGAGGCAAGGCTTGGGACCCCTCTCCAGGGCACCCCACCTCTTGCAGTGCCTAGACTGAGAATTAGAACCTGGAACAGAGCCGTACCCTTGGCCATCCAGGCTGCCCCTGTCTTGTCTGTCTGGGCCTGGTGCCTGTGTCCTTGCTGGGCAAGGTGCCTGTAAACCAGCCAACCTTTCCACACCAGGGCAAGGCGGGTTGTGAGGAGGGACCACCTTTGCCCGCCTTCCTGCGCTCTCTGCCCTGGCTCTGTGGTCTGGGCACTAAGCACAGTTGCTGCGGACTGTCTGGGCCGCTGCGTGTGGTGGGTCAGTCAGGCGTGCTGTTGATAGTGTACACGGGAGAGGGGACCAGGCAGCAGCTGTGTTTACAGCCAACAGGGAGGCCTCGAGAGGGGGCCCAATGGCTACAGCTGGGATCTGGTTACTCTACCCTGATGCCAAGGCACTCACCCCCAGCTCTGCTCCCAGTCTCTGAGACTGCTCCTTTTCCACCTCAGAACCTTGATTTGAGGGTCTCCCAAGGAGCACTGGGGGGCACCAGAACGCCCCTGGCAATGCTTGGGGTATGTGAGGTGCCTGGGATTGAACTCAGGGTCCCCCCCAGGTCAGTCCGTGCTTCAGTCCTCGGGGCCATGTCCCTGGTGCCCCTCCTGCATACTGACCCCCCCCTCCAATGGCCCTTTTCTCTCTATGAACCTCACTTCCTAAAGATGACATTGGTCTTACACATTTGTCTTCACCTGGCCTGTCTTTGTTCATCACCTCCTTATTTCTACTCACATGCAGCTCCCGAACGTGCCAGTACGACCCAGGCTGCCTGCCTGTGTCCCTGAGTTGTGACCCTTCTCTTTGGGATCCAGCCATGACCCAGACACTGCCCTGAGGGTGTTTGTGGAAGAGCTCATTCCTTAGTACCCTGCCCCATTTTACAAAAGAGGAAACTGTGGCACAGATAGGCAAAGCAAATAGTTAGCAAGGAGATTTGAGATTTGAGTCCTCCACGCTCTGACTTTGCACTAACCACTGCCTCACATAGCCTCCTGGATCTACTCAAGACTCTCTGCCCCACCCCTTCCTGAGGTACTCTCTGTCCTTTACTTTCTTCTGTGGTTGACGGGGTAGAGTGGGGGACAACATCTGGTGGTGCCATCGGCATGGTGATTATCAGAGTTGGCTGCATGCCATGCAAGTGTCCAGGTCCCCGTGCTATCTCTCCAGGCTGTCCTTTGTGTCCACCCTGGCTGCCTGAGACTGCCCTGAGCAACATCACTTATTTCACTTATTTACAAACCTCCATTTCCTCATCCACAAAACAGGAGTAACAATCATCCCTGCCTCATGGGATCTGTGAGGATAGACCAGAGGTGGTCAATCCTGACCCAGCACGCTAAGCTTTCCAAAACCACCCGTTCCCATTCTCCTGGGGCCCTCATCAGGGTTAGTGCGAGTGCCCACCTCTCTGGCAGTGGCTGGAGGTCCAGCACCTGTAGTCGGTGTGCCCCGCAAATGTGGTCCTGGCACAGGGCTCGCCGGCAGTCCCCAGCATCCCGGGACAGACATCGGCACACTCCTCGCCTAGCTTGTTACCCACGATGTGGTTGGCGCTGGGCGCAGGCTGCAGCAGGCCCCAGTCAATGGTGGAGAGATGGCAGAGCTCCTGGTTCTTCTCCACACGCACGGCGCCCCGAAGCACGGCTCCCAGCGCGGGCAGCCCCACGTCGCGCAGGTGTGGCATCTCAAAGATGACCAGCGCATAGCCCAGGAAGAGGCGGGTGCCCCGGAGCACGGCAAGGTTGGGGAAGAGGTCGCGCAGGCTCTCCAGGCCGTAGACGCGGAAGAGCAGCAGGTAGTCGGTGACCTGGGTGAGGCGGGGGAAGCTGAGCCCACGGAAGTCCTCGCCTGTGGCCGTGAACATGAGCAGGATCTGCAGGTGGCCCTCCACCACGGTGCAGTTCTCCAGCCGCCGCAGCTCTGCCACCTCAGAGCGGATGTCCAGGCTCGGGCACACTGCGGGCACAGCGTCGGCAGCAGTTAGCTCAGGGGGACCGGGCACCATCTCACCAAAACAGCTTGGTGTTTGTTTGTTTGTTTCTAGGGTCACACCCAGCAATGCTCAGGGGTTACGCCTGGCTTTGCACTTAGGAATCACTCCTGGTGTTGTTCAGGGGACCATGTGGATTGCAGGGGATCGAACCTGGGTAGGCCACGTGCAAGACAAATGCTTAACCCGCTGTACTATTGCTCCCGCCCCACACACAAGAGTGTTGTTGGTTTGTTTTGTTCGGGGGCCACACCTGGCTATGCTAGCGGGGACAGGGGAAGCAGATGCAGTACCAGGGATTGAATCCTGGTCCGCCATGTGCAAGACAAGAGCTTTCCCCCCTCTACTATCTCTCCAGCCCCATCATCTCGACGACCTTGAAGGAGAGGGACCACACAGGCAGGGGGACATTGAGTGGGAGCCAGGCGGGGCTCTGGGGCTGAAGTCTGCCTCTTGGGGCTTCACTACAGCTCCAGGGACCTCCACCAGACAGGCAGACAGAGCAAGTCCCTGACCTGCCCTTGCAAACCCTTGTCTACTTTGTAGCTTCTTTCTTGCAATCACATTTCCAACTTCAATCTTCCTGCCCTTCTTTTCCTCATTCCACAGCCCAGGCTCTCCTCTCTCTCTTCCTCTCTCTCTCTCCCTCCCTCTCTCTCTCTGTTTTTTTTTTCCCACACCTAGCAATGCTCAGGAGTTGCTCCTAGCTCTACATTGAGGAATTGTTCCTGAGATGCTGAGGAGACTATATAGGATGTTGGAGATTGAACCCGGATCGGCTTTGTACAAGTCAAGTGCCCTACCTGCTGTACTATCATTCTAGCTCCTCTCTATTTATTTATTTATTGGTTACACCATGAGATTACTCCTGGCTCTGCACTCAGGAATTACTCCTGGTGGTCCTTGGGGGACCATATGGGATGCTGGGGATCGAACCCAGGTTGACCGCATGCAAGGCAAATGCCCTACCCATTGTGCTATCGCTCCAGCCCTAGCTCCTGTCTTTAAAATATATTCAGAGGGGCTGGAGCAATAGCACAGTGGGTAGGGTGTTTGCCTTGCACATGGCCAACCCGGGTTCGATTCCCAGCATCCCATATGGTCCCCCGAGCACTTCCAGGAATAATATATATATATATATATTCAGAATCCAAGTGCATCTCATGCTTTCCCCATCATCTTTCCCTGCCTTTACAGCATAGCCTCCCCCGTGGTCTCCCCTCCTCTGCCATTGTCTGCTGATAGTCTCATTGCCACTCCATAGCCAGGCTGATCTCAAAACACAGTTGGGTCGCATTTGTCCACCTTACAAAACAGCCCACAGGCCCCATCTCACTGATGTGAAAGCTGAATTCTAGGGGCCAGAGAGATAAAACAAAGGCTAAGGCACTTACTTGCCTTATATACAAATGACCTGGGTTCGATTCCTGGCACAGCATGGGGTCCTCTCAGTCCCACTGGGAGTGATCCTTGAGCACAGAGCCAAGAGCAGGCCCTGAGCACTGCCAGGAATGATCTCTGAGTGCAGAGCCAGGAGTAAGTGTCCTGAGCACTGCTGGGCATGGCGCCAAAATGAAACGAACAAAAGTACAAGCAAAAAAAGCTGAAGTTCTGGGGGCTGGAGTGATAGCACAGCAGGTAGGGCATTTGCCTTGCACGCGGCTGACCCGGGTTCAATTCCCAGCACCCTATATGGTCCCCTGAGCACTGCCAGGGGTAATTCCTGAGTGCAGAGCCAGGAATAACCCCTGTGCATCGCCGGGTGTGACCCAAAAAGCAAAAAACAAACAAACAAAAAAAGCTGAAGTTCTACTGCAGCCTCCCAGGCCCCCTGTGAGCTCTCCAAACTCCTTCTCTTTCTCCTTCAGATCATCCACACTGAGCTCCTTCTCCGCTCTCGTGGACCTCCTCGAACCAGCAGCGAAGCTTCGCTCTGGAGTCTGCACCTTCGTTCCTTCTGGCTAGCACCTTCTTCCCTCTCACTAGATTCCTCAGCACCTTTAAGTTTCTTCTCTGGAAACTGGAGCAATAGTATAGAAGGTAGGGCACTTGGCTTGCAGACTTGAACTTAACTTAAAACTTTTGGGCTATGGGGAGCTGCAGAATGTGCCTTCAAGAGTGAATATGTGGGGGAACCACAAATCTGATTGATTCAGGTTCATTCCCCAGCACCACAAGTGCCAGAAGTGAGCACTGAGTGCAGAGACAGGAGTCAGCCCTGAGCACAGCCAGGTGTTGCCCCAAAACCAAAAATAAATAAAGAAAAGAAAAGAAAATCCCAACGCTCCTTGCGCCAGAGAGATAAGGGTTAAGGCATATGTCTTGCACACCACCAACCTGGTTTGATTCCAGCACATGGTCCTCTGAGCCTTTCTGGGGGCCCTGGGTGTGGACCTGATACTCCCTTGGAAACAAGTGAGTGCAGGACCCCAGAATCTGGCCTTCTAGGAGGAATGGTGAAGCCACTTGGGGAAGGTGAAGAGTAGAGGAGGTGGGGCCCTGGGGTTTGGGACCTAGATACCCTGGATTCACTAACCCAAGGTCCTGGAGCCCTGAACTGAGTGTCCTAGAGGATTGTGGCTCTGACTACAGAACCTGCCCTCATGATCCCGCACTCCTGAGAGGGACAGATAGAGACAGCAAGGACACCCCTTTAGTGTTCTGGGGTGCTGCTGAATGCAAGGAAGGGGAATAACTCGGGAAGGTACCTAAAGTAGGTACCCAGGCCTAGAAACCCTTGTTAGTGGGGAATCAGTTTTTAGCACCCCAAAAAGTCAGGCCGAGGAATTTAATTTGAACTTTGGGCTATGGGGAGCCCCAAAATGTGCTTTTGAGAATAAATATATGGGGGACCCACACATATCTGATCTGGACTCTTAGGACAAGATGCTCAGGCAGCAACTTCCGGGTCAGCCTCCACACAAGTCATCAGAAACTGAATGAGCATCCAGGTTAGGGGGCACCACACCAGTACCAGGAATGTAGCAAAGGAGTGATGCGAAACCCCCACCTGCTGGGGCTTAGAGAAACCAAGCAAATGCCTGGTTACTGGTTATTCAGAGTTAATGCTAAGAATCAAAGGGAGGGGCTGGAGAGATAGTACAGTGGGTAGGGCACTTGCCTTGCACACAGCTGACCCAGGTTTGATCCCCTGGGTATGGTCCCCCAATGACTACCAAGAGTAATTCCTGAGTCACTGGGTGTGATCCAAAAGCCAGAGAGAGAAAGAAAGAGAGAGAGAGAGAGAGAGAGAGAGAGAGAGAGAGAGAGAGAGAGAGAGAGAGAGAGAGAGAGAGAGAGAGAGAGAGGGAGAGAGAGGGAGAGGGAGAGGGAGAGGGAGAGGGAGATAGGGAGGGAGGGAGGGAGGGAGGGAGGGAGGGAGGGAGAGGGAAGTGAAATAGAAAGAAGAGTGTGGGGTAGTAAGATTTATTTGTGGGGAGAGGGGCTCCCCAGCATTCCGGGAATGCAGTTCTGCTCAGGCCCTGGTGCAGAAAGATCAAGTTTGTTTGTTCAGTTTGGATTTGGGGCCAGACCTGGCAGTGCTCAGGAGGGGTTTGGAGGGCCCTATGTGGAGCCAACCAGGGTTGACTGGGCAAGGCCAGAACCTTCCCTGCTGTTCTCTCTCAGGTCCCAATGTTCAAGTCTGAGTTCTGCATGTGTGCTCAGGTCCTGCTAACCTTCCAGCCTCTGCGTTTTCCTGCTCACCTCACTCTTCAAGCCACATGCACATGCTCACCCAGGCCCTGCCCTCAGGCCCAGGGCAGGCAGGGCTGGCACAACCTCTCTTTGTTGTCGTGAATGGCACAGGCTTGACTCTGCCCAACAGCTGGTGTGGTGTGTGATATAGGGTGTGTGGGGTGGGGGTGGGGTGTAGTGTATGTAATATGATTGTGGTTTTGTGTGTATGTATGAGGTTGGGTGTGTGATATGTGTGAGGTGTGTGTGGTGTATAGTGTGCATGTAATGATTTTGTGTGTGTGTGGTGTGTGTAATAAGTATGTATGTTGTGTGTGTGATGAGAGTGTTTTTGGTATGTTTGGTGTGTGTGATGTGTATGTGGGAGTGTGGTAAATGTGAATGTGTGTGGTGAGTGTGAGTGTGTGTGGTGAGTGTGAGAGTGTGTGGTGTGTATGGTGAGTGTGAGAGTGTGTGGTGTGTGGCAAGTGTGAATATGTGTGGCAAGTGTGTGTGGGGTGTGTGGTGAGTGTGAGTGTGTGTGGTGTGTGTCAAGTGTGTGTGGTGTGTGTCGAGTGTGTGTGGTGTGTGTGGTGAGTGTGTGTGGTGTATG
This sequence comes from Sorex araneus, assembly GCF_027595985.1. Taxonomy (NCBI): domain Eukaryota; kingdom Metazoa; phylum Chordata; class Mammalia; order Eulipotyphla; family Soricidae; genus Sorex; species Sorex araneus. The sequence goes on along the minus strand of NC_073306.1, from coordinate 83,701,744 downwards.
ATGTGATGTGTGTTTGGTGTGTGTGGTGAGTGTATGTGGTGTATGATGTGACATGTGTTTGGTGTGTGTGGTGTGCGTGAGTGTGTGAGTAGAAGAGCAAACGCAGGTACACAGGCACACAGCAGAGAGAGAAGGAGAAAACACTTGTGGGCTCTCGAGGCAAAGGCAATCAGACTCTGAGGCAGATGGGGGGTTCTCTCAGGCGCCCACATGCCACTTCCCATCATGCCCTTGCCTCTTTAGGGCTCCCCTGATGAGAGCCCTTTGGAAAAACAAGGCAGGGACCTTCACAGATTAACCCCTGCCTGCCTCGCTCAGGCCAGACTGTGCAGGGTGCGACTGGGAAAGGCACATCTGGGTCCCCTGACCAAACACCCCCGACGTGCTCCTGTTTGGACAACCACACTCCAGGTTGGCATGTGCCGACCGTCCTGGCGAGCGGGGCAGAGGGGAGGAAAGGGAGGTAGTGCTTTTGTTGACTTGCACCCTTCTTGCAGGGACCCTCACCCCAAACCACTTGCCTCGCTCTGTCTGTGGAAGGGGAGGTTCCATGTGAGGGTGTCATGGAACCCTGAGGGCAGGCACAAAGCCTGGGTTTCCGGCTTCCTTGGCAGGACTGTCAAAGGGGCACCCAGATCGCTCCTGCTTGCCCTTCAAGCCTCTAACATCACCAGCGTCACCAGGTACCACCTGCACCTTCCAAATACCAGACACAGCATGGGAAGGTGGGGTCTCCAGCAAAGAGTACCCCTCTTGAGGCCCTGGACCATGTAGTCCCTTCTTTGGGGGGTGGACCCTAAGAGTGGAAGGGGGCCACAGGACCAGGGGGAGGCAGGGCCTGTCTCCCCACTGCTCAGGTCTTTGCTTCTTTCCCTCACAAAGGGTTTGGGCACTTAGTGGTGCCAGGCTACCAGTCATCCTCACACCCCTTTTTTCCTTTCAGCAGCCCTAGAAACCACCATTAAGTAACCCTGCCCCTTTCTGGGCTCTCATTCAGATTTTACTGGATGGCGATTTCCTCCCAGAACCCAGGATACCTGTTCCTCCTTCAGATTCCAGATCCTTCAAGGAATGGGGAGATTTGGCCCCTAAGTGGGGAAGATAACAACCTCCTTAACTCTATAAATTTCCCATACTAACCCAGCCCGGAGGCAGGGGGATTCTGCAGGGCTGCCAGAGAGGTGGAGGGGGCTGCAGGAGAGAAGTGGGGGTACTCACCCTTTGGTGTATCCAGGCCACATCCCAGGGAGAGGAAGCTGGCAAGTAGGCACGCGACCCCTGGCCACGGACTGGGTCCTGCCATGTCCCCGCCTTGCTTTGCAGCCAGTGCTCCTGCTCTCCTCCAAATGTGGCAGGGAGGGCCGGGCCTGGAGGCCCCTAAGGAACGGGAGAGTAGGCTTCAGAGGGAAGGGAGGGGCAGAGCGACAAGGACTCCCTCCTAGAGACAGCAGGAGACAGGAAACTGGGAATGAATGAGCCACAGAGGTACACGACAGCGACAGGAAGAGGGAGAAAAAGCCCCGGCGTGAGAGATGCGGACAAAGATGCAGAATGAGACCAGGGGAGTCACCCAGGTGCAGGCCACCTCGGGAGTCACAAGCAGAAGCCGGGGACAGGGGGCGGAGAGCAGTGAGGGTCCCGGGCCGCCAGCCGCGCAGGGGACGGTGGCCCGGCCCTGCCCGCGCGGGGCTCCGGAGCTCGCGGCCGCAGCTCCCGGGGCGCACGCAGGGCCGCGCCCAGCTCTCGTCTCCCCGCCCCCAGGCCGAGTGGCTGGGGCCGGCGAAGCCTCTCGCTTCTCTCCTCGCCTCCCGCCAAGCCAAAATATTTAGCCTGACAACTGTTGGGGGGAGGGGGGCAGTTCTGTTGGGGGAAATAAGGTCCGAATACAAGGGGGTGGTAGCCCAAGAACTCAGTTCCCCCTGCCCCCCAAGTCCTTGCTGCTGCTGCTTGCGGAGGCTCCCCCGACGTCCCCCTGCAGATACCTCCAAAGCCCGACTGCTTGGCCGGTGGGCGGGGACCAGCCGCGCCCCCTTAGTGCCACCCGCGGCCGGCGGAGCTCGGGGAAGGGCAGGAGTCGTCCACACCCGTCCAGCCTCCTGGCCCCTCGGCCCCCCCGCTCCCACAGCGCCCGGACACCGCACGCGCTCAACCCCTGCCCCGGTCCCCGGCTCCCATCGGGACACCCCTGACCCGGCAGTCACCTATGGCTTCCCCTCTGCCCCTGAATTCAGGCCACTCTGTGCGTCTGTCCCTGACTCGGGAATGGGGGGCGTCGGGGGGGGGGGGTGGCGGTGCTGGAGTCGCGGGGGCGAGAACAACCGAGAGCTCTGCCTGGTACAGTCCAGGACCCTCGTGTGCCCTTCCCGCCCCTTCCAACAGTCCCTCCTATCTCCCGGAACCCCTCAGCTTGGGTCCAGAGGGATTTTGCCGCCCCTGGGTTCGAGGGGCGACGACAGGCCCTGGTAGTTTTTTTTCTCTTTTTTTTGGGGGGGTGCGCTCCGGGACCACTTCTGGCGGTGCTCAGGGCCCCCTACGGGATGCTAAGGATTGAACCCAGCTCGGCCGCGCGCAAGGCAAGTGTCCTCCCTACCCGCTGTACCGTCGCTCTGGCCCCTGGCGCTGGGTGCGCGGCCTCCTAAGACCAACGCGTCCCGGGCTCCACCCGCGGGCGGCTCCCGCGTCCGAGGAGCTAAGAGAAGATCTATTAATTTCTCAGCGTAGAAATCGATGCTCTTGTCAGGGCGGCGATCGATGCCGGCCCAGCCCGGCCGGGGGCCAACACGGGCTGGCGGGGTCAGGGACTGAAGCTGGCTCCCAGGCGCGGCGCAGCGGGGGCACCGCAGAGCGAGCCCGCACCCACCTGTCCCGGGGCGGAAGGCACCGGCGGCGCGCGAGCTTCCAGCGCCACCCCGTGGTCTCGGCTGCTCCGCGTCACGCGCATTGGGGAGGCGAAACCTTCCCCTTTCTGATCTCTCGTGCTTTCCTTCCCGGGGCCCAGAGTTCTTTCTTGGGGGAGAAGGGGAGGTGATTTCTCCTTATATCCCTAGGATTTCGAGAGTGTCATATAGTTCACCTCAAGTGGCTTTGCACACTCTCGCAGGCTCGCGCACCCTTGGAGAGCGGTCGCGGAGGCCGTGGGGGGGTGACCTGAACTGCCCCTCTCGCACCCCACCACCTCCACCTCCGTCCCCACTAAACGCAGTTGCTTTAGGCGGCAGGGGTTGGGGGGTGAACAGCAGATCAACTTCCCAGCTCCCCCGCCCCTGCAGACACCTCTGCGGCTGCCCCTTGGCGTTTCCGGAGCTGGGAGGGTCTTCGGGGACAAGTCCCCAGGCGGGGGCGAGGGGGGCCGACTGAGATGCGGCGGGGCCGAGCGCGGGGCGGGGCGGGGCGGGGCGGGGGCGGGGCGGCCTCTGGCCCCGCCCTTTCCTGGCCGCGGCCCTTTAACGCCGCCCCGCGCACATGTCGGGGGAGGCCGGCAGCCGCGCGTCGCGCGCACAGACGGGCTGCCCGGCCGGGGCCAGGCGGGTGCCGCCGCGATGCTGCGAGGCGGACGGCGCGGGCAGCGGGGCGGGCACGGCCGGACCACGGGCCCGGGCAGCCTGCTGGCCTGGCTGATGCTGACATCCGCGGGGGTCGCGCCCTGCGGCGAGGTCTGCTGCCGCCACGGCCCCTCGGGTCTGCGCTGCACCAGGGATAAGGCTCTGGATTACGTCTCCCACCTGGCAGGAGCCGAGAATCTAACCGAGCTGTGAGTGTCAGGCGGGCCGGGCGGCGGCGCGGGGCCCGAGCGGTGCCCCGAAGGCGCGGACTGCCCGCCTGATGCCCGGGGCGGAGGGGCGGGAGGCTGGTTTCCAGCCGCCTTTTTGCGGGACATCGGTTGACAGCGCCGGGCAGCGGGACCTCCGAGAGGGATGAGGGCACCCCTTAGGCACGAGGGCGCCCCGCCGTCTCGAAGCTGCTTTCTGGGGACGCTGGAGAGCTTCCCATGCCCCCTTAGCTGGGCAACCGCACCTCAATCTTCTTTTTTCCAAGGGTAGCCAGCCCTACCCCGCCTTTGTTGTCACGACGGGGCACCTGCTCTCCCCCTCCATGCCCACCCCCACAGACTTGTGGAGGCAGAGCTGGGCGGTAGAACCCCACTGTCCCCCTCCCTGCTCCCTCCGACCGTCACCTCTGCACCGGGGAGTGTGAGAGTGTCTTTCCCACTGTGCTCTCCCCCACCCCCTCGGGGCAGTCTTGTCTTGCCCAGGCCTGGGAGCAATCACCAGCACCCTGCAGTACTCCGGCCTCCTGTGGGCATCCGTGCCAAGGTACTCAAGTACTTTCTTAGCTGCTGCTGTGATTAGTGGCCTAGAGGTCCTCCAGCATCACTTGAGGATGGCTGGGAAACACTTGAGTATACCGAGGCTGATGGGGCTGGCAAGACTTGGAGGAAAGGGAGGAGAATCCTGCTCCGTAGTCTGGGGCCGAGAGGAAGCACAGGCACCCCAGCTTCGTGTGGGGGACTGGTTGCCTGTGTCTGAGTCGGGTGGGGGGTTCCAGCATGGCTGGAAGTCACTTGAGCAGCCTGCAGTATTTGGCACCGAATTCCTTGGGTATCTTGTGGTAATTAACGGGAAGGTACTCAATCGCTCTGGAGGCCCCAGGGAGATGGAGAGAAGTGGAGACAGCCTCGTCTGCGCCTAGGACTCTGCATGCTGGGGGCAGAGATTCAGGCTGCTCACCCCCAGCCCTCTATGCCTCACCGGGGAACTTCCAGCTAGGGCCCTGAGGCACCTGCGGCCCAGGGCCCCCAACCCCCTCCCTGGGCCCTCATTTCCAGTTTCCTTCCAAGCCCCAGCGGGGCCAGTGCTGGGGATTGGGGCAGGAAGGGGGGGCAGGACAGGGCTGGGGACAGGGCGGCAGGCGTGTTGCACGGAAAGAGCTGAGATGTCCCTTTGGGTGGAGCTGCAGCCTGACCCCTGCCTCCGCCCGCACCTCCCCCCTCCCACTCCCTCTCCCGCAGCGCTAACGAGGAGATAATGGACTCGAACAGACAGATTGATTATGAATCCAAACGAATGAGGCAGCTTTGAGGAGCTCCCTGACAGCTTGCACACACCCGCCTGACCCGCTGCCTTCTCACCTCACCCTCACACAGGGTCCCAGTAGGGCTAGGGAGGGGGGCGGGGGCACAGATCAGGGACCCACTGGCCCTCAGAGCCCCTGGAGATTTCTCCCATGGCCTCAGGGGCCTCGGGTGGAGATACCTGCCCAAGATGGGGTGGAGAGGAGGGGAGAGGAGGACCAACCCAGGACGGGCTGGTCCTGGCTTTCCCCTGAGGCGAAGGGGGAGCCTCCTGAAAGCTGGCAGCGAGTCCGGGGCTGTGCTGTGCTGTGCTGGGACCCTAACATGCCGCTGCACGCAGGAGAGTTCCCCGGAACCCACACTTCCCAGAGGCAGACCTGGCCCTGCCCAGCCTCAGCCGTCCCCTGTCCACCCTCGTCTTCCCTGCCTCTGTCTGGCTTTCTCGGGCTCTGTCTTATCTCAGTCTCTCCGTCTCCCTTCCCTTATCTGGCTCACTCCTTGCCTGCCTGTCTCTGCCCGTCTGTCTCCTCTCTGGTTCGCTGTGTCTTTGTCTCCCTGCACCCCCCACTGGGGTGCGACCTCCCCATTTCCTCTTCACCTCTTCACCCCACATGCTGACTCCTCTCCCTCCCTGCCCCTCTTCCTGGTTCCTCCCCAGGCCAGGTGGGGTTTAGAGGGTTCCTGGCTCTGCCTCAGCTGGAGATTTTGGTGGGGGTGGGGGTGGCATATACCTGTGGGGAGGGGCCGCAGCCTGATGGTGTGTGGATCAGGGGAGCCCATTAGCTGCCGTGACCCAGGGCTTCCTCCCCATTGGGTGGGGCAGTGAAAGAGGGGTGGAGGGGCGCTGGGTGAAGGCCCCCCATGACTGAGGTGTGTAGTAACAGCAGGTGGACTTGTGTGCTTGTGAATGGTGCCCAAAGTGTGTGTGTGTGTGTGCATACACGCGTGCGTGTGTGTTTGTGGAAGTGGGGAGAGGGTTACGGGTTTGCCCGTGTGTGGGAGGCGGCTGTGGGTGTGCACGCAGGGGGAGCAGGCCCAGGTGCACGGCCTTGTCGCAGGTCAAGTGGAGGTGCATCCACGCCTGGGTGGAGGCCCGTGTGTGCTCTGTGTGTCTGCATGCACGAGCCATGAGCAGGTACTGTGTCCGTGGGCAAGGCAGGCGGGGATGCGGAAGCGTGACCCCCAGTCCCTCTCTCCACAGCTGCATCGAGAACCAGGACCTGAGACATCTGGAGCCGGGTGACCTTAAGGGCCTGGGGAACCTAAGAAACCTGTGAGGCTCAGGGTGGGGGGTATGGGGGGAGGTGCTCAGTGTGGGGGATGGGGGGGAAGGGGGCTTCCTGCGTAGGAGGCGCTAGGGCAGGTCCACAGTATAGAGGGCTTTGGGGGCCTGCAGGGACTGGCTGGCTGAGTCCAGGGAACAGGGCAGGGTGAGGGGTGCGGTGGCTGGAAGCGGAGAGTGGCGTGTCGGGCTCAGGGCTCTGCTCTGGGCCTAAGCCGCTGCGTCCTCCCCAGCACCATCGTCAGGAGTGGCCTCCAGTCCGTGGCGCCAGATGCCTTCCACTTCACCCCTCAGCTCCGTCATCTGTGAGTGGCCAGGCGGGGGAACCGGGCGGGAGGCACCCAGACAAGGACAGCTAATGAGCTTGGCCCTCCCTGGGGAGCTCTCCCGAGGAAGTTCCCAGCTGGTCAGGGGAGCTCGCCCACCCCTTTCGTTCCCCTGGGACGTCCTTCCTGGACCGGAGACCACGAGGACCCTGGAGATGTCTCTTATGGGGCTCTAGAGACGTCCAGTCACCTCCCGGCTGGCTGGGAGAGGAGAGCTGGGACCTCAGTGGTGGGTCTTTCCTCACCTCACACATGGCCCAGCTGAGGGGAGGGCGGGTCCTGCGCCCACAGACTGGCCTGTGTCCGTCAAACTGCTGTATCCGTGATTACTCTGGGAATAAGGCTCGGAGGGCAGGGGCACAAGCTTTGCGTGTGGGAAGCCTGGTCCCAGCTCCAGCACCACGTGGTTGCATGATCTCGCCCCAGTGGCCCAACTCACCCCCCATAACGCCACCCAAATAAGGCGATGCTGCATGACCAATGACCATGTGGGGGTGGGGCAGGGGCAGCAGAAAACACTGTGTGCCCTCCAGGCCCCCGCGGGCCAGGGAGAGTGCTCCAGGGAGAGTGTTCCCGCATTTTATAGAGGGAGATCCAAGAGCCTGTCCAGCTGTGCTTCTGGGTGGAGCCACGCCCCTGTGAGCGCCTGGAACCCCAGTCCACCCAGTCTGTCCATTCTGGTGGGCACGGAAGGGACAGGTCTCTCTGACCCCTCCGTGGTGAGGTTGCTCCATAGCAGGCCCACACACTGTGGGGATCGGCAGACAGAGTGGGGCCAGGACGCAGAACACCCTGTGGAGGCCCGGGTGGTGCCACTTGGGATGGGCATCCTGAGTCTCCTGGCACTGGGCACTGAGTTCACCTCCATCGAAGGCACCAGAGACTGGGACCCTTCCAGCCCATGTCCCCCAGTCCCCAGGCAGGGGAGGGGAGAGTGGGGAGGGAGCTCAGGGAATACTCTGAGAGCTGGTCATCCCGTAGGGGGCAAGGGCCCAAGGGCGCGTTGGCACCCAGTCCTCCTCCTCTCCAGTCTGCGAGGGCGCACAGATGGAGCCTGAGCCCCCTCCACAGCTGGGGCCTCAGCACTTTGCCAGCTGGGGCCCAGGGTGGGGGAGGGGCAGCGGCTGTTCCCTCAGACCCCTCCCTGGGGTCTGGGGAGGGGGTTAAGTGGGGTTAACCCTTGTTGTTCCAGGGAACATCATGGCACTTGAGCAACTAACTGTCCTTCCCACACACACACCCAGGGCTGTTGCCAGGAGTGGAAGGAGAAGCCAGATGTCAAGTCCTGTGGGTTCCCAGCATGAGCGTGCGCGCACGCGCGCGCGCGCACACACACACACACACACACACACACACACACACACACCCCACACACACCAGGTCAGGAGGAGGTCAGGGTCAGGGTCTGTCTCTGTCTCAAATCCCGCAGGGATCTCTCCCACAATAAGCTGGAGTCGCTCTCCTGGAAATCTGTTCAGGGCCTCTCCTTGCAGGAACTGTGAGTCGGGCTTCCCAGGCGGGTGCAATGGGTGTGTGCCTGTGGGGGCACGTGCTTGAGTGCATGTGTGTGTGCCTGAGTGCATTTGTGTGTGTGTGTACAGGGGGGATCTACATGCAGCTGTGTGTACATGCATGCATGCCTGAGTGCATGTGTATGTGTGGGGATTACATGAGGCTGTGTATGCATGCATGTCTGAGTGCATGTGTGCATTTGTGCATGCACACATGCCTGAGTGTATGTGTGTGCTGGTGGGGGGAATCTACGGGCTGGTGTATAAACTTGTGTACATACATGCCTGAGTGCATGTGTGCATGCATGGTTATTTCTGTGTGTGCGTGGTGGGTGGATGTCTGTATGTACGTGAACCTATATATGTTCTTGTTTCTCTGCATCATTCCATGTCCTTGTGACCGTGTGGAAGCAGCATGCTTGGGTTGGAGGGGGGTCTCTGGGGGCTGCCTGTTTGGCTGTGAACTGGAACTGAGGACTGTGCTTGCCTGTTCACCCCATCAGAGGCTGCAGGAGGGAGCTAGAGAGATAGCACAGGCGGGGAAGCATTTGCCTTGCTTTCAGCCAATCCTGACTTGATCCTGTACCTAATTTAGTCCCTGGAGCACTGTCAGGCGTAAGCCCTGAGCACAGCTGGTGTGTACCCCAGATAAAAAAAACAAAGAAGAAACTGCAGGAGTCCCTGTGAGAGTCCCTGTGAAGGGGCTGTTGGTCCGAGTTATGGGCGGGGGGTGGGGGCAGAGCCAGAGACACGGAGACTGCTGCATCATCTGACTTGTGCTGTGCAGGCAGAGAGCCCCCGAAATCCAGCACCCCGTGTGGCGTTGTCCCACGTGTGCCCAGAGGCCTCTGGGCCTCTGCAGGAGGAAGGCAGTGCCCTTCCCTCTGCTCGCCTGGTTCGTGCCCCCAGGAGAGGCGCTTCTCCCACGCCCCACGTGCCCAGCTGCTTCCTGCTGACTCAGCCACTTCCTTTCCACACAACTATACCCTGACACCTGCCCCGCTCCTGATTCTGGTGTCCCCCACATCTGCCAGGGTCCTGGTGGAAAACCCGCTGCACTGCTCCTGTGCCCTGCGCTGGCTGCAGCGCTGGGAGGAGGAGGGGCGGGGCGGAGTGCGCCTGCAGAAGCTAAGCTGCTTGGACCAGGAGTCCCAAAACATAAGTCTCCGTAGCCTCATGCCCAACAGCAGCTGTGGTAAGTGCAGGGGCGGGGGTGCTGCTGAGCAGATCTGGGGGGCACGGCTGGCAAGACCCAGCTTGGGAAGCTGAAGGGTGGCCAGGTGAGGTTCAGGGTGGGCAGGGGGCATTGCCTGGGGCAGGGCCCGGGGGCCACTTCCTGCTCTCACATGCCCTCTGGCATCCCGGCCACCAGACTTGCCCACGTTGAAGGTGCAGGTGCCCAATGCCTCGGTGGACGTGGGGGACAACGTGTCGCTGCGGTGCCAGGTGGAGGGACGTGGCCTGAAGCGGGCCGGCTGGGGTGTGGCCGGGCTGGAGGAGTCAGCCACCGTGACTGTAAGCTGCCCTTCACCCCTTGCCCGCCTTGTCCTGTCCCCCTCCATCCCCCGCGCCCCCAGGGACCTGAAATCAGAAATGGAGAGAAGGATCACGGAGTAGTAGGGCAGAAGAGAGGTGAGGGGTGGGTGGGGGCACAGCACCTCTCAGGCCCCTGCTGGGCCCAGTCCAGTCGGGTTTGCCCTGGAAGGGCCATATGGCTGCAGAGGGACCGGCAGACTCTCCCTCCCTTCATCCCTCTCTGGGCAGGAGAGCCGTGGTCCTGCTCCAGGGAACCTTCCCGCCACCAGCCTTGGTTTCAGGGCCCACGTTGCTGGTCTCCAGACGCAGGAGCCGTCCTCACAGTCTTGTTTCCGTCATGGTCCTACAAATAGCACTCCGGACAGGCCATTTTTGTCAGCTCCTGCACTTCACCAAACAAGAAAAACCATGATTCAGGACACCTGGGGTTGTCTTTTGGTCACGCCATATGCCCAGGGTGTCTCAGGAAGAGAATCTGAGCCTGCTGGTTCCATCTTTCAAGGCTGAGTCAAGGTGTTCGGTGTCTCTGAGCCCAGCGTCTTTGGCAGCTGAGGGTGCCAGGCTGTGGGGTCTGTGCTGCCTCACCAGTGGCACTGGCTGAGCTTCTGCTCTGTGGGTCCCCCCCAGGGTGTGGAGGCTGTGCACCACCCTAGTTGTGAATCCATGAATTGTCATGTACTAATGCATACTTCTGGGGCTGGAATGATAGTACAGAGCGGAGGGCGCTGGCCTTTCATGTGGCTAACCTGGCACCCCATAGGGTTCCCTAAGCACTGCTTAGAGTGATCCCTGAATGCAGAAGCAAGAGATAGCCCTGAATATCACTGGGTATAGCCCAACACCTAACCCCCGGCAAAGAACAGTGCGTGCACACACACACACACACACACACACACACACACACACACACACACACTTGAATCAATACATGAATACTTGAGCTACTGGGATAGCTGATTTTAGGTTCGGGAGGTCTGAGGGTATTGGCTCTGTTCTTAGCATGACCAGACAAGTTCTGAAGAGGCTGTTATGTCCTGTCCTCGCATCCGCTTTCCCTTTCCCCCCGGCCCACTCCTTTCTTTTTTTTCCAAGTGGAATCAGGGATTCTCCCCAAAGTCAATCTCCCCAGCCCGCCGCCTCCAGCTGAAGTACTTCTTGATGATCCCCTCTCCCCCTGACCCAGGAATCTGGGGAGCTCCCGGCCCTGTGGCTGACCCTGGCCAATGTCACCAGTGACCTCAATAGGAAGAATGTGACCTGCTGGGCTGAGAATGATGTGGGCCGCACTGAGGTCTCTGTCCAGGTCAACGTCTCCTGTGAGTGTCCCCAGCTGTCCCCGGGCTCACCCCCAGCTCTACTGCTCTGGAAGCCGATGGAAGGGCGGGTGGAGGGGGGGGGGCGCTGGAGCAAGGGCTGGGAGTATCCCCACAGCTGCTCCCTCCCAGCTGCTTCCAGATTCCCATGAAAACCTGATCCTTTGGGGGATGTCCTGGGGCGGCAAGGCCACAGGGATGGAGCAGGATTTCTTTTTGGCCCTTTGCCCGAGTCCTGTTACCTGAAGCCCTGTACGCAGCTGGCCCCTTCTCCCTGCCTTGGGCCGCTGCCCTTCCCCCTAATTTTCCAAAAACCCCTACCCTCCCCCACTGCCCCCTCCTCAGCAGACCCATTGCCTCAGTCTGACAAGGAATTCCATCAACTCTTTTCTGATGGTGTTGTTTTGTTTGTTTCTTTTTGGCTTGAGTCTCTGTGGGGCTCAGGACTTGCTCCTTGCTCTGTGCTCAGGGATCACTCTGGGTGGGGCTTGGGGTGCCAGAGATGTAACCTGGGTCAGCCACATATAAGGCAAATGCCCTCTCCGCTGCACTATCGCTCACTATCGCTGTGGCCTCTCTATCAACTCTTTCACTTTGTGGAATCTTTCTTACGTGGTGACACCCGGCTATACTCAGGGCTCTGCACTCAGGAATCATTCCTGGCAGTGCTTGGAGGAACATATGGGATGCTGGGGATCAAATCTGGGTCTGCTGCATGCAAGGCAAAATGCTCTACCCACTGTACTATCGATCCAGCTCCACTTTGTGGAATCTTATGGAATTTTCCCTCTTTCTTGAGAAAATGTACAGACACAGCTCACCTCCTTTAAACACATGATTTTCAATCTTTCTTATACTTGTGTGCAAGCAGTGACCCCTAACTGTCCCAAAGAAACCCCATCCAAACCCCATTCTGACATTTTTGGGTCATCATTTCTTTATATTTAAGAATAATTTATGGAGCCAGAGCAGAGCAACAGGCCAGTTGGGTAGGGCATGGTTTTGCCTGCAACCTAACAGTTTCCATCCCTGGTACTGTCTATGGTCCCCTGAGCCAACCAGGAGTGATCCCTGAGCACAGAGTCAGGAATAGCCTTGAGCACCACCAGGTATGGCCCCAAGACAAAACAAAAGAATAATTTAGTATATGTTTGCTTCCTTAGAAGCAGTTTACTTTCTCAACTCTTGTGCATGTCAGGAAATGGCGCTGTAGGGGCTAGAGTGATAGCAGAGCGGGTAGGACATTTGTCTTGCACGTGGCTGACTCAGGTTCAATTCCCAGCATCCTGTATGGTCCCCTGAGCACCGCCAGGAGTGATTCCTGAGTGCAAAGCCAGGAGTAACCCCTGAGCATCGCTGGGTGTGACCCAAAAAGCAAAAAAAAGAAAAAAAATGAAGAAGAAAAAAGAAATGGCGCTGTAATCCGTGCATTGTTTTGTGCCTTGTGTCTTCCACTCCGTGTTCTGCTCTGGAGATTCCTCCCTGCGACAGGGAGTGGTGGCGTTAGTTCATCCTAGCTCTATGGAACACTGATCAGTACAGAGTCTTTATCCACTGTGTGGGTGCCAGTGGGAATGTTGGGAGCTGACTGTATATGTTTATAGAAACATATATGTTTATTTATTTATTTATTTATTTGCTTTTTGGGTCAGACCCAGCGATGCTCAGGAGTCACTTAGGAGCCTGCACTTAGGAGTCACTCCTGATAGTGCTCTGGGGATGCCCTACACACGATAGTATTACTCTGGCCCCTGTATTTGAATTATTGAGGGACCTATGCTTGTTCCAGTTTACAGGTCAACATTAATCCCATATCTTTTTTAAAAGTCTTTGGGCTAGACCTGGCAATTCTCAGGGGTTACTCCTGGCTCTGTACACAGGAAGTACTCCTGGTGGGGTTTAGGGGACCATATGGAATGCTGGGGGTCAGTCATGTGCAAGGCAAGTGCTCTGCCTCTGTATTATCTCTCCAGCCCAAGCCCAGCCCAAGCCCATGTCCTTGGGGCCTGAGGGATATAGTACAGAAGGTCCGGCATCTGTAGCAGCCGACTCAAGTTCAATTCCCAAAATCCCATAGAGTTCACCAGAAGAAATTCCTGAGAGCAGAGACAGGAGTAACCCCTGAGCATTGCCAGGTGTGACCCAAAAAGAAAAAGAAAAGAAGCCCCATATCCTTAGTATATATATATATGTATATATATATGTATAATTTTTTTTTTGGTGGGATGGGGGACAGGCCACACCAGCAGTGTTCTAGGGATGCTTTTGCTGCAGTGGCCAGGGGTCACTCCAGGCAGTGCTTAAGGGACCTTGTGGTGCTAGGGATTGGTACTGGGAATTGTAATCCATGCCTTTTGTTTGTAGAGCATGCTCTCTTGCCCTTTGAGTGCTCTCTCTGACCCATAAACATGCATAAACCATATATATATGCATATTTATATTTATGAACGCATAGATATATTTATATATGCATAAATATATGATATATATTTATATATATGCAGAGAGAGAGAGAGAAAGGTGCTGGGGATCAAGGCATGTATATGGTTTTCCACTAAGCCACCTCCCCTGCCCTACTGCCCCATCTGTTTTGTTTTTTGTTTTTTTGGGGGGCACATTCACTTGTGCTCAGGACTTACTCCTGGCTCTGTGCTCAGGGATCACTCTGGGCAGTGCTAGAGTACCCTCTAGGGTGCTGGCCATGGAATGCAGGTTGGCCATGTGCAAAACCAAGCATCCCGCATCTCCTGCCCCCGTCCTGTCTTCAGTCTGATGACTGGATCTTTTCAGCTCTCTGCCACCAGGAAGGCTACACACTGCCATTTCATAAATCAGCACTCTGCTCCCATACAGGCAGAAACCCTGCCTCCGGCTTTCATTCCCGGATGCGCCACTCGGTGTAGACTTACTGTTCCCCTTTGTGGTTTGCTTTGGGGCCAGGCCTCTCTGTGCACAGGGCTTACTCCTTGCTCAGTGCTCGGGATCGGTCCAGGTGGCTAGCGCCTTCCCTGCTGACACCCCCTCCGCCCTGCCCGCTTCCTTACTCGCCTTGCTCCTTGTGCGTGTTTCGGGTGGCCGCTTTCGTTTCTCCTGAGCCGCCCCTGATTGCTGGGCCCCCAGAAGCCGGGCGTGCGTGAGCCCCGCCGCTCCCGCCTGACGGCCGCCCCTGCCCGCAGTCCCGGCCAGCGTGCGGCTGCACCCCGCCATGGAGCTGCACCACTGGTGCATCCCCTTCTCGGTGGACGGGCAGCCGGCGCCCTCGCTGCGCTGGTTCTTCAACGGGCTGCTGCTCAACGAGACCAGCTTCATCTTCACCGAGTTCCTGGAGCCCGCGGCCAACGAGACGGCGCGCCACGGCTGCCTGCGCCTCAACCAGCCCACGCACGTCAACAACGGCAACTACACGCTGCTGGCCGCCAACGCGCTGGGCCAGGACGCCGACTCCGTCGTGGCCACCTTCATGGACAACCCCTTCGAGTTCAACCCGGAGGACCCCATCCCCGGTGCGAGTGCCACCTTCCGGGGCGCCCCTCTCCCCTCCCCCTTCCCCCCTCTCCTCCCCTCCCCTCCCCCTTCCCCCCTCCCCTCCCCGCTTTTCCCTTCCCCCTCCCCTCCCCTCCCCTCTTTTCCCTTCCCTCTCCCCTCCTCTCTCCCCTCTTCTCTCCTCCCCTCCTCTCTCCTCCCCTTTTTTTCCCCTCCCCTCCCCTCCTCTCTCCCCTCTTCTCTCCTCCACTCCCCCCTCCCCTCCCCTTCACACCCTCCCCTCCTCTTTCCCCTCTTCTCTCCTCCCCTCCCCTCCTCTTCCCTCCTATCCTTCCCTCCCCTCACTTTCCAACTTCTTCCCTCCCTTCTCCCATCTCTCCTCACATCTCTCCTCTCTCCCCTCCTACCTCCCTTCTCCTCTCCTCTCCCCTCCCCTCCTCTCTGTCCCCCTGTCCCAGGGATGAGTCTGACTGGGGAAGTGGCCTCGGCCCTGTTCTCTCCACCTGACTGCTTTCTCTCCTCCCCCTGCCGCAGTCTCCTTCTCTCCAGTAGGTGAGTAGCCTGGGCTGGAGGTGAGGCTGGGCTGAGGGGTGCCCGGGACCAGGGTGGGCAGCTGCTACAGGACACTGTGTGCCCAGGCCCACCGGGTGCCTGCCTGTGTCCCCACAGACACCAATAGCACATCTGGAGACCCGGTGGAGAAGAAGGACGAAACGCCGTTTGGGGTGAGCACCAGAAGTAGTGTAGTGGGGGGAGTCAGGCAGCCGCTCTCACCCCTCCAGGCTGTCCTGAGCTCTGCAGCTGCCTCCCAGCGTGGGGGGTAGCTCCAGGTACCTCTGGGCTCCCCTGCAGGCTGGAGGTGGTCTGCCTCAGGGGCTCTGACCCTCACCCCCCACCAGGTCTCCGTGGCCGTGGGCCTGGCTGTCTTTGCCTGCCTCTTCCTCTCTTCGCTGTTCCTCGCGCTCAACAAATGCGGCCGGAGGAACAAGTTTGGAATCAACCGTGAGTGGGAGCTGCGGACGCTGTCCGCCTGTCCGTCTGTCCGTCTGTCCTGTCTCGCTTCTCCGGCCCTTGCTGCTCTGTGCCCCGTGTGTGATGAGGGGCTGTGCTGGGAGGAACTCTGGAGAGAGTTGGGGTAGAGCAGCCCCCGTGAGCGCAGAGGGGGGTTTGGGAGCAGCTGCTAATTGGTGTCTGGATCGCAGTCAGACACTAAGTGGGTCTGGGAGGCCTGTGCTCTGAGGGGGGCAGTGGGGTTCTTTGGGGGCCCTGGGGGCCTGGGGCTGGGCAGGAGCCAGGCAGAGAAAGGCTGGCCCGCCCCCCTCCCCCGCCGCGGGCTCACTCCCGGCGCCTCGTTCCCCACTGCCAGCTGCCAGGTGGGGCGCGGGCACCCGGGCTCAGCCTCCGCACGTCTGTGTCCCCTCCCAGGCCCTGCTGTACTCGCTCCTGAGGATGGACTGGCCATGTCTCTGCATTTCATGACACTGGGTGGCAGCTCCTTGTCCCCCACTGAGGGCAAAGGCTCTGGACTCCAAGGCCACATCATCGAGAACCCGCAGTACTTCAGTGACGCCTGTGAGGGGCTGGGCTGGGCTGGGCGCGGGTGGGACAGGGAGCGTGTATGTGCATGCGCCTGCATGTGGTCTGTGTGTATCTGCACATGTGTGTCTGCGTGTGAGCCTTACTATATGTGTGTGTGCCTGTGTTCATTTGTGTCTGCATGTGAGATTGTGTGTTCATGTGTTCAGGTGTGCCCGCGTGCCTTTGTGTTTATGAGTCTGTGCATGTGTTCTGTGTGCCTATGTGTTTACATGTGTGTAAATGTGATGTGTTCCTGTGTGTCTGCATGTGTTCATATATGTGTCTGAGTGTGTGCATGTGTGGCTGTGTGGGTATGGGTATGCATATGCCTCTGTGCATGCATGAGAGCATGTGTCCCCCTGCATGTGTGAGTACACGTGTATGCATACATATGTGTGCATGCCCTATGCCTTCACTCCCGCCCACCCTGGGCCCGAACAAGCTTTCCCTCCCTGCCCAGCTCGCCCCTGCCCACACCAGGGCCTGGCGCTCAGTCCCCAGCCACCAGGGCTCATGCCCTCATGCAACAGCAGCCCCGCTCGGCGTCCCTGTCCTTGCCCCTCCCCCCTCCTTGCCCAGTCCAGGCCCTGCCTGAGCCTACAAGCTCCTCCCCAGGCGTCCGTCACATCAAGCGCCGGGACATCGTGCTCAAGTGGGAGCTGGGGGAAGGCGCCTTCGGGAAGGTTTTCCTCGCTGAGTGCCACAACCTGCTGCCCGATCAGGACAAGATGCTGGTGGCCGTCAAGGTAAGATTCTGCTGGCCCATGTCCCCCCTGCCTGTGCCCCATCGTCCCAGGACTGGGGGAGGCACCGCTCACCTGGCCGCCCCACCCGGCCCTGTGCCACCAGGCGCTGAAGGAGGTGTCGGAGAGCGCGCGGCAGGACTTCCAGCGCGAGGCCGAGCTGCTCACCATGCTGCAGCACCAGCACATCGTCCGCTTCTTCGGCGTCTGCACCGAGGGCCGCCCTCTGCTCATGGTCTTCGAATACATGCGGCACGGGGACCTCAACCGCTTCCTCCGGTACGCGGGGCCCGGGCTCAGCCTTGCCCTGGCCCCCTGGTGTGCGCCACTCGGGGGGAGCAGGAAGCCTGGTGGCCTGTCCACAGGGAGGAGATGACGTGGCCGTGTAGGGATGCCGGGCCGAGGGACAGGGAGTCGCCCCACGGAAGTCAGGGGCGAGGACTCCAGGACTGGAGTGCAGGAGTGAGGCTGGTGGGCGGTGGCAGTCGGGATAAGGACCACGGTACCTGGCACTTGCTTCTCTTCTTAGTTGGGTTTCTGAGCCACCTGCGATGCTCGGGGCTTCTCCTGACTCTGCACTGAGGAGTCACTCCTGGGGGGCTCGAGGGGCCAGATGGGATGCCAGGGATCAATCCCCCTCCCCGCCGTCCTGCTGCTCCAGTGCCTCTCGGGCGCAGGCACCCCCCCACTCACCCTCAGCGTGGTTGTGCTTGTCCGTGCTAAGCTGTGTGCTGATGTGAATATACGTTTCTGTTTCTTCATCTTCAAGCACATATGGCAATTTATCTTTTAAAAATGTCACCAAAACATGCATGTCTTTGGACAGAACACCCCTGACTAGGGCTACTTTATTTATGCTGATCGTGTGTGTAACTTCAAGAAATGTGCCTATGTCACTTAGCCAAGTCACGTGACTTGGTGCCCTGGGCTGTGACCGCAGGCGGAGCGCTGCTTTCTAGCCTGACTCTGATGGTCTCTTCTGCCCTGTGAGGAGGGGCAGTGAGGCAGGGGAGGGGGCACTTAGGAATTTAAACAGTGCTGGGTCAGCTGCATGCAAGGCAAGCACCTTCTCCGCTGTTCTTTCTTCCCAGCCCTTCTATTATTATTGTTTTTTTTTTGTTTGTTTGTTTGCTTGCTTGCTTTTTTTGGGGTCACACCTGGCGATGCACAGGGCTTATTCCTGGCTCTGCACTCAGGAGTTACTCCTGGTGGTGCTCAGGGGACCATATGGGATGCTGGGAATCGAACCCGGGTCAGCCGCATGCAAGGCAAACACCCTACCCGCTGTGCTATTGCTCCAGCCCCTATTATTAAACAGTGCTAGGGACTGCGTCCAGAGCCTTTCCCATGAGAGGCCTATGCTTTGCCACCAAGCCTCATGCCCAGCTGAGCTGAGTCTTCTTTGCCAAGTACTTTTCCTCTCTGAGCTCAGTTTCCCCATCAGTAAGAGAGACGGGGGATGAGCTTCTGGGTAAGCAAGCTCCAGATGGTCGTCCAGCTGATGCTAGTCCTGATTTGTCCACAAACAGCCCCCCTGGGAGCGATGGGCCATTTGTGCATCCAGGCTGGGCATTCAGGTGGGGGAGATGTGGGGGTCTAACTTTATTCTAGGGGGGTAGGGAGTCGCCCCTGCAGCCTGATGTGGCACTTCTGCCTGCTGAGCCAGGGGTGGACAGCGTGTCTCAGAGAGGTGGCAGAGTGGGCTGGGCGTGGGACATGGGGCAGGGGTAGGGGTGCCCACCTATGGGGTCCAGGCTGTGGGGGATGCAGGGCTCTCAAGGGGAGCAGGGAGGGAATGTTGGAAGCTCCTAGACAGGCTGGAGGACCTGCCCGCGGGAGTGCCTGCTCTTCTCTTCTGGGCCTTCGTTTTTATCTGGTTTTTGAGCCACACTTAGCAGTGCTCAGGGCTGACTCCTGGCTGTGCTGACTCAGGCATCACTCCTAGCTGTGCTCAGGGGACCCTGTAGGATCATGGGAATCGAACCTAAAACCAAGAGCCTGCCCACTGTCCTGTCTCCCCAGCCCCTCTCTCCTGGGCCTCCCTCCTCCCATCTGTCCGCCTCTCCTCTGACACTCCAGAGAACCTCCCCACTTCTGCTGTCCACAGAGCTGTTCTCGGGAAACCTCCCCTGGCTCTTTGCGCTGTCCCGAGTGCCAGCAGCACCCCTCACATTGCTCTGCTTTATCTCTGCACCCCCACCTTCAAGGAACGCTGCTCCCTTGGCACACCGAGGTGTGTAGCAAACCTGGAACAAGGAGCTGGAGAGATAGTTCAGCGGAGAGGGCATTTGCCTTGTGCATGGTCAGCCTGGGTTTAATCCCTGGCATCCCATAGAGACCCCCAGAACCACCAGGAGTGATTCCTGAGTGCAGAGCCAGGAGTAACCCCTGAGCATCTCCAGTGTGACCCAAAACAAACAAACAAACAAAAAAGCCCTGAAACATGTTGATGGAGAAATTAACAGAGGCAGAGAAAGTGGCCCAGTGGGAGAGTGCAGTGCTGACAGCCATCAGCTCTGCCGTCCTGGGGAGATGTGATGAGGGCTGAAGGGAGCAGTGGGGGTGTGTGGTGAGGGGAAGGCCCCCCGGAACCTCTGCAAGGAAAATCCCTCTAGAAAGGCAAAGTGGCAAGAGAGGATTCAAGGTCTTGCTTGTGCTGATGATTCTGTGTCTCAAAGAAATATGTCTGTTTCAGGGCTGTGGCTTGCAGGCCAAGGTTCAGCGCGTCTCAATGCAGTAGAGACAGGGTGGGGGCCATGCTGAGCTGTTTGACCAGCGCTGAATGGACAGTGTCCATGCACAAGAGATTTAGGGGCAGTGAGCTGGGTGGCACAGTTGCTGTCCTAGGGGACTCTCTGAGGGGAGAGGCATGAATATGGCATGTGTGGGGACCCGGGCCTGCCCCCCGTCCCAGACACTGGGATAGCCCCCTGCCCCAATTCACCATCACTGCGGCAGGGCCCCAGCCCACCTCTCTCTCCCTCCCTTTGCAGGTCCCATGGGCCTGACGCGAAGCTGCTGGCCGGCAGGGAGGACGTGGCTGCAGGCCCCCTTGGCCTGGGGCAGCTGCTGGCGGTGGCCAGTCAGGTGGCCGCAGGGATGGTGTACCTGGCGGGTTTGCACTTCGTGCACCGGGACCTGGCCACGCGCAACTGCCTAGTGGGTCAGGGGCTGGTGGTGAAGATAGGCGACTTCGGCATGAGCAGGGACATCTACAGCACCGACTATTACCGGGTAATTACCCCTCTCCAGCCGGCCTGCCAACTGTGGACGCCCGCGGGCTGCCCAGCGCTGAGACACTCTGGTTCTGGTGTTTACCCTCCCGGGTCTCCGAGGTCCCTAACGGAGAGGGTCTGTCTCCCGCTCCTGCCGGCAGCGGCACCATCGGTTTTTCCCTCTTAGCCCCAGCAGTTATTTATTTTTCATGCGGGGGGCCGGCGGGTGTGCGCGGGGCGCGGCCGGCTCGTGCGCGCCCCCTGGAGGTGACGCGGCGCGCGCCCCCGGCCGCCGCTGCAGGTAGGAGGCCGCACCATGCTGCCCATCCGTTGGATGCCGCCCGAGAGCATCCTCTACCGCAAGTTCACCACGGAGAGCGACGTGTGGAGCTTTGGCGTGGTGCTCTGGGAGATCTTCACCTACGGCAAGCAGCCCTGGTACCAACTCTCCAACACCGAGGTCAGCCGCAAGCCCTTCTGGTCCCCACGGGGCCACCCACCCACCCAGCCTGGCTCGTGTTCCTGCACGCTTCCTCTCTCCTAGTCTTTTTTTTTCTTTTTGTTTTGGGGTCACACCTGTCCGGTGGTGCCCAGGGATCACTCCTAGTGGCTTGGGGGACCATATGGGGTGCGCGGGATGGGACCCAAGTAGGCAGCAAGCAAGGCAAACCCACTCTACTGTAGCTCAGGTCCCTAAATTAATTATTATTTTTTAATTGAATCACCATGAATTACAAAGTTACAAAGTAATTCATGATTGAGTTTCAGGAGTATAGTGTTTCAACACCAATCTAAAGGGCTATGTACCAGACCCTATCAGTATCAGGACTGTAAACTCTCTTCTTTCTTTCTTTCTTTCTTTCTTTCTTTCTTTCTTTCTTTCTTTCTTTCTTTCTTTCTTTCTTTCTTTCTTTCTTTCTTTCTTTCTTTCTTTCTTTTCTTTCTCTCTCTTTCCTTTCTCCTTTCTTTCTTTCTTTCTTTCTTTCTTTCTTTCTTTCTTTCTTTCTTTCTTTCTTTCTTTCTTTCTTTCTTTCTTTTTTTTGCTTTTTGGGTCACACCCAGCGATGCTCAGGGGTTACTCCTGGCTTTGCACTCAGGAATTACTCCTGGCAATGCCTGGGGGACCATATGGGATGCTGGGGATTGAACCCGGGTTGGCCGTGTGCAAGGCAAACGCCCTACCTGCTGTGCTATCGCTCCAGCCCCTTTCTTTCTTTCTTTCTTTCTTTCTTTCTTTCTTTCTTTCTTTCTTTCTTTCTTTCTTTCTTTCTTTCTTTCTTTCTTTCTTTCTTTCTTTCCTTCTTTCTTTTGTCACACCTGGTGATGCTCATGGATTTTACTCCTGGCGGTTTTCAGGGGACCATATAGAATGTCCGGGATCAAACCTGGTCTGGGCCATGCGAGGCAAGTGCCCTACTCTCTGTGCTGTCACTCCACCCCTCACTCACTGGTCCCCTTTCCTTGCCACCACCTACTGTGCTAAGGCCCAGCCCTCTGGCTCCTGCCATAACCTCCAGGAACTCCAGTCAGGATCCCGTCCCTTGTCCCTCGCTGAGCCTTATCGCCCCGGTGGGCAATAGCGGGGTGGAGGAAAGGGACCCCGGCGGCCCAGGTGTTCTCTCTGCCCCGCTGCTCCCCCGCCCCCTCTTGGCGCGCAGCTGTCAGTTTCCATTTCTCCTCCTAATGCAGTCTGCTCCCCCGGGGCTGCGGGGTGGGGGAGAGGGTTATAGATTTTAATTTTCTCAAGCACTGAGAGAAGGAATGGAATTAGTGCCGCCCATAACCAAGTCTGCTAATGGGGAAGGGGGGGCAGGGACAGGGACGAGACTCCAGGCTCCGGCTCCAGCCTTCTCCCTGACACTATCTCTCTCTCCCCGGCCCCCTCGGCCCCTCTGCAGTCCTTCCTGGAGTCTGACTCCAGTCTTTCCTGCTGGGGCTGCTTTTCAGAGATGCTCACGCCCGCAGAGGGAACCTCCAGAAGAGGAAAGGAAGGGGAGTGGCCCACTGCTTTCTCAAAATGCCAGTCGGGCTTGGTTTGGAGCAACAGGCAGGAGCCTTGACTGATGCCCCAGGCCCTGCTTAGCGCCAGTCTGAGGGGAGGGGGCCCACACAGAATGCAAATCAACTCTTCCTCCTCCTCCTATTCCTCCACCTCCTCCTTCTTTTTCTCCTTCTCCTCCTACCCTTCTCCTCCTCCTCCTCCTCCTCCTCCTTCTTCTTCGCCACCACACCCAGAGGTGCTCAGGGCTTATTCCCAGCTCTGTGCTAAGAGATGGTTCCTGGAGATGCTGTGGGAACTGAATGGGTGCTGGGAATTGAATCTGGGTCAGCTGCTTGCAAGACAAGCCCCCTGCCTACTGTACTACTGTACTATATCACTGGGCCCAAATCAGCCTCCTTTTTTTTTTTTGCAGAGCCTTTTCTTGTAATCCTACACACATGCACGTGCACACGCGCGTACACAGACACACACACACACACTGCCCCTGTTGACCCTTCCATCCAGCTTGGCACACTAGGATTTGGAAAATGCCTCTGCCTAGGCCGAGGATCTTACTCAGCACATCAGGATTGTCTTTTGAGGGTCAGATTCCAGCCTCTTGGAGAAGCAATCCTATTGTTGGCCCAACCTTCCCGGGGCCAGCTTCTCCCCAGGAGACTCAGGAAGAAAAAGAGTCTCCCCCCCCCCCCCCCTTTCACACTTGGCCTGGAAGTGTGGCCAGGGTCCAAGGCCTCAGAGGTGGGGAGTGGAAGGGGCGGGCGTGACTGGCTCCTCCTGCCCCAGTCCAGGCCGGCTCCTTCTCTCCTTCCCGGCTCAGGCCATCGAGTGCATCACGCAGGGCCGGGAGCTGGAGCGGCCGCGCGCCTGCCCACCCGAGGTCTACGCCATCATGCGGGGCTGCTGGCAGCGGGAACCCCAGCAGCGCCGCAGCATCAAGGACGTGCACGCCCAGCTGCAGGCCCTGGCCCTGGCGCCCCCCGTCTACCTGGACGTCCTGGGCTAGGGCGGCCCCCTGGGATCTCAGAGCATCTCACTCCCCCTCAGCATGCGGGAGGGGACTGTGCGGCTGGTGCGGAGGATGTGCCCGCTCCTCCCGGCGGCCTCTGTCGTAGCAATTATATTTATGAGCCCTCGCTGTGTCTCTTGCTGGTTCTTGGGATGGTGTTGCTCCGGGAAGGGCAGGTGGCGACTGGGGTATGGGCACTGCTCCCTGGACGCCCCTGCCTCGTGCCGCTGTCACCTTTGCCTTGTCTGGGGTCACCGACAGCTTCCGAGCTGCCCCTCACTGTCTGACCCTTCTGTTCACCTCCATCCAGGAGACTGGAGCCTGGGGCCACGGAGGGAGGCGGGAAGCTGGATGTCCTGGGGGCAGGATGGAGATATTCCGAGGGGCCATTCTCTTGCCGTGCTGATGCCCAAGCAAAGTCAGCCCTTGGTGGGACAAACACAGGAGAGGGTCCTGAAGGGAGGGGTTGATGTGCAGGGCAGGGGGGACCGAGTCTCCCCCCCTGTACCTAGTCACTCTCCTCTGCCCCTTGGCGCACGCTGGTCTGGCCTAGTGGCCAGAAGCTTCTGAGTCCATGGAGGCTGGGTGAGGCCCCCACCCCCGTCTTCCCCACCCAGAGCCTGAGCCGTGTCCGTCAGTCTCAATCACGCCCCAGCTCCTGTGATAACCCATGCGCCCACGGCTCCTTGGGGCTATGGCATGGCCATCTGTGTCCCCGGGTGCCCCTCGCCCCCACACTGATTCGATCTGGGCTTATCACCCTCAGGCCAGGCTCCGGAGCGGCGGTGCCTGTCCAGGCTGCTTGGTGCTAATGGAGGCCTGAGCCGGGCCTGCCGGGCTGTGCTGGGGAGCCAGGGTGCCCGAGGGCCAGTCCCCTGAGGATAGGGGGCTGGCAAGGCAGCCCACGAGGGAAGGCGGAGCAGGTGGAGTGATCAGTAGGTCATCGGATGGCTGGCAGGGGCAGGGGCGTGAGGGAGGGGACGGCAGGATGGTGGTGGCCCCGCCGGAGAGCTGGGGCTGGTGACAGATTGGGAGCAGGAGTGTGACAGTCAGATGCAGGTGAGTGGGAGAAGGTTCTAGAACCGGTGGACTCTTGGGGACTGCTCCACCTCACATACACCACTCTTCCTCAGGGCTCAGAAGGGGCAAGACTCAGGGAAGGGAAGGGGGGAGGTGGCACAGAGGCATAGGGGCTGGAGGTCAGGAAGCTGAAGGTACCGGAACTTTCCAGGGTGCCAGAGGGCCTCAAAGGAAAACTAGGAAGGTGAACCAGGAGCTCTGGGGACGAGGTTTGAAGGAAGGGGAACTCCAGGAGTGTGGCAAGGGGACCTGGTGGCTGTTATCAGGGAGAGGACAGCAGCTGAGCCTCCCAAGTCCCCCCAGGAATCAAGCCTATGGTCTCCACACCACTGCCAAGAAGGGGGTCAAGCACCCCCATGTCAGCCCCACCCAGCCCCCTCCTCTCATGGATGGACAACAGGTGAGCACCTGATACCCCAGGCGCCCTCAGCCATCCACACCCACACAAATATACAGCCCAGACAGACAGACAGACAGACACACACACACACACACACACACACACACACACACATATACACAAATGCATAGCCCAGACAGACACAGAAAAATACACAGCCCAGACAGACACACAGAATACACAGCCCAGACACATTCACAGTCGCACAAATACAGAGCCCAGACACACACATAAACACAGACACATACAAGTACTCAGCCCAGACACCCACCAGCACAAATACACAGCCCAGATTCACATACACACACACAAATACACAGCCTGGACACAAACACACACACACACACACACACACACAAACACACATGCACACATGCACACTCAGCCCAGACACACACACGCAAATACACAGCCTAGACACAAATACACATACGTATACACACACACACACACACACACACGCACACTCAGCCCAGACACACACATACACACACACACATACACCACACTCAACTCAGGGAGCCTGAGAAACAGGACAGGGATAAGGCACTTGCCTTCTACGCAGCCGACCCCAGTTCGAGCCCTGGCACCTCACTTGGTCCCCCAAGACACACCAGGAGTGATTCCTGAGCACAGAGCCAGGAGTGAGCCCTGAGCACTTCCGGGTGAGATACTCCCCCTCAGGAAAAAAAACATACACAGAGCCCCCCACTAACACACATAATACACACAGACCCTCACTAATACACAGCCCCCACTAACACACAAGCCCCTACTAGCACATATCCCCCACTAACACACAGCCCCCCAGAAACATGCAACACACAGAGACCCCCACACCACTGAGTGCAGGGCTGACGTGTGCTCACAGACCCCTTTCTTCAGCTGCTGACTTCATTATCGCTCACCTGGACCACACCTGTCCCCTACTCATTCCCTGGGGCCCCGCAAGTCCAGTCACTGACCCCCACCCTGCCCCCAGGGCTTGAGCACACTAATCAGAGCCTGCAGGGGAGGCAATGGGCGCTGGGCCATATCCTTCCTCCCCTCCTCCAGCCTGGGTCAGCGCCTCCCCCACCCCCTTTGCTAAGCTTCCAGGTTGGAGGGGGCCTGCAGGAGCCCTCTGGGGCTGAGTGCTCCCTGAGAATGAGATCTCTGAAGAACCAGGAATCCACGCCATGCAGGCCCCCTGGCCCCTACGCTAGCTAGCGGGCCTCTGCCTCCTTCCAGTCCTGCTCCCCAGGGGTGCACCCTGCAGGCACTGCAGCTTCCAGGAACCAGGCAGCCCCGCGAAAGGCCTCCTGTCCCCCGCCCCCTGGTCTCCAGACAGAATCCCAGACTCCCTGGGCCCTGGGCTCCCCGTGCCAGCCTGCTTCGCTGAATGCATGGAGTGCGGCGGACAGGCTGTGCCTAGGAGAAGAGCCAGGCCCCCAGCAGCCCCCAGCAGGCCCCAGCAGACCCCCAGTGGACTCCCAGCAGACCCCAGCAGACCCCCAGAGGACCCCCAGCAGCCCCAAGCAAGCCCCCAGTGGACCCCCAGCAGCCCCTAGCAGACCCCCAGTGGACCCCCAGCAGCCCCTAGCAGCCCCCAGTGGACCCTCAGCAGACCCCCAGTGGACCCCCAGCAGCCCCCAGCAGCCCCCAGTGGACCCTCAGCAGCCCTTAGCAGACCCCCAGTGGACCCCCAGCAGCCCCCAGCAGGCCCCCAGTGGACCCTCAGCAGCCCCCAGCAGGCCCCCAGTGGACCCTCAGCAGACCCTAGCAGACCCTCAGAGGACCCCCAGCAGCCCCCAGCAGGCCCCCAGAGGACCCCCAGCAGCCCCCAGCAGGCCCCCAGAGGACCTCCAGCAGCCCCCAGCAGGCCCCCAGTGGACCCTCAGCAGACCCCAGCAGACCCCCAGAGGACCCCCAGCAGCCCCCAGCAGGTCCCCAGAGGACCTCCAGCAGCCCCCAGCAGGCCCCCAGTGGACCCTCAGCAGACCCCAGCAGACCCCCAGTGGACCCCCAGCAGGAGCCTTGGCAGCAGCCTCGGCAGCAGGCCCCCGGGACCGTGAGGAGACTCGCGGCTCTCACTGCTGGGGCCGCAGCGCCACCCCCGCCCCAGACTGTCTCTGTGCCCCCAGACAGGCTCCAGCGTTAATATGGAAAGTTTGAGCAGCTCCTGGCCGGTGTCAAGGAGGAATCTGTGGGCAGGGAAGTGACAGGCAGGATGGGGACAGGCCGGCAGGAGGAACCTGGGGCCCTGAGAGGAGCAGGCTGGGGGCCAGGGTGCTGCGCAGACCCCCAGATGCTGGAACCATTTCGGGCCCAGGGCACGGCAGCCCCTCCACCACGTCTCACTCAGGTAGCGGGCCCGGCGCTGCCCATATCAGCGGTGCTCTGCTGGGAAGAGACTCGACTTTCCTGTGTCTTCATTGCATCCGCTTCCAAACGGGATACGGGGGTGCTGGAGACACAAGTCGGGGGGTAGAGCTTGCATTGCACACGGCCAACCTGGGTTCAATCCCCGGTGTCCCATAGGGCCCCCAGAGCACAGTCAGGAGTGATCCCCGAGCACCACCAGCAGGACACAAACACAAAACAGTCAAAACAAAGCAGACGGGGACAGTGGGCGGGGGGCGGGGGGGAAAGCACCCGCCTCGCAGGGGTGCGCCCCCGAGTTCCGTCCCCGATGCTGCCCACGTGTGTCAAGCTCTGCCAGTCAGCTGCGTGGGACCCCAGGTGCCACAGCCAGGTGAAGGTGACTTCATAATCACACCAAGGGCGTGTGTGACTGGGGAGGGGCAAGTCGAGAAGGGAGCACTGAGGGGATGGAGGGAAGGTGAGGAGCAACCGGAGCTGCACATGGCCCAACTGATGGACCCGCCTGGCGGGACACAAGTCCCTCTCCTCTCCTCTCCCTGTCTCTAGCCCACAAGGGCCCTGGTCTGGCCTGGGGTGGGCAGGAAGGCTGCCCCAGGTGCTAGAGTGCCCCCAGTGCTGGGCAATAACTCTAGCACCCTGGTTTCTCTAGGGGAAACCTCCCGTATCACCTCCTCTGGGCAGCCCTCAGGGGTTAGACAGTGCTCGGGGGACCCTGCACAGGAGGGAGCTTTGGACCCCTGGCTGGAGGGAGAAGCCTCCTAGCTTTGCCCTGCCTCAGCTCCCCCACCCCCCTTTATTTCCGAAGGGCAGGAAACCCTGGGTGTGTCTGCCCTGAGTTTCCCGGCTCTGAAGGGGTTACTCAGCTCAGCGCCTGCCCACTGCAGGTCCCAGCTGCCTGGGGCCTGTGGTCAGAGCTAATGCAGAGAGAGTTGAGGACAGGAGGGATAAAGTTATTAGCATCTTCATCGATCGTCCAGGGGTCTGGCATGGGGTTCACAGGGCGTGGGGAGCGACTTTCAGGGACATACACCCCATCTCCTACAGCGGGAGCCAGGACAGAACGGGGGCAGCAGGACAGACCCGGGGACAGGAAGTTGGGGTGGACAGTCTGGGAACAGGAAAGAATAGGGGACAGGACAGTTGGGGGACAGGACAGAATGGGGGACACAACAGAATGGGGCAGGACAGAATGGGGGACAGGACAGCTGGGGAACAGAAAAGAATGGGGGACAGGACATTTGGGGGACAGGACAGAATGGGGGACCGGACAGAATGGGGCAGGACAGTCAGGGGACAGGACAGTTGGGGGACAGGACAGAATGGGGGACAGGACAGTTGGGGGACAGGACAGAATGGGGGACAGGACAGAATGGGGGACAGGACAGTTGGGGGACAGGACAGAATGAGGGACAGGACAGTTGGGGGACAGGACAGAATGGAGGACAGGACAGAATGGGGGACAGGACAGTTGGGGGACAGGACAGAATGGAGGACAGGACAGTTGGGGGATAGGACAGTTGGGGGACAGGACAGAATGGGTCAGGACAGAAATGGGGACAGGCCAGGCGGGGCAGATGAGGAACAGGACAGAATGGGGACAGGACAGCCGGGGCAGGACAGTTGAGGCGGCAGAATAGAACAGGGGCAGGCTCAGCGCCCGTGCCTAGGAACCGGCTCAGCTCGTGTGCCCCTAGTTGGTGGGTGGGGGCTGGGCTCCGACTCACTGCCCTTGGCCCTGCTCCAGTCCCTTCTCTCCTCTCCCACCCCCCACCCCTGCAGGATTCGGGGTCAGGGTGGAGAGAGGTTGAGAAATGGAGCTAGAGGGGCTCAGGGGAGCGTGGGGGGAAGGTGGTGTCCTCTGTCCCTCCCCAGATTTACATCCATGTGTCTGAGCCGCCCTCAAGGGACACTGACATGCAGGGGTGGTTGGGGTGCTTCCAGGGGGACCCCTCCCACCCCCAGTGAGGGGGTCCCAGAGAGTGTGGCTGTGTGGGCTAGAGGCTGGAAATCAGAAAGGGTGTGGCCGGGGAAGGGATGCAGAGAGCTGGGATGGGGGAGGCGAGAGGCAGGCGTGGGGAGAGGAGGGGAGGGGAGGAGGGCTCTGAAGTGAGGGGTGAGGGGAGTGGGAGGCAGGGAGGACTCAATCTCTCTCCCCCTCCATCCACACTCCTCCCCCACTTCTCTCCCTTCCCTTTGGGGACAGGAGGGGCCAAAGTGACTTCTCGGAGGAGCTGGTGAGCTGCTTCCCCCCTGGCTGGAGAGGCGGTAATTAAGGACAGGGCAGGAGGGGCACTGGCTAACAGGGGTATTAATCAGGAGGCATCCCTAGTGACGGATAGGGTTCTCCCGGTGGTGTGTGTACATGTTGTGTGCATGCGCCATGCGCACAGGTGGGTGCATGTGTGCATTTTTTGTGTGTACCCATATGCATGTGTGCACATGTTTGTGTACTGTGTGCATGCGTGTGCATATGCATGTGTGCACAGTGTAAATGTTGCTTGTGACAGTGTGTAAGTATATGTGTGTGCACACATGTGTGCGTATGTGTTGGAAGGCAGCTCTGGGGATCCCCCACGTGCCCTGTCACCTGTCCCTCTCCCCACAGTGTCCACTGCTGGGCTTGTCTGGAGTGCCCTGCCCTGTACCCGAGCCCCCGCTGAGCCTCCCTCCCCCCATCCAGCCTGCTTTGTGAGGGCAGCAAGCAGCAAGCGCCCCCGCCCCCAGACCCCTCACTCGCTCTCCTTGTGGGCAGCGGGCACATTAGGTGATTCCCGAGGCTGTCATCCCTGCTAATTGCCTCTCAACCTCCCCCTCATCGCCAGAGCAGCCCCCACTCCTGAGAACTCCATTAGCCCCCCTCCCTTGATAGCCCCTAAATCAGCCCCAATTATTCACAGGAGGAGGGTGGGGCTGAGCTGTGATTACAGCAGGAGTGGGGGGAGGGCTTGGAGCCCGCAGGCTGAGGCTGGGGGAGGGGTGACAGGCC
Source organism: Sorex araneus (assembly GCF_027595985.1). Lineage (NCBI taxonomy): Eukaryota > Metazoa > Chordata > Mammalia > Eulipotyphla > Soricidae > Sorex > Sorex araneus. The sequence continues at coordinate 83,671,848 of NC_073306.1, read as the reverse complement.
TGGGACCCCCAGTGCTGAGGGCCTGCAGCCTGAAGCAGGGCAGGCGGGTGTGGACAGTGGACAACTTGGGGGGGTGGTTTCAGCTCGTACTGCAGCACCCCAGACTCATTGTCCTGAAGGGTGATGGAGGGTGTCTGCGGGGCCCAGGGAGACAGAGCCCCAGGAGGGGCATCTATCCCGATTCCTGAAAGACCCCAAGGGGACACCGGCAGGGGCAGCTGGGAGGCAGAATGACATCCGTCCTGCTGGGTGCACCAGGGTTAGGGACTGGACAGCAGTGAGGCCCCTGTCCAGGGTCAGGGGGTTCTGTGCCACTGCTCAAGGGGCTGTCACCGCCTGCCAGCACCCTCCTGGGGCTGAGCCCTGGCACCCTTGGCCACCCCTGCTCTCAGCCCCTCACCTGCTCCCTCTCACCTGTCTCTGCACATGGCACACAGCAGCTTCCGTCCTTTGAAGCCAGAGTGGACCCTTCTCCTCTCCCAGAACCCCCAGGGCTCCCCATGCTCCCCATCCCAGGCAGAGCACACCTGCATCTTCCCACAGCTCCAGGGGCAGGCGGGCAGTGCCATCTGCCTGTCCTCAGCCTCTTCCACACTCACTCCCACACACACACACTCACACTCATTCACACTCACACTCTCACACACACTCATACATTCATACTCACACACACTAACACACAAACTCACTCTCACAAATTCACACTCACACACTTACACACTCACTGTCATACATTCCTACACACACTAACACACTCACAAACTCTCTCACACATTCACACTCACACTCTCACTTACACACTCATACATTCATACTCACACTCACTAACACACACTTGCACACCACACACACTCACATATTCAAACTCATACTCACATACACACTCATGTACATTCACACACACACTCGCACTCACACTCATACTCACACTCATACGCATACACACTCACTCACACATATACATACATTCTCACACTCTCTAACACACTGTTGTCCCACACATATATACATTATCACACACTCAAACACTGTCACACATGATAATACACACATATACACACACTCATTCAACATACATTCTGTCACAGTGTCACACACTCACATATTCACACAAGCACTCACACATACTTCCTAACTCATACGTTTTCTTTTTTTTTTTTTTTTTTTTTTTTTGCTTTTTGGGTCACACCTGGCGATGCACAGGGGTTACTCCTGGCTCTGCACTCAGGAACCACCCCTGGCCGTGCTCAGGGGACCATATGGGATGCTGGGATTTGAACCCGGGTCGGCCGCGTGCAAGGCAAACGCCCTACCCGCTGTGCTATCTCTCCAGCCCCCTAACTCATACGTTTTCTTACACACACTCACACTCACTCCCTGGGCTGGCTGTGTGCGAGGCGAAGGCTCTGCCCGCTGTGCTCTTGCTCAGGCCCCCGAGTAAGAACAAGGTTTTCCTGCTCAGACTGCACCCTAATTCTGTTGGATCTCTCATTTCTTTTATTTATTTTTTGGAGGGTGGAGGGCTCCCACCTGGCTCTGCACAGGTCTTCCTGACTCTGTACTCAGGGATCATTCCTGGTAGTGCTTGCAGGTCCAAGGGGTGCCTGGAACGGGACCCAGGTTGGCTGCGTGCAAGGCAGGCGCCTCCGCCTGTACCCCCTGGCCCCAGGCGCAGTCTCTGACCTGGTCTGGAACACGGTTGAGGCTTCCCTGCCTGAAATGTCTTTCCCCTCAAATCTGCAAGGAACCCTCCTTGTTTCTTTAGGTCTTCCCGTTTGAGTGAAACTGTTCCTGACCCCCTTTCCAAACTCCCTGCACATCCTCGTCCTTTCCTGTTTTATTTCCTCTGTTTCAGAAAAATTAGCATTTATCATCTCCCAGCACATACATCATGATTGCACTGATTCAGTCTACTGAGCACCTCTCCCCAGCACCGCTCAAACATGAGACTGGAGCAATAGTAGTACGGCGGGTATGGAGCTTACCTTGCATGCGGCTGACCTGGGTTCAATCCCCGGCATCCCATATGATCCATTGAACATGCAGCGAGTCATTCCTGAGTGCAGAGCCAGGAGTGATCCCTGAGCACTGCCAGGCGTTGCCCCAAAACAAAAACAAACAATCAACCCACCCCCATCCCCCGAGATTCATTTCTACCTTCCACATGCAGGCAGAGAAACTGCAGCCCCAATGCCTACACATAGTAGGCGCTCCACAAACCTTTATCAAATGGATGAATGAATAATTAACACTTTCCCCAGCTAACAGGTGATCTTGTGGAGTACAGGGAACTTGCGTGTCTAGCTTAAATAAGTTTTTTTGGGGGGGCTTTTTTGGGGGGGTTCACACCCGGTGTTGCACAGAGGTTACTCCTGGCTTATGCATTCAGGAATTACTCCCAGTGGTGCTCAGGGGATCATATGGGATGCTGGGAATTGAACCTGGGTCAGCTGTGTGCAAGGCAAACTCCCTACCCGTTGTGCTATCGCTCTAGCCCCAATAAGTCATTTTTTTTTTTTTGCATTTTGGATCACACCCGGTGATGCACAGGGGTTACTCCTGGCTCTGCATTCAGGAATTACCCCTGGCGGTGCTCAGGGGAGGTGAGCATCCATGTGGGATGCTGGGAATTGAACCCGGGTCGGCCGCGTGCAAGGCAAATGCCCTACCCGCTGTGCTATTGCTCCAGCCCCTAGCCCCAATAAGTCTTAATATAAGGGTTCATTTTTTTTGTGTATGGGAGGGTATAACTGGTACCCAGTAGGATTTGGTTAACAAAAGCAGTAGATGTGAGGGCCAGGAGACTGCTCAAAGAGCTGAGCACATGCTTTGCATGCGAGAGGCCCGGGTTTAACTTCGGCAATTAACATGACATACTGGGCCTACATTCCTAACTGGCCTTTATTAAAGGGAGTATCGTGGGCTGGAGCGATAGCACAGCGGGTAGGGCATTTGCCTGGCACACAGCCAACCTGGGTTTGATTCCTCTGCCCCCTCGGAGACCCGGCAAGCTACTGAGAGTATCTTGCCCCCGAGCAGTGCCTAGCAAGCTCCCCGTGGCGTATTCGATATGCCAAAAACAGTAACAACAAGTCTCACAATGGAGATGTTATTGGTACCCGCTCAAGCAAATCGATGAGGAATGGGATGACACTGATACTGCCTGGTCCCCTGAACTCCATCGGGATTGACACGGTAGTTCAGAGCCAGGAGCAGCTTGCAGCCCGCTGCGAGGGCCTCCTGCCGCCGCCACAGATACAGTGATGGGTGGCATCAACACCATCATCATCGTCATTTCCTCTGTGAACTGGGTACCCCGTGAATGCTGTGTACTTGTCAAAGGGCTGACTGGAGCAGCAGGGAAACTTCCATTCTTGTAGTTTAGGGTGCTCAGGAGTCAAAGTGGGTGTAGACAGATGAAGGAGGGAGCGTTTCATTCACCCTGATGCAGGCCCAGGGCTAAGGTGGTGTTGGCCCTGACTCCAGTCCTTGCTGAACTCAGGAGGTGGGAAGAGGAAGAAAAAAGAAAAAGAAATTTATAGACGCAGCGGACGAGCGGCGGAGGCTGGAAGGGCTCCCAAGGTAAGGGCAGTTGAACAGAATGGGGGAGGACAGGAGCAAGCGTGGGAGGTGGGAGGAAAGAGAGCAAGACCTTGCTCTTTGGCCCTTGCTCCCCAGCAGCCAGCCCCTTCAAGGTCCGGGATTACCTGATTTTAAGGCCGCTCTGGTCTCTGACTGGCTGCAACTCTATGGTCTTTGGCCTCCGGCCACTGGAGTTGTGCGCTGGCTTCTGCTGCCCCCTGCTGGACACTCCTGGCATTGACGTCAGGAAAATGATCAGCCAGCACCCAGCATCCACATCCCTTCCACACCCCCATCCCCAACTAAGTAACACTTGCTTGCTGTTTTTCAGAGTTTTCTCAGATATGAAACATTCTCAACATGTTTTTGACAAGGACTCCGAGACCAGAGTATGCCAAACGTCCCATAATGGTGGTGCCAAGTCCTGAGAGGCATGTTGATGCAGAAGTGTGTTGTGCAAACGTCACTGTGATTACAGACTTTCTGTAACACGTAGGAAATGTGGCCTGGCTTTTGGGGAACACCACTGTTAATATGGTCCCTCCTTAAGCAAGAGGCTCATGGAGAATTCTCAATCGGGGGGCCAGAGTACAGGGGTTGGGGTAGGCACCACCCCCAGCCTGATCCTCAGCACGGTGTGGTATGGCCACACCCAGTGATGCTTAGGGCTTACTCCTGACTCTGCACTGAGGGTTCTCTCTGGCCATGCCTAGGGGACCATTTGGGGCACAGGGGACCAAACCTACTTTGGCTGCATGCAAGGTAAGTGCCCTACCCTCTGTAGCTCATCTCCGGTCCCTCTTTTCTTATTTTCTAGTGGTGCTCAGGAGTGACCCTTGATAGTGCTCAGGAGACCCTGTGAGGCACTGGGGTCGAAACCAGGGTGGGTGGGATGCAAAGCAAGTACCTCCCTCCCCAGCCCCGTGTTCCTTTTTGTGTGAGCTGTGGTGCAGCTGGACGTTGCGTACTGCATGGGCCATTTGTGTTGGTGTATCTGACACAGGAGAGTTAAACTCAGCACTTAAAGCCTGTGGTTCTAAGCCCCTGCACTGTTCCTGTTGGGCCTATTTTATGGCATGTCAACTACACCTTAGTAAACTGTTTTTTTTTTTTATTTTTGCTTTTTGGGTCACACCCGGCAATGCACAGGGGTCACTCCTGGCTCATGCACTCAGGAATCACCCCTGGCGGTGCTCAGGGGATCATATGGGATGCTGGGATTCAAACCCGGGTCGGCCGCGTGCAAGATAGCCCTACCTGCTGTGCTATCACTCCAGCCCTTATTTTTAATATATTTTTTTTAAAAAACTGTGATGTACAAAGTTATTGGTAGTTGCGTTTTAGGCATATAATATTTCAACACCCATCCTACCACCAGTGTCATCTTCCCTCCACCACTGTTCCCATTAAAGTCGTTTTTTAGAAAGTTTCCAAGGAAGTCGAGTGCTCCCTAAAAAGCTGACTTTTTTATATGCCCAGGTGGTTTGCAGAGGAAGCCTTGGAATCGCACAGACCACAGATCTCAGATCTCAGTTCAGATCTTGCTTCTGCTACTTTCTAGCACCCTGACCACGCGGGGCATCAACATGTAAATGGGCCAATCTGGAGTTTACACGAAGCACAGAAAGCCCCGATGAGGGCGATGAAAGCCTGGTGACCCTGGGTGCAAGTTGCGGACCTCGCGAACACCCCGGTTCCCGGGTCGCCTGTGGCGGCGGGCTCTGGACGCGCGGTGGCGCGCACGGGCGGAGACTGTTTCCCAGGATCACACCCTTCGTGTGCTTCGGCGGGTGGCCTGGGGTGGCCCGGGGTGGCCCGGGGAGGCCCGGGGAGAGCAGAGGCCTGTACCCCCAGCCCGCCTCGCCCTCCTAGGCGTGGGGCCGCTCGGTCCCGGGTGGGGTCTGTCCTAAGACCCCACTGGACAGGCGATCCTGGGGAGGAGGCGCACGCAGAACACACATTTGCAGACAGGGGAACTGAGGCACGCGCGATGCACGAAGCGCCGCAAGCCGCTCGGCTGGCGGAACTCCGAGGTTCTCCTCCCCGCCCCGTTGCGCGGCCCCCTCAGTCCCTGCCCAGCCAGTCACCCCCCAGTGCCCCCCTCCCCCGCTCCCGGTTTCCTTGTCAAAACTTCCTGCCTGGGCGCGGGCCCGAGTCCCACCCCCTTCCTGCCCCCCACCCCCACCCCTCGCGCCCTTCCCCGCCCCGCGCTCTCAGCCTCGGTCGCCGCCGCTCCCGCAGCCGGGCTGTGGCGCAGGCAGGACCCCCGCCCCGTCCCACGGGCCCCCTTCCGCGGTCCCCGGGCCAGAAGGGTTTGACGGAGCCGCTTGTCAGGCAGGTGAGTGCCCGCGACCCCCTACGCCAGGGGAAGGGCGTGTGCACGCTCTGGGGGCCGGTGCGGTGCCCGAGACCCCTGGGCGGGAGGGGGCGAGAAGGGACCGAGGCCGTGGGAGGGGACGGTGGAGGGGGCCGACGGGGGCCGCAGCAGCTTCGACGCGCAGCGACGCGGAGGTCGCATGCGAATGCGGCTGCTTCCCGCGCTCCCGCCCAGGGCAGCCGCCCTCTCCCTGGGGTCCCCTCTCCCTGGGGCTGGAGGGAGAAGGGGCCCTCACTTCGCGGGGGGTGGGGGAGAGGAATGAAAGGAGCACCAGGGCGAGGCAAGCCCCCTCCCGGGTTGGCGCTCCGACTCCCCTGCGCGGTGGCCAGCGTTGCAGCAGCCAGGGCACATACTTGGCGCGCTGGGGCTCTGGGTGCGAATTCGGCCTCGTCGTGGGCGGGGCCCCAGCACAGCCCCCTGGCGTCCAGGATGCCCCTGAGAACCCAGGTGCCCCTGGGGTGGGCCTAGAGGGTCCCCAGCTCAGGCCCTGAGCTGTGCCCCAGCCTGTCCTCTATGGACCCTCTGCCCACACCACACACAGACACTGAGTATTGCAGGGAGCACCCCTGAGCACTACTTAGGAGCCTCCCCTCAAAAGGGACTTCGCCTATGCCTCACTTTCCCAGCTGCACCAGGGGGACAGTCAAACAGTGCATGCCCCGTGAGTTGTGAGGCACAAGAGGGCAGATCCGAGTCTCGGGCTAGGAACATTCATGGCCCATGTTTGGGGGTTTTCTGGTTGGTTTTGCTCTGGGTCTCAGCGGTTTCTTGGGGTCTCTGTTCTTTCTCTGAGAAGTGCTTGAGGGACCGTGAAGGGCTGGGGACTGGATGTGACCCTCTTGCATGCAAAGCATGTGCCGGCCCAGGTGCCTGCTGTGTTTGGGACAGGGTATACTTCCCTACGTCGCCCAGGCCCCGCAGCGCCCCCCAATAGTGATAGCACCAAGAGGGGGCCGCTGGGGGGTAGGAAGGAGGGGCTCTGGCCTCAGCCCCTCACCCTTACCCCATCTCATTTCCCTGGCCGACTCTCAGCGCTCTTGTGGCTGAGGGTGACCAAGTCCGAGGGGACGCTCCGGAGGGGCCTGGGCGGTGACCCCAGTCCCGTGGGATAGGGACAGCTTGTGCTGGCCTGCAGTTCCCAGGCCCAGCCAGACCTCGGCTCCAGGCAAGGGGTCACTGGCCCCAGCTGTCGGGGCGGGGGTGGGGGTGCTGTTGTCTGAAGCCCAATCGGCTCAGCACCATTCCGAGACACCCCTGCCGTGTCCTGGCCACTGCCCAGGCCTCCCCTGGTCTCGCTCTGCCATCGGGGCTCCCCACCCCGCCCCCCAGCTCTCCCCTATCAGGCGTCCCCAGAAGAGGAAGCCCGCTCTGCAGGCAGGCCCGTGCCCTGCCCCTCGGAAACCCCGAGAGATTAGGGGTGAGTGGGGCGGGAGGCGGTGAGGAGCTGGGGCCGTGTGCCGGCTCTGCTGGCGCCAATCCTTGGCCCATAGCCTCGGGGTGGGGGACGGCAGGACAGAGTGGGGACCCCCGGACAGGGAGACTGAGCCCGCAGGGAAGCAAGGGGGATGGTCACAGAGAGGTGAGGGGGAGATCAGAGGGGGAGAGGGTCGGCCTGGGAGACAGAGCGAAGCCTGGGAGGCAGGATGATCCGCCCGGCCATACCCTGCTCTGCTGTGCTGGCTGTGTGGCCTTGGGCAAATGACTTACCTTCTCTGTGGCATTTCACCTGCACCCTGGTGGTGATTGTGCCCACCTTGCAGGACTGTGAGAGAACTGAGGGGCAGGCTCTAGCCCAGTGGGCCACACCTGGCTCTGCACTCAGGTGCTCAGGGACCCTGTGGGATGCTGGGGATTGAACTCAAGTCAGTCGCATGCAAGGCAAATGCCGTGTCGCTCCAGCCCTAACCTGAGCACGTTTAATGAAGTGGCCTGAGAGGGACAGCGTGCGGGTGGGTCTGGCCTCCCAAACAGGGGCAGCGGGGTGTGCTCCCTCAGAGCTCGGGGCATGAGCTGTGTGTCCTCGCCGGGCCTGAGGTGCAGCATCAGGGCTGGACCCCGGCCCTGTCTCTGGCCCTGGGGTGCCTCATCCCCAAGGCACTGGAGGAGCTGGGGGATTCCTGTCTGAGGTGGCCGCGGGTATGAGGAAGGAGGGACAGGTAGCCCCCGAGCCGACCCCACCCTGCTGGCTCCTCCAGGGCCCATGGAAGAGTTTCCGGTTTCTCTGCCCATGTGTTCCCACTTTCTTGCCGCCACCAGGTGCGGGGGGCCAGACCCTGCTCTGGGAACCTCAGAGAGGAAGAAGATTTGGGGGGCCCGTCCTGGAGGAGAAACCTGACTCCCAGCCAGGAGTGCAGAGAGGGGGCACTCGTCACCTGATTAGTGCCACATGTCCCCACGGAGGCCCCGGCCAGCCTTCTGCAGGGGGGTGGGCCTCTGGGGTCTGACACAGCATACTCGAGAGGAACTGGGCTCAGGACCCTCAGGGTCCCCCCGGGCCAGGGGCCCCCAGTTTGTACTGGCAGGTGCAGGCTTGAGGGCCAGAGCCATTGAGAATTTCCTGGAAGAGGAGGCTGGGCGGGCAGGTAGGACCTGGGGACTGTGTGCAGGAAATGTGTGGACAGGACTGTATAGACAGGGAACCATGTGGACAGAGGACCATGTGGACGGGGGGCTGTGTGGACAGAGGACCGTGTGGACGGGGATATGTGGACAGGGGACTGCGTGGATGAGGGACTGTGTGGTCAGGGGACTGCGTGGTGGGGTCAGTGGGCTACCGGGTGTGAGGGGTGGAGGTGGGGCCAGGCAGGGTGTCTGGTGGGGGGCAGTGACCAGAGCGGCGCTGCGCTTTGGGGACCCCGGGGCTGGGGAGGGGCACACAGCCCTTGGCCTAGCACCCTCAGTGCCCCCACTTGGTGATGCTCGAGGCTTAGTCCTGGCTCTGCACATAGGAGTTACTCACGACGGTGTGAGGGAGACCATACGGGATGCTGGGAATTGAACCAGGGTCTTCTGTGTACAAGGCAAACTCCCTACCCACTGTGCTATATCTCCGGCCCCCGTCTACCTGTGTTTTTTTCTCTTTTCTATTCTTTTCTTCCTGTTTTTGGTTTTTGGGGCCGCACCCGGCAGTGCTCAGGGCTTATTCCTGGTGGTACTTGGGGGGGGGGACGCTGTACGGTGCCAGGGATGAACTGGGGTCCGTGTGTTCCAGGCCGGCCTTCCCTGAGCCGGAGCCTGCCAGTGTCTCTGCGGCCCCTGAGGGCGGGTCAGCTGTCGGGCAGGTCATTCTAGCTGTGCCCTCTAGGCGCTGGCCTGCGGCCTGGCTCTGAGGGTCACTAGCACCCACTCGCAGGTGGGGCCAGCCCCGCCCCCACGGCGTGCCCTGGCTGTTTGGTGAGTCAGGGCCCAGCAGTTTCCCTGCTTCCTGGTGAGTAAACAGGTTGGCCCAGGACCCTCCAGCTCTGCTTCCTGCGGCGCGGAGAACACAGGCCGGCCCTTAACCCCTGCCCCTTCCCGCCCAGCCTGAGGCTCACACGCAGGCTTCCTGTCCCTCCATCCGGCAGACATGCCTGGCATGCCAGAGGCCGGGCCGGCTGTGGGGAGGCTGCTGTGTCGGCATGGGACAGCGGCCCCACCGTGTACCGAGCGGCCCCCTCGGGCAGGAGAGCCAGCTCAGGGCATCCCGGGGGGCCCACAGGGGCAGAGGCTCCCAGCTGGGCATCCGCTGTCACGACAAGCACGGCTCAGGAGGGCGATAGAGGAGCGGCGGGGACAGAGGTCAGGGAGACGCAGCCGGGCATGGACCATGGTGCTGGGTGAGGGCGTGGTGGCTGCAGCTCACTCCACATGTGGATGCAGTTGCCCTGGCACGGTGAACGCACCACACAACTGTGCAGGCCGACCGAGAGGCAGAGAGAGGACAGAAGGAGCAGAGCGTGCAGAGGGTACCCGACAAAGAGCCAGACCCAGGCAGACAGAGACGGGCAAGTCTGAGATGCAGGCGGGGCGGGCGGTTTCCGCTGCAGCCACCACATCTTGTTGGGTGGGAACCCCCAGTTCCCCCCCTCAGGGAGCCGAGGAGGGGGCGGGGGTGTTACTCTCCCATTTCACAGATGAGAAAAGGGAGGTTCAGAAACAACTTGTCCGTGGCTGCCTCCAGGATGGGGCGGGGAGCACCAGGAGGAGGACGGGGGAGAGAGACAGGCCAGCAGGGAGCGGCAGCCTCCCCCGCCAGGGCTGGCCGAGCACCTGGCCTGCAGCCCATGATTCTGGGGGATCAGGTTCCCGGGGGAGCTCAGCCCCCCTTCCTCCACTTCCTTTCTCGCTGTCAGCATCTTAAGCCCATTCCCTTTCCCGGATCATCCTGGGGGTTCTTCAGAAAACACGCATGCGTGCACACACACACACACACACACACACTCTCTCTCTCTCTCTCTCTCTCTCTCTCTCTCTCTCTCTCTCTCTCTCTCTCTCTCTCTCTCTCTCTCTCTCTCTCTCTTGCACACACACGAATCAGCTCTTTGAGGAATATAGGCCCAAAGCGAGGGCTGGGGCCAAGGGGATGGGCCTGTGGGCGCAGGAAGGGAGAGGCCAGCCAGGGGCTCTCGTGGGGCCCATCACCAGCCCAGCATCATGGAGTCTGTGGCAGTGACCGTTACTCACGAGTGCAGAGGATAGTCCCCCAGGGAAGGTGCCATCGTCTCAGCCCAGCCCCTCCAGGAGACAGACTGGGGCCCACCCAGGTATAGACGGAGCACCCAGTACCCTTTGCCCACCTCCCCCACACACAAGCTGGCGGGATGCTTCGGGTCCCCTCTCAGGCCAGCACTCTGCTCAGGGGCCATCTGTGTGATCTGGGCCAGCCCTGCCCCCTCCCCATGACCCTGGACTCTTATGGGACCACGGGGAGGGGGAAGGGGCTCCCTGAGTCGGGCTGAGCTTGGAGACAGCAGGGGAGGGGGCTCTGTGACCCAGAGGCAGGGCTGGGGGCTGGGGACCCTGGGCTGGCCAGGAGCCCAGCTGTTTTGCATCTCAAGCTGGAGGGGTGAGAAGTGTCAGCTCATTCCTGACTATAAACACGTCCCGGTTCCCACGCTGGCCCCCAGCCCTTCTCCAGTGCAAGCTTCGGCCTGGCTCCCCGCCCCCGGCCCCCCATAACTGAGGCCATTAAAAAGCAATGCAAGGGCTTGGGATTCTGGCCAGCATTCGGGGTTTCTGGTGAGGCCGACGCTATGGGGAGCCTGGCTTTGCGTTCCAGCCTATACAGCAGGCTGTGTGGCCTTGGGCAAGTGGCTCACCCTCTCAGTTTCAGCCCTGAAATGGAGTTTGCTACCAAGGGCAGATGGTAGCTTGAGTGAGAGGGGGCAGGCTCTGCTCAGTGCCAGCAGGTCTGACTGGGGGTGGGGGTATATTACAGGTCCCTCAAACCAGAGTTGCTTCGGAAGGGGGCCTGGGAAGCCCCGTCTGAACCTGAAGAAGCACGGTTCGGGAGGCCACTCAGATGCCTGTGGCGGGCGCACCGAGCCCCTAGCAGAGCATAAACCTTAGCACCACTAGGTGTGACCCCCCAGAACAAACAAACAAAACAGCTGGCCAGCATCCAGTGGGGGAAGCCAGGGGTCCCGGGCGGGCTGAGGGATTTGAGCACCCAGCCTGCTTCTTAGACATTAGGTCTGAGGAAGGGGGAGCCGCGCCCATCCCTCCCCTCCCGGCCCCCACTGGCCTCTGCACCCCATCCTGGTGGCCAGCCCCACCCTTGACCAGCCTCGTCCGCAGCCTGGGCTCTCCCGCCCTCTGGGACAGGCCAGGCAGGAGAGGCGCTGGGGGGGTGCTGATGCTCACCCCAATTCCCAGCCTCTGCTCCTGGTGCTCTGTGCCCCTCGCTGCAGCCGGGGGCTCCCCGCAGGCCTGTGCAATCTGAGGGGGCGCTCCGCTCCCATGGGCTGGACTCCTTGCCAGGCCCCGTGCCCCTGGGGGTGGTGAGGGGCTGTACGTGTGGGTGTCGGGGGCGTGCCCTGGCTGCAAGGACAACCCTAGCTGGGCTGTCTGAGGAGTGAGTGCTTTGCGGGTGATGGGGGCTGCTGGCCAGCCTGGGGACAGGCATCCCCCATTCTGATTCGGGATGGTGGGAAGACCCCCAGCTAACTGCTCTCTGCCCCTACACCCCATCACAAGTTCAGAACAGGCTTCACTTCCTGTTTTCAGGCTTTGTATCCCCTCCTGGGGCTTCCCCAGAGCCTTCCCGGGCCCCCAGGCCTGGCCCCTGCTCCTCTGTGTCCTTGGAGACCCAGCTTGCCACAGAGGCCTGGTGAGTCTCTTGGGCGCTGATGGGAGGGATGGAGATTTGTGGGGGGCTGTGCCAGGGGAGCCTAGCCAGAGAGATGGGGAGGGGGCAGAGACCCAAGGTGGGGATGACGGTGGGGGGCAGACCGTGGGTGAGAGGGGGTTAAGCTGGGGAGCGGATATCTCCCCAAAGAGGGATCTGGAGACAAGGCTCAGACCCTGATTGGAGGAGGAGTGAGGGGGCCCTGGGAGTGCGTGGGTGGGGGGTACGGGGTAGGCCTGGGCCGCATTCCGGAGATGCTCTGGGGGCCCGGGCCAGCCGCCGCGACCTTCCCAACCCCGGAGAAATCACAAGCAGATGTGGGTGCCTGGGCCTGGTGTGGGGGCGCCGGGATCCCTGCCCATGTGAGGTCCCGACCTGCTCCCCACCTCCTGGGCGAGGCAAGTGGGGGCGGGGGGCGGGGCCGGCAGGGGGCGGGGGCTTCTCCCGAGAGTTTGGGTTTGGCCTGGGCGGTGCACCTGGCCTGGGAGGGGGGTCTCTGGAGTGCTGGCCGTGCTGTCAACACCCCCATGCCTGATTTCAAGCGGGACTTTGCTGAGCTTGGAGGCACGAGTCCGGATGAACGGCGCCAGCGCGCGGTGGGGGCTGGCCGCGGGCCCCCCAGGCCGCAGCCCACTCCCACCCCACCTCTGCAGGACGCCCCCCGCGGCTTTAGGCTTTGGGGCTCTGCCCGCACACCCCCAGTGACGGGCCTCAGCACCTGAGGTAACTGCTTCCTTCACTGCCTCCTGCTGCTGGAAGGTTCTGCTCTGGGCACTGCGGAGGGCTGGGGGCGGGGGTGGGGGGTGGGGAGGTGGTGGTGGCTGGGATTGGGACATAAGGACGGGTCCCTCTGAGGCTGCAGGTGTGGATGCTGGGGGCCCCAGGAGGGAGGGGTGGGTGCCTGGGGAGAGCAGGAGAGACTCAGGGGGTGGGGGGTGGCGCCAGGCTGGGGCCCCAGAGCCCCAACGTCTGCCCTCCCGCGCCCAGGTCCCTGTGCAGCCCAGCCTGCCGCTGACCTCAGGAATGGTGTCGCCCCTGCTTCTGCACCCCCTCCTGCTCCTGGCCCTGGGCCTCGGGCTGACCACAGGCCTCAACCACAGTGATCCCAACACCTGCAGCGTCTGGGAGAGGTGAGAGGCACAGTCCCAGCCGTCCCGACCTCCCCTCCTGCTGCTGCCCTGCTCCCCTCACCCGTACCTTCTCTCCCTTCCTGCTGCTGCCCTGCTTCCCTCAGCCTTGTCTTCTCTCCTCTCCTCTTGCTTCTCTGCTCCTTTAAGTCCTCTTTCTCTCCCCTCCTCCTTTTGCTCTACTCCCCCCTCATCCTTGCCTTCTCTCCCCTCCTGCTTCCCTGCTCGCCTCACCCCTGCCTTCTCTCTCCTCCTCCTGCCCTACTTCCATCACTCCTACCTTCTCTCCCCTCCGGCTGCCCTGGCTGCCTCACACCTACCTTCTCTCTCCTACTCCCGCTCCCGTCACCCTACCTTCTCTCTCCCCCTGTTATGCTCCCCTAACCCACCATGTCCCTCTCTGTGGGGCCCACCTTGTGTCTGCGCACCTAGGTCTGTCCATGGCCTGTAGCTCCTGGTGGGCACAGATGGGAGCCAGCACCCCAGGGCAAAGGGGACCCGCCTAGGAAAGGAGACGGGGTGGGGTGGATGGTTCTGTCCAGATCTGCTTCAGCCTCAGCCCAGAGCAGAGTGGGTGCGTTTAGCCCCGAGCTTGGGAGGGAGTGGGGATGCATGGAAGTCCAGGGTTCCCAAGGGGACTATGACAGGGGCTCTATGAAAGGGGGAATGTCCCAGAAATATCCTTATTCTGGAAGGATCCATTTAAAATGGAGGGGACAGAGGCTGGAGCGATAGCACAGCGGGTAGGGTGCTTGCCTTGTACAAGGCCGACCTGGGTTTGATTCCCAGCATCCCATATGGTCCCCTGAGCACCGCCAGGAGTAATTCCTGAGCGCAGAGCCAGGAGTGACCCCTATGCATCGTCGGGTGTGACCCAAAAAGCAAAAATAAATAAATAAATAAATAAATAAATAAATAAAAGGGAGGGGACAGGGAGGTCGAGTTTGGAGGAATCAGGCCCAAATCTTGGGTTGTCCAGTCCTCATGCCCCTGCTTCCTGCCACCCCCTCGTGCCAGTTCCGAGCTCCTGTTTTTGTCCCGCAGCTTCACCACCACCACCAAGGAGTCGCAGTCCCGCCCCTTCAGCCTGCTGCCCCCCGAGCCCTGCGAAAGGCCCTGGGAGAGCCCCCACACCTGTCCACGGCCCACGTGAGCGAGCCCCAGCCCTGTTCTCCAGTGCGAGATTTAGGGGGGCCTTCGGGCTGGAGGCACGGTGCAGCCGCACGTGTTCATGGTGCATGGCCGGGGGCGTGGAGGCGGCCACCCTGGTGCCCGGGAGCAGGGAACACTCAGGGCATCTCCGGGCTCCCCAGGGTGGTCTACCGGACCGTGTACCGCCAGGTGGTGAGGATCGACCACCGGAGACGCCTCCAGTGCTGTCGAGGTTTCTACGAGAGCAGCGGGGCCTGCGTCCGTGAGTGGGGGCGCATCAGGGGCTACTTGGATACCTTGGGTTTGGTTTGGTTTGGTTTGGGGGCCACCCTGGGCGGTGCTCTGTGCTCAGGGGACCATATGGGGTGCTGGGGCTGTGAACCCAAGGCAGCTGTGTGCAAGGCAAACGCCCTGCCCAGTGTACTCTCCCCTGTTTTGGTTGCACCTCCCACTCGGCCACTGTGTCCCTGTCTCCCGCCACCCCATCTCTCCCACATCCCCTCCACATTCCCCAGCCTGAAACTGGGGTCCCCCTCTCTCCCCCAGTCTCTGCCTTGTCCAGACTCTGCCCCCCAGACTGGAGGTCTGACCCTCTCCCCGCTGCCTTGCTTGCCGAGCCCCTCTGGCTGTGCCCATGCCTAGTCCTTCGCTGAGGGAGGACCCCGCCCCCCCTTTCCCAGCAAGGCGCTGAGGAAGAGCAAGCAAGAGGGGCTCTAGAGCCCGAGTCCTGTCAGCGCTGAGCAGATTGTGGCGCCCAGGGGCAGCACGCAGGGCTCTGGGGTGGGGGGAAGGTGGGGTCGGCCTCCGAGGACACGGGGGTGCAGCCTGCCCTCCTGCCTTGCCCAGCGCTCTGTGCCCAGGAGTGTGTCCACGGACGCTGTGTGGCGCCAGGTCAGTGCCAGTGTGCGGCAGCCTGGAGGGGTGACGACTGCTCCAGCGGTGAGTGGGGGCCCGGGGACTCGGTTCAGGACACAGCCCCGGGTCCTGCCTGCGGGGGTGGGGGCCCGGGGGCCCTGATGACGCCCTGCCTCTGTGTCCCGCAGCCTGTGCCCCAGGAGTGTGGGGCCCCCAGTGTGACCGGCCCTGCCTCTGTGGCAACAGCAGCTCCTGTGACCCCAAGACTGGGGCCTGCCTCTGCCCTGCGGGCCTGCAGCCCCCACTCTGCCTGCAGCCCTGCCGCCCAGGCCACTATGGTCCCGCCTGCCAGCTCAGCTGCCAGTGCCACGGGGCGCCCTGCCACCCCCAGACTGGAGCCTGCTTCTGTCCCCCAGGAAGAACTGGGCCCAGGTGGGTAATAGCGGGGGCGGGGGGGCAGTGCATTAATGGGATGACAGTCTTCCTAGGCACAGGAGAGGGAAAAGGGCACGCGGCTGGAGGCCCAGGGTCCAGCTTCAGGGAGAAGCCCTGGAGTGGGACGCCCCTGAGACTTGAGCGAAGAGGGAGGGCTGGGGGGGCGACTGCTGTCTCCCCATCTCTGCACCGGGGGTGCTTGCTTGCTGGGGGTTCTTGCCTGCCGTGGCCAGCCTGGAAATTGGCACTTTCTGGGAATCAGCCTGGAAATCCAGGCCTGGACACTGACCCGCACCCTGTGCCCAGCAGCTGTGAGCTGTCCTGCCTCCTCAGAGACAATAGATTCCTCTGCCCCCGGACCCATCCTTGCCACAACGGGGGTGTCTTCGAGGACCCCCCGGGCTCCTGCAGCTGCCCCCCTGGCTGGATGGTATGAGAGGCGTGAGGCTCCCCGGACTGACTATGGGGGTTGGGTGGGCCTGGGCAGGTTTGCATGTGGGCTCCGGGTATGGGACCATTGGGGTGGGTGGCTGTCGGGCAGCCTAGGCACTTGGGGCTTGAGACCTCTAACTCCACCAGGGCACCATCTGTTCCCTGCCCTGTCCCGAGGGCTTCCACGGACCCAACTGCTCCCTGGAGTGCCGCTGCCACAATGGTGGGCACTGTGACCGCTTCACAGGGCAGTGCCGCTGCTCACCCGGCTATACTGGGGACCGGTGAGTGGCCTTGGCAAGGACAGCTCTGGCTGTGGGGAGGGGGCTATCCATGGGGAGGGGAGGCCCAGGCTTACCCATGGAGATGCCCAGGTGCCGGGAGGAGTGCCCCGTGGGCCGCTTCGGACAGGACTGCGCAGAGACCTGCGACTGTGCCCCGGGTGCCCGCTGCTTCCCAGCCAACGGCGCTTGTCTGTGTGAACACGGCTTCACGGGAGACCGCTGCTCCGAGCGCCTGTGCCCCGACGGCTTCTATGGCCTCAGCTGCCAAGTGCCCTGCACCTGCGACACGGAGCACAGCCTCAGGTACGGGTGGGCTCAGCGCCCCTGCGACAGGCTTGGGATGCTGGAGTCCAGGGGAGTAGCGGCAAGCCCCATGGGGCAGTTCCACAGGCCGGAAGGATACCCCCGAAAGGAAGAGAAGGTGCCAGGCCACCTCCTTGGGAGGGGGTTGGCAGTACCCGGGTTGAGCCCACCTTCCCCCGCAGCTGTCACCCGATGAACGGGGAGTGCTCGTGCCGGCCGGGCTGGGCGGGCCTGCACTGCAACGAGAGCTGCCCGCAGGACACGCACGGGCCCGGCTGCCAGGAGCACTGCCTGTGCCTGCACGGCGGCGTCTGCCAGGCCGACAGCGGCCTCTGCCGGTGCGCGCCCGGTTACACGGTGAGGCGCTGGGGCTCGGAGGCCGGCGGGCTGGGGAGGCCGGGGGCGCGCCAGCCGCTCATTCCCCGCCCACCCGCTTCCAGGGCCCGCACTGCGCCAGCCTCTGCCCGCCGAACACCTACGGCGTCAACTGCTCCTCACGCTGCTCGTGCGAAAACGCCCTCGCCTGCTCACCGATCGACGGCTCCTGCATCTGCAAGGAAGGTATGGTGAGGGCGGGGCGTGGGAAGAAAGGCGAGCGTCAGGGGCAAGGCCTAGGGAAGGAGGACAGCCCAAGGGGCGGGGCCTCGGAAAGGCGGGCATGAGGGGCGGGGCCTTGGGAGGAAAGGCGGGCGCGAGGGGCGGGGCCTCGGGAGGAAAGGCGGGCGCGAGGGGCGGGGCCCTGGGGAAGGCGGACGGCGCGAGGGGCGGGGCCTCGGGAAAAAGGACTTGCAAGGGACGTGGCCTCGGGGGAGCGGCGGGGGGGGCGGCGAAAGGCGGCTACAAGAGGCGGGGCTTCTGGAAGGCTGCTTCAAGAGGGCGGGACCCCGGGGAGGAAAGTAAGGGGCGGGGCTTCGGGAAGATGGTTGTGGCGGGGGCGGGGCCTCCGGAGGAAAAGGTATTTGTAAGGGGCGGAGAGCGAGGCTGTTATAGGAGGCGGGGCCTAGGAAAGAAAGCCCGCTAAAAGGGGCGGGGCCTCGAGAAGAAGGGGCGGCGCCGGCCGAGGGCGTTGAAGGACGGGCAGCCGGGACCGGGAGGAGCCAATGGACTAGCGAGACCCTGGGAAAGCTGCCCAGAGCCTTCTTCCTTCCTGGAGTATCCACTTTACTTTCCTTCCACTGTAAAATTCCTGCTTGACCCGAACAGCCCAGTCCAGGGGCCCCGCATTGGTAAACATTCTTCGTCCTCAGTCACGCAGAACGTTACGGTGCGGTGCCACCGAGGGGCCGAGGTCCACCAGGGGCAACCATTTCACGGGGTTCTAACACCATTGTGCTTAGCTGGATCGTATGATGTCCTGGGGAACAAAACCCCTTCTCCAAGCCTCACCCTTCCCTGTCGATCCTCTTCACAATTTTCATTCCCTGTTGGAGCCTCCTAAGTATTTGGGTTTGCCTTCACCCCCTCCCTTGCAGAAAAGGCAACCAACAACTAGTAGGGGGGGGGTGACCTCTACACCCAGGCACTGCTTAGTCCTTGGCCGTCTCTGTTTACTGTTCCTGTCTGGCCACCGTCACCTCAGTACCGCCAATAGCTTCTAGCCCAGACCTGAGCCAGCCCAACCCTGTGTACTCACTGCAGTGCGAGCAGTGGGGCCCTTTTCTAACTGCCAGCCCCTTTTGCAGGTTGGCAGCATGGACGCTGTTCAGAGCCCTGCCCGCCTGGGACCTGGGGTTTTGGGTGTAATGCCACATGCCAGTGTGCCAACGGAGCAGCCTGCAGCCCCCAAACTGGAGCTTGTACTTGCACCCCTGGATGGCAGGGGGTCCACTGCGAGCAGCCCTGCCCGGTACTAGCTTCCCACCAGCCTCCCTGGGGGTGGGAAGGGCATCCCCTGCCCCAGCTGAGTGGCCCCCTTCCACTCTCTCCCAAGAATGGACAATTTGGTGAAGGTTGTGCCAGCCGCTGTGACTGTGATCATGCTGATGGCTGTGACCCATTTCATGGACATTGCCAATGCCAGGCTGGCTGGACAGGTAAGCTTTCTGGTTGGTTCTCTCTTGTGCTGGGAACTCTGCAGAGTCATGGGGCTTGAAGCTGGTCTCCTGCCTGCTGAGCCTGTACTCCAGCCCCTGGGACGTTTTCTCTGTGGGGTGAGGCAGGGCAACATCTGACCGGAAATGTGTCCAAGCCTCCATGGAAAGCAGGTGGGCCCTGTCCGGGTTCATTTCACTCCCTCCCCACAGGGTCCCGCTGCCACCTGCCCTGCCCTGAGGGCTTCTGGGGAGTGAACTGCACCAACACCTGTACCTGCAAGAACGGGGGCACCTGCATCCCTGAGAATGGCAACTGCGTGTGTGCCCCTGGTTTCCGAGGCCCCTCCTGCCAGAGAAGTGAGACTCCTGCCCACCCCCCACCCTCTGCCTGCCAGCTGGAGAGCATGGGGCTGCGCCCCTTGCCAGAGCACCCCCCTTTCTCTTCCTCTTCCTGGTCTCTGCGGCTGGCTCCAGTCCCGGGAACAGTTGTGGGAGCAGGAAGGAGGGGAGGTGATCGGGTCAAGCCTGACAGAAGGTGGGGCTCCCTTCCCGGCCCCTGTCACCAAGAGCTCCTTTCCCCAGCCTGTCAGCCCGGCCGCTACGGGAAGCGCTGCGTCCCCTGCAGGTGTGCCAACCACTCCTCCTGCCACCCCTCCGACGGGACCTGCTACTGCCTGGCTGGCTGGACGGGCCTCGATTGTTCCCAGCGTAGGTAGCGGCCTTGAGGCCCCACCTTTCTCTCTTTTTCCTTTGGCTTTTGGGCTGTACCCAGTGGTGCTCATTGTGTTCTCGTGGCTCTGCACTCCGGGATTACTCGGGGTGGAGGGGGAAGGAATAATGCACTACAGTGCCAGGGATAGAACTGCTGGTTGGCTGTGTGCAAGGGCAAGTGTTTGACCTGCTGCGCCATGTGTCTGGCCCCATGTAAGCAGTCTCAGCTGGGCATTCACTGGGTGTCTCTACAGGCTGATTATTGCTGTCCATGCTCGTGTCAGGGAACGATTGTCCTGTCTATGCACAGGGCTCCAAAAAGGACCATTATGGGGAATGGGAACAGTATCAGCTCCCTTTGGACACATTTTCTCTTTTTCTTTTTTTTTGTGTGTGTGTTGCGGGGGGTCACACCTGGTGGTGCTCAGGGTTAACTCCTGGCTCTCTCTGCACTCAGGGATCACTCCCGGCGGGGATTAGGAAACCTGTGTGGTCCTGGGGATAGAACCCATATTTGCTGCATGTAAGGCAAACGCTTCCCCCACCATACTGCCAGGAGTATCCCTGAGCACCACCAGGTGTGGCCCAAAACTAAAAAATATCATCTCTTTCCCACATGATTATATGAGGAACATGAGGGGACAAACTAGTCAGAAAATTGAGCAGGAGGCTGGAGAGATGGCTCAGACTTGAATGTGCAAAGCCCTGGTTTTGATCCCTGGCAGCACATGGATTCCCCAATCCTCAGTACCAGGAGTCTCCCTGGGGTCCCAATCAGTGCCACTGGAATAAACAAGCAGCCTTAGGAGAACACATTTTTTTGTTTTTGGGTCACACCCAGCAATGCACAGGGCTTATACTCCTGGCTCATGCACTCAGAAATTACTCCTGGCAGTTCTCAGGGAACCATATGGGATGCTGGGAATTGAACCTGGGTCGGCCGCGTGCAAGGCAAACGCCCTACCCTCGGTGCTATTGTTCCAGCCCCAGGAGAACACATTTTGAGAATGTGCATGAGAAGCAACTTAATACAAAAACACTGGGTGGGAAAAATGGGCTAAGTGCAGGCTTTAAGACTTCAGGAAGCATGGGTTTGGGCCCTGGAACTACATGATCTTCTGAGCCCTGCTGAGAGTGACCCCCAGTACCACAGGAACGGGTCCCTCAAAATTAAGAAAAGATTGGCTTTGGCTTGCTCTTCAAGCCCGTGTTCCCCCCTTGCTTGCTTGTATGTTTCTTTGCTTGTCTGATTCCACCGTGGAGAAGCCCAGATTCCCTTTTGAATTTCTCTCTCCTCACATTTTTCTAAATACATTTCAATAAAAACTTACCTTGCTTCACTGACAATAAAAAGAAAATACTGGCTGAAAACTTACCTGCTCGTTGAGCAGAGGGTCATTATCTTGGTGAAGGACAGTTTCCCACAGGGCTTGGTGGCCACTGCTGTTAGGTAAATTTCTGGTGTCAACTATGTGCAAATCACACTGGAAGTGGTATTATTTAAGAGCACTTATTTAAGAGTTGAGGGGCTCAAGGGACAGTATGGTGGAGAGGGCACTAAAAGTGGCTGACCTGGGTTCGATCCCTGGCATACCATGTAGCTCCCCGAGCACCACCAGAAGTGATCCCTGAGTGTAGGTCCAGGAGTAAACCCTGAGCACCGCCGGGTGTGACCAAAAAAACCAAAAAGAGTTGAGGTCTAGGGTCAGAAAGGTAGTACAAGGAGGGGTCAAGGCGCTTGCATTGCACGTGACTGACCTGGGTTTGATCCCTGGCACCCCATATGGCCCCTGAGCCCTACTAGGAGGGATTCCTGAGAGCAGAACTAAGAGTAAGCTCTGAGCATTGTGGGGTGTGGCACAAAAAATCCCCCAAACCAGAAAAGAAGTAGACAGGTGTGGAGCAGGTGCGGGAGTGGGGCAAGTAGCATGAGGTGGGCTGCTAATCAGCTCCGCTAGGGGGCAGTGTAGGGAAGCGCAAAGCCTTGGTGTCCCTGGGAAGACCAAAGCCAAGAGGAAAGTTTCAGTGACGTGGGTGCCGAGGGGTCCCTCCAGAGGTGCTGACCCTGCTGGGCCTGACCACAACCTTGTCTCTGCAGCATGCCCTCCTGGATACTGGGGCGCTGACTGTGCCCAGCCCTGCCAGTGTCACCACGGCGGGACCTGCCAGCCCCAGGATGGGAGCTGTTTCTGTCCCCCAGGCTGGACTGGATCCCTCTGCTTGGAAGGTACGAGCTAGGGGTCCTCCCAGCCAGCCAGGGCCAAGGCTGCTGTCCCCTGGCCCCTCTGAAGCTGTCTTCTTGACCCTCCCCCAGGCTGTGCTCCAGGAATGTTTGGTGCCAATTGCTCCCAGCCATGCCAGTGTGGTCCTGGAGAAAGGTGCCACCCGGAGACTGGGGCCTGTGTGTGTCCCCCTGGCCATAGCGGTGCCCCCTGCAGACTTGGTGAGTTCTGGTCTCATTCCTGTGGTGTCCAGAGACACAAGCCCTGTGCTCTGAGCTCACTGGCAGAGCCGAGGCAGCACTTTGCGTGACCACCCCATTCCCACAGGGAGCCAGGAGCCCTTCACTATGATGCCCACCTCTCCTGTGGCCTCTCATTCCCTGGGGGCCGTGATTGGCATCGCTGTGCTGTGCTCCCTGGTGGTAGCCCTGTTGGCACTGTTCATTGGCTACCGCCACTGGCAGAAGGGCAAGGAGCACCCCCACCTGGCAGTGTCCTACAGCAGCGGGCACCTGGACGGCTCTGAGTATGTCATGCCAGGTGAGCCGCAAGGTGGCGGGGACAGACTCTGGGCCAGGACGAGCTCAGAGGTGCCAAGGGGAGGGCTTGGAGGGGCGCTCCTCCCTAGGGCTGGGAGCGAGCAGGGCTGGGGTACAGAGAGAGGCGGCGCTGCTGGCCGGTGAGGTCACATCACAGCCCTGCCTTCCTCTCTTGATGCAGATGTCCCCCCTAGCTACAGCCACTACTACTCCAACCCTAGCTACCATACCCTGTCACAGTGCTCCCCACGCCCCCCGCCCCCGAACAAGGTCAGTGCTGGGGCTGGGGGTGACTGCAGGGCGGGCCGGGGGCAGGTGGTCAAGCCGCTGAGGCTCTAGAAAGTTCAGTCTAAGCCAACTAATTTTCCCTCTCCCACCCTACCCTGTCCTCTAGGTTCCCGGGGGTCAGTTCTTTGCCAGCCTCCAGGGCCCTGAGCGGTCAGGGGGAGCCCAGGGGCATGACAGCCATGCCACCCTGCCTGCCGACTGGAAGCACCGCCGAGACACCCCTCCTGGGCCTCCAGACAGGGGTAGGGCCTGAGCAGGGCTTCTGAGGCGGGCGGGCGCAGATGCTGATGCCCGTAGCATGGCTCCTCTGAGGGGGTGTTCCCGGAAGGGAGGTGGGCCCCACTGTTGGAGGTGGGATTCCACTACTCTGCCTTCTCCCCAGGGAGCTGCCGCCTGGACCGAAATTACACCTACAGCAATAGCACCGGCCCAGGCGCCTTCTTCAATAAAGGTGGGACGGTCTCGGGGGTTCTGCACGGCCCTTGGGAGCCAGCGCCCCCACTCGGTCTCACTTCTTCCTTGTCAGCAGGGCCCATCTCTGAGGAGGGGCTGGGGGCCAGCAGTGCTTCCCTGAGCAGTGAGAACCCCTACGCCACCATCCGGGACCTTCCCAGCCTGCCCGGGAACCCCCGGGAAAGCAGCTATGTTGAGATGAAAGGGCCCCCCTCCGCTTCCCTGCCCAGACAGCAGCGGAAGCCCCGGGCCCAGAGAGACAGAGACAGCGGCACCTACGAGCAGCCCAGCCTCCCGACAGCACGCGGTGAGTCCTCACTCTCTCCTTTTCCCTCCCGCTCAGGATGGGGGGCTGGGAGGCAGGGGGGAGGAGGGGCAGAGGGGAGACTGAGGCAGCAAGAGCGAGGCGTTTGGGCTGAGATGTGACCTCAGATTGGGCTGGTGTGGCTGCCTCCCGAGGGGGTGGGTGTGTCGCTTGGTGGCCGCCTGCCCCTGGTCAGGAGGACGGAATTGCCCAGAAACCCGTGACCGAGTCCTCCTCTCGTGGGAGGCGGCAGCCCACTGGTAGCTGAGGAGCTGGTGAGGGAAGGAGAGGCTGCGGGGACCAGCTCCCTCCAGCTCTTCAGCGGCTCCCCTCTTTTCTGCAGACCGAGACCCCGAGGGCTCCCAGCCCCCACTGCCGCCAGGCCTGCCTCCTGGCCACTACGACTCTCCCAAAAACAGTCACATCCCTGGACACTATGACTTGCCTCCCGTCCGGCACCCCCCGTCCCCGCCAGTCCGGCGCCAGGACCGCTGAGGACGGGATGCGGCATGCGGGGGCCAGCCCACCTTTGCTCTGCTGCCTGCCGCCGGGACGCAGCCCGGTGCCCTGCCAGGAGCCGGGAGAGCAGCACACAGCCCAGCAGTGCCACCTGTGGAAGCTCGTGGCGAGGAGCTGGACTCCTGGGGTCCACTGGGAAGCCAGTGTGCCCTTCCCCAGCGCACACTGCCCACCCCCTTGGGCCCTGTGTGTGGAGGCTGGATAACCGTGCGAAATGGCGCTGGTGAAGTGGTTTCAGATTGATATTGAACATAGATATTACGTATCTTTCATGTTCTCTCAGGCTGGACTGTGTTTGCACACGCATGTGCACGTTTCTGCCGGTTAGTCAACAGCCCAGTTAACCCAGTTAACACAGTAATCAGTTTCTTGCATTCACTCGGTACCTCCTCACCAGTTACTCCAACCAAACACAAGCCTATCCCTGCTTGCCTGAGAGTCTTTGCACTTCATGGCTGCTCTGGGCCTGAGTCAAAGCTTTCCGAGGCCTTTATAGTTTCTGCTGGCCTGACCCGGTCGCTGGCCTCCAGGTTCCCTGTTTATCCATATCTCCCACCCTGCAAGGGACTACCTGGCCCTCCTGGTTGCTCTTTCTCCCTGGTTCCCAGGGAACTCCGGTCAGGTCTCAGTTTTCTTCTGGGGCTTACCCCCTTTGCTTGCACCTGCAGAAGGTCCTTGGGGTGCGGGACACCTCTGGTGCTGGGGTGATCACTGCAAAATGGTTTGAGGAAGGTCTGCCTCACCTCGGACTGTGAGTTCCCTGGAGGCAGGCCTGTGTGCATTCGTTCCCCCAGACACACAATAAAAGCTCCCCAAAAGACTGGCTGTGTGAAGTGAGGACACCAGAGATGTTATGTGCTCAGCTGGGTGAACAAAAGGCTGCAGATTGGACCCATCAGAGATGGTCCTTCGTACAGCGGATCAGGGCAGAGTGGAAGGGGGCGGGAAGAGTGGGCTGCGGGGGTGCAGGGCAGGGCACTAAATTACCAGTGGACTAGGTCTGAGAGACAGAACAGAGGGGAAGGCTTACGCACCACAGACCTGGAATTGATCCCTGGCACCAGATAGGGCCCCCCATTACCACTGGGAGTCAGGCATAAGCCCTGAGAACCTTTGGGTGTGTTCCCCAAACCAAAACAAACTGTCTAGAGAGATAGTACAGCAGGTAGGGTGCTTGCCTTGCACCTGGCAGACCCAGGTTCGAGCCCTGCATCACATATGATCCACTGAGCTGGCCAAGGCAGAGAGCAGAGCCAGGAGTAAGCCCTGAGCACCGCCAGGTGTGGCCCGCAAAACAATTATAAGAGGCTTCTGAATCCAAGCTATGCGGGCCACAGGACCCGACCTGTTCAGTGGGTTACCCTGGTTCCCAGGGCCTCTAAGAGACCAAATACCTGGGGCCGGTGGTAGAGGCGGGGCGGTGCCAGGGCTTCTGTCTCCGCGACAGCCCCGTCCGTCCCGCCCCGCCGTGACCACGCCCCTATACACTCCCGCTTACTCGTAGCCACGCCCCCCGCTCAACGTGGCCCCGCCCATCCCAATGCGCTGCTCCGCCTTGGCGGCGCCCACTGTCGCCCCGGGCGCGCACTCTGCTGCGCCCCCTCTCGGCCCTTAGCGCATCCGCCGTTGCCCCCTTACCCGCGGGCCCGCCCACCTCGCGCCGTCGTCGTGGAGAGGGACGCTGAGAGGCGAAGCCGCTGAGGTCGTTGGGGTGGTTGGACTCAGAATTGAGTCTCGATTCGGACCCCACCGCAGCTACAGCGAGCCCGAGTCCCATCCTGCCTCCGTGCTCTAGAGCAGCGCCCCGGAGTCACCTAGGACATCAGCATGACAAGTGAGACGGGGTCTTCGCCCAGGTCCGCGCGACCCCTCACCCTGAAGACATCCGGCTCTATGACCAAAAAGGCAGATCGTGGGGCCAAAGAGAAGCCGGCAACCGTCCTGCCACCGGTGGGCGAGGAGGAGTCCAAAAACCCTGGTATGATGGTGGCGGGGTTGTGTGGGGGTGCGTGGGTCCCAGTATCCTCGTGCAGGGAGATGCTCTGGGGCCCTGGCCAGGACATGATCGCACGAGTTTGGTGCTAAGAGTGCCGTAGGAATCAGGGCTCAGCCTGCTGTGTACGCGGGAACTGGCGACAAGTGTGTGGTGGCTCTGACCTGCCTACTGCAGTGAAGAGTGATGGCGAAGGAGGTGAGAGAGTTGTTTGTAAACTGCAAAGTCACATTCGTGCAACCAGAATACATTGTACGCCACAAGCATGCACTGTGCGACCACTGCAAGCCAAGCTCCCTACTCGGACTTGGGGTGTGAATATTGTTTTTACTGCCAGCAGTGTCCAGGACCCACCTTGGCAGATGTTTGAATTGAACACCTTAAAGAACATCCACCTGGGCTGGAGCAATAGCACAGCGGGTAGGGTGTTTGCCTTGCATGCGGCTGATCGAGGTTCAATTCCCAGCATCCCATATGGTCCCCCCCCCCCAGCACTGCCAGGAGAAATTTCTGTGTGCATGAGCCAGGAGTAACCCCTGTGCATCGCCGGGTGACCAAAAAGAAAGAAAAAAGAGAACCCCCACCTGTTTAGAGGTGCTGATGAGTTCAATAAGAGGAAAGCCTAGGTAGTAATGGGGCCAAGGGGGTGGGATCTCACAGGAGGTACCTTTGAGTTGCATTTGATAGCCCTTTATTCCTTTACTCAACTATTTTGGGACGCCTACTTGGTAAGGAGATAACAAGAGGGACACAGCTAAAGTTTACAAGCTGTGGGAAAAGACCACAGGAAGGTTATAAGGAGGCTTTCTGTTGCTGCAAGTGATGGAACCGCCATGATCCACAAAACAAGCTTCTTTTTTTTTTTTTTTTTTTTTTGCTTTTTGGGTCACACCTGGTGGTGCACAGAGTTTACTCCTGGCTCTGCACTCATGAATTACCCCTGGCAGTGCTCAGGGACCATATGGGATGCTGGGATTCGAACCTGGGTTGGCCGCATGCAAGGCAAACGCCTTACCCGCTGTGCTATCACTCCAGTCCCCAAAACAAGCTTCTTGATCCAAATCTACTAGCTTTGCCATCGGAGAGGGGACAGAAGACTGGAAAGATAGTCCAGTGGGTAAGGCACATCTTTGATAGTACATCTTGCACATACTGACCTTGGTTCAATCTTGGCACCCTGAGCACCAAGCCAGGAGTAAGCCCTGAGTACTGCTGGATGTGGCCCCCAAAAATCTAAAACAGAAACGAAACAGAGGGGACAGACCTTGGACAGGTGTCATCTCCTTGCTGGTCCTAGTGGTTCTGTTATTTTCAGAAGGGGAGACAGCACAGTATGGAATCCTCTACCAGTGTAGACCCAGTTCCATTATATGCACTGTCCTCTGCATCATGGAGCAGGGTGGAAGGGGGGGATGGAGTCAGGGAGAGCTCTGCTGTTTTAAGAGTCCAGGCGAGGGACAGTGGAAGCGAGGGGGGTGAATTAGGCTCCTTGCAGAAATATTTCGGAGGTTTGAGGAATTTGGAGGAATTTTGGAGGTTTGAGAAGGAATGAGGATTGATGGAGGGAGGGGGCCAGTGAGAGAGGACAGTGGGTAGGGCACTGACCTTACACAAAGCTGATTGGGGCTCAGTCCCCAGCACCACCAGGACTGATCACTGACCACTGCTGGGTATGGCCTGCAAACAAAGCAAAGGAAGAAATATTGGATGGAGTGGGGAGAAAAGAAAGTATTAAGGGACTGGAGCGATAGTACAGCGGGGAGGGCATTTGCTTTACACACGGCTGACCCAGGTTCGATCCCTGGCATCCTATATGGTCCCCTGAGCACTGCCAGGATAACTCCTGAGCTCCTGAGTGCAGAGTCCGGATTAGCCCCTGAGCAGTATTGCTGGGTGTGACCCAAAAAAGAAAAAAAAAAGTATTAAGGATAATCACCAGCTTCCTGTCTTGGCTCCTGGTGGGTAACGGAGCTGGAAGCGGCTGAGGGTGGAGATTGGCAGGTGGGGTCTCCAAGGGCAACGGGCAGCGGGGTCGCTGGACACATAAGTTTGAGAGTCTAAGAGATGGCCTGGCTGGATAGGTAGCCTTGGACGCTGCTGATGTTCAGCGCCTGGAAAGAAAGTGAGAGGAGACTGTCTGGAGTCCTAGAGAAGAGGAGCAGGCTCAGGATCCAGCCTCAGAAGGATGGAGGAGGAAGGGGGACAGAGGGAAGAATTGGGAGCGCTGAGGAGCGAGCACAAGGACAGAGCCTATCTATCTATCTATCTATCTATCTATCTATCTATCTATCTATCTATCTATCTATTGAATCACTATGAGATACACAGGTTACAAGATTGTTCATAATTGGGTTTTATTCTACAATGTTGCAATACCCATCCCTTCACCATTGTACATTTCCCGCCACCAGGTGTCCCCCTTTCCTTCCCTATCTGTTCCCCATCTGTTCGCTACCCCACCCTGCCCCATAGAGGCAGACACTTTTCCTCTTTTCCTCTCTCTCTCTCTCTCTCTCTCTCTCTCTCTCTCTCTCTCTCTCTCTCTCTCTCTCTTCCTCTCTCTCTCTCTCTCTCCCCCCCTTTTGGGCATTATGGTTTGTAATATAGGTACTGAGAGGTTATTATCTATATCTCTTTACCTACTTTCAGCACTTAGTTCTTGTCCAGAGTGATCATTTCCAACTATCATTGTCTAACTGGTTCCTTCTCCATCTTAACTGCCCTCCCCACTCTTCCACTAGTGGCAAGCTTCCATCAGTGGACCCGTCCTCCTGGTCCTTGTATTTAAGGGACAGCGTATTTAGCAGGCATCACTGTGTGCTGTGCAGGGCAGGTACAGGCCCATAGGAGACAGGGAAGGGAGCTATAGGAAGGACAAGATTTAGGGGAAAACCCACAGGGCTGGGGTGATGACTCATAGGGCTGAGTGGGACCTTAGCACCATGTGGGCCCCTTGCCCAGCTGGGAGTGACCACTAACCACTGACCCCTGAGCACTGCCAGGTGTCGTTTCCTCAAAAACTCACACCCAAATCAAACCAAATAATAGAGAATATTCTTTTTGTTCTTGAGATAGAGAGCAGAGGGGAAAGGGAAAAAATTCTCTAGCAGGGGAGGAAATTAGTATAGGACTAAGTTCAGGGAATCCCATTTTATGGCTTCTCTTTCTTTTCTTGACTACACCTGGTGATCCTCAGGTCTTCTGGCTTTGAGCTCAGGGATCAGTTCTGGTGGGTTTGGGGGACCATCTGGGGTATCAGTGATCGAACCTGGATTGGGCATGTGCAAGTACCCGCTGTACTCTAGCATTGCCCCCACAATGGCTCCTCTTTCTCAGGGAGACACAGGCAAGCTCACTCACGAGTGTGTAAGGGGAGGAGAGCTGGAACCAGGCCATTTGGAGTGACACTGCCCACGGAGAGGCAGTGGCTGAGGCACAGCATTTTAGAGAACATTTCCATCAGCCTCTGAAACTTTTCTCACCCTCCACTCGTTTCCCCTGGGGAAGGCAACACAGTAGGCGCTGCCAGAAACAGCACACACTTACTTTTGAATTCACTTTTGGTCTTTGCACACTCAGGAAACTTGTACTATTGCCCGATATTACGATCCCCCCACCCCAATTTATATAAAGCCATGACCCAGTTTAAGAAGCTCAGAGCGGGGGCCGGAGCGATAGCACAGGGGGTAGGGCGTTTGCCTTGCACTCGGCCGACCCAGGTTCGATCCCCGGCATCCCATATGGTCCCCCAAGCACTGCCAGGAGTAATTCCTGAGTGCAAAGCCAGGAGTAACCCCTGAGCATCGCTGGGTGTGACCCAAAAAGCAAAAAAAAAAAAAAAAGCTCAGAGCTTCTTAAGAATGCCCAGAGCAACATTCTTTGTTTTGGCTGGGTGGGGGGAGGGTTTGGACCATACCAGGTAGTGCTTAGGGCGCATTCCTGGCCCTGTGTTCAGGAGTGATCCCTGGCGGTGCACAGGGATTCAAACCAGGGTTGCAGGCACTCCTTGTGTTATTCAATTCGTTTTTATTTTTGTGAGGGTGGGGCAATTCCGGCAAGTCTCAGGTCTTACTTCTGGCTCTGCACTCAGGAATCACTCCCGGTGGCCTCAGGGGACCATATGGGGTGCCAGAAATTGGTACCTGGGTATGCTGTGTTCAAGGCAAGCTCCCTACCCACTGTACTATCTCGCTGGCTCCAGTGTTACTCACTCTTAAGGCAGTTCTCTTGGACCAACAACTTTGGCATTGGCAGCCCCTGTTCCCTGCTTGCAGTTCTCATTGGGTCAGGCCCCTCCATGCTTGCCACCTTTGAAGGTCTTTCTGCTTCCATTGGCTCAAATTTGCCAGGGGCCCGCCTTCCCACCCCCAGCTGGAAGCTACTTACTTCTGGGAGGTCCTTGTGGGCGTCTTGGGGCCCACTGACACCTCAGGAAGGGATGTGGAGGGCATATATCGAATCACTGTAATCTGCAAAGAAATGAACAGTAATAAAACCTTGGGTGAGGTGCTGGATAGTGAAAAGTGCTAAATAAATAATCTGTTAAGTCACCACAAGCGTGGGCCTGGAGGGACAGTACAGCGGGTAGGGCATTTGCTTTGCACCAGCTGACCCAGGTTCACTGCACTCCATATGGTGCCCCGAGCAGTGCCAGGAGTGACGTCTGAATGCCGAGCCTGGAGTAAGCCCTGAGCACAGCTGGGTGTGGCCCAGCACCCCATCCCCCCATACATAAGGGCCTGGGCCTCGGTGTGTGTTTGGGGGTGTATAGGAGGCAATAGAGAGATCCCTGTCTTTGCACTCATCAGCGTGGGCTGCCTTCTCTGTTTGCAAAAGGGTATGGAATGGGGGAGGCTGGTCTGGGGATGCTTTGTGGGCATCGGAGGTCCACCCCCGCTCTCCCCATCACGGGAGTGGAGAGGCAGGAAGGAAGCGGCTCTGACCCTGGGTAGACAGTGCGGGAGCCAGACAGCGCAGGAGGGGGACGGCTCAGGAGCCGGTCCCTCCCGGGGGCGGGGCGCGGGGCTGCGGTCTCGGCTGTCCCCGCGCGGCCGTGGGCTCTGATCACGCGGCCCGCACCCCAGAGGAGTACCAGTGCACCGGCGTCCTGGAGACGGACTTCGCCGAGCTCTGCACGCGGTCAGGCTTCACGGATTTCCCCAAAGTGGTCCCCCGGCCGCGCCCGCACTCGACCTTCATCACCTCCTCCTCCACGTCGGAGAAGCCCAACCAAGGTGGGAAGGGGGCGGAGTGCGGGATGGGTGGATTGGGGGTGGGGCGTCGGGTAGGGGCGCCCCTCGGCTCCCTCACTGAACTCTGGCAGGGCAGGCCCTGGCCCGGGAAGACCTGCCGAGCGCCCCGGGGGACCCGCGCCACCTCAGCCTCGGGTGCCCGGTTGGAGGTGCGACCCGGGGCGGAGGCTCTGTTCCCCCCCAGCCCCACCACGCTCCTCGGCCCCTGCATCCTAGACGACCAGCGCCTGTCGGCGTCCTGCAGCCTCAACAGCCTGGAGAGCAAGTACGTGTTCTTCCGGCCCACCATCCAGGTGGAGACGGAGGCCGAGGACAAGGCGGTCAAGGAGATCTACATCCGCGGTGAGGGCCCGCTGCTCGGCTGCGCCCCGCCCTGCGCCCCGCAGCCCCCCACGCTCCGCGCCCCAGCCTGGTGCCCGCCTCCTTCTTTCCGCAGGGTGGAAGGTGGAGGAGCGGATCCTGTGGATCTTCTCCAAGTGTCTGCCACCCCTCACCCAACTGCAGGCCATCAAGTGAGGGGAAGTGGGGGAAGAACGGGCAGAAGCGGGGTGCTGCGCGCAGGGGTGCTGCGGGAGTAGGGGGCGCGCCCAGCTGGTGTCTCTGTGCTTCCTGCGCCAGCCTGTGGAAGGTGGGGCTCACGGAGAAGACCCTGGACACCTTCATCGCCCTGCTGCCCCTCTGCTCTGCACTCAAGTGAGTCCTGGGGAAGAAGGCCCAGGGCTGGTGGGGTTGGTGGGGAGCAGCCTGGGGGTGGTGTCGGGGAGGGGAAAGGAGGACCAATTCTGGGGGCCATGGCTGGTCCCTGAGGAGACAGGTGTGCTACGGGGTGTAGGACCCTCCTTTCCTGCTTCCATCTGCCCAGAGAGACCAGGGGCCTCACTTCCACTATCCTTACCACCATCCACATGGTCCCTTTGGGTGTTCCCTGGCTCCCAACTCCCCTCCCCAGTCCCTTGGCTGCCTCTTTATGAGGCTCTTCACCACTTCTTTATCTGGGCGTGGGGTTGGTGCTGAGGAATTGTCCTGGCGGTGCCTGGGGGACCATGTATGGTGCTGAGGGTAAAACCCGGGTCGGCCGTGTATAAGGCAAACGCCCTACTGCTGTACTACCTGGCCCTATGGAAGTAGTTTTTAAATTTCCTCCTGAGAAATAAGCAAGCCTGCAGAAAGAGAGTTATATCATTCGTCTGAATACGTAAAGAGTCAGTTCAGTGTCATTAAAAGTAATTCAAAATGAATGCAGTTAGTTTAGATGACAGATGAGTCAGTCTGAAAGCCAAAGCAAGGGGCAAAATATAATCTGAGAGAAAATGCCTGCTTTTGTTGGGACTTGGAAGGACCCTGGTTCTTTGGCACCATTGCTCCTGCCTTATGCTGTGGTGATGTAGTCCTCACCTACTGCCGGGTGACACAGCCGGTTTTAAGTTAAAACAACAGCTGTCAGTACCTCGCCACTGCTGGGAGACAGGCTCAGGTGCGGGCGAGCAGATGCCTGGCTAGCTTCCTGGTCAGCTTGCAGGACGGTGCTTGGTGGGGACTCAGTCATGTGACTGGGGCTGGAGCAACTGCTGGGGATCTGAGTGCAGAGCACGCCTGAGAGGAATGGAGACATTTTCCCTTTTGTTTTTGGGCCATTACCTATGGTCCTGGGGGCCAGCTCTGTTTGCTTAAGGCGGGGGTGCAGTTTGTCCATTCCTGGGGTGCTGTGGGAAGGACCATGCCCTGCTGGGGTTGATCCTGGGCCCCCCAGCATGCACAACACGCGCTCAGTCTTTCATGCCATCTTCCTGACCTAGACTTTCTAACCTAGACTTGAAAGTGATGGGGGCTAGAACAATAGTACAGAGGGTAGGCTGCCTTGTACGCAGCTGACCCGGGTTCAGTCTCCGGCACCCCATATGGTTCCCTGAGCACCACCAGGAGCGATCCCTGAGCACAGATTAAGTCCTGAGCACTGCTGGTGTGACCCCACCTCCCCAAACAGAAACAAAACAAAGCAAAATCAACTCCCAGATTTTTGCTGTGTTCATGAGAAGTATGTCACTGGTTCTAGCCAAACTCACAGGGAGGGAATTATACCAGGGCAAGATTCCAGAAAGTGGGGGGCACTGCGGTGGAGGAGCGCCAGGGGTCACTTGTCACAAAGTTTACTAACTGCAGGGTGGCCCTTCCACATGCCCACACTTGTGAGTCAGTCTGGGGCACTGCCGCACAGTTTGCTCTACTTTGCCTCTGTCCACGCTGCACCTGCGGTCTCAGCGGTGCCTCCGGTTCTCAGCTCTCCCCACCCACAGGAAGGTGTGTCTGGAGGGGAACCCACTGCGGGATCAGCCATATCACAAGCTCATGGCGCTGGACAGCACGTGAGGCTCCTTTCCCTCACCCCTTCCTCTCGGCCTGGGTCCCATTTCAAGTTGTCCCTAGTCCCCACCCTCCCTTGCCTCTTGAGTCTCCCTTCGATTCTTGTCCTCCTTCACAACTCCATGGCCGCTGAAGTTCTGACAGATGGCCAAGACCTCGCGTTTCTCCATCCCATTGCCCAGGATCACCCACCTGTCACTGCGGAACAACAATATCGATGACGTGGGCGCGCAGCTCCTGGGCCAGTCTCTGTCCACGCTGCAAAACTCCAATCGCACCCTTGTCTCGCTCAACCTGGCCTTCAACCACATCGGGGACAAGGGTGCTGGCTACATTGCAGACGTGCGTGGGTCCTAGGGGCGGGCTGGGGCGTGACCAGGACCGAGGGGGCGGGGCCTGGGGCATGGCCAGGCTGAAGGGGCGGGACCTGGGGTGGAGCCAGTGCCAAATGGGGCGGGACCTGGGCAGACGGGGGATGGACCTGGGGCGGGGCCAGGACCGATTGGGCAGACCAGAGCAGGGGTGGGGCACAGCTGGGTACGCATGTCCAGTCCCTTCCCGCCTGCCCAGGGCCTCCGACTGAATCGCTCCCTGATTTGGCTGTCCTTGGCCCACAACCGCATTGGGGACAAAGGTGCCCTGAAGCTTGCCGAGGTGAGCGTGTCGGCCTGGCGGGGCTGATGAACGGACTGGACTCCTGGGAGTCTCATCTGGGACATCGCCTTGCCTGCCCCAGGTCCTGCGCCCCTTCGAGCTGACGCATGTGGAGGTGGTGGAGCGCCGTCGTCTTCTGCTGGAAAAAGGCACACAGGAGCGGTCCCGATCAGTGAGTAGCAGTCTGGGAGTGAGAGTGCTTACCTTCAATGTCAGGGCCTTAATTGCCCCACCTGTGAAATGGGGACAAATGTATCTACCTCATAGGATTGTTGTAAGTATTCAATGCGTTAATCCAGGCAGTGAGCTCTGAACAATGACTGGCATTTTGCTCAAGAAGTTAGCTGGGGCCAGAGATAGCACAGCAGGCAGGGCACTTGACCTGCACCCAGCCCATCAGGGTTCTAATCCCCGCCCCTCCCCCTCATGGCCTATCGTGACCCCTGAGTGCAGAGCCAGGAGGAAGCTCTGGGCACCATCAGGTGTGGCCCCAAGTAAAACAGTTGTTTGCTACTTTTTCTCCCTGCGCAGGAGAGTGAGCCCCTGCTTTGAGTCCCCGCTTCCCCAACCTTCCCCCCAAAGAGCCCTCGACAAAGGGATTTAGCGTTTAGGCTGGGAGTCAGGGATGAGGTGCTGCTGTCGCCCCTGGCTCCTCACTGGGAAGGGGCTCCGGCCTTGCCTTCCTCCTGCCCCCACTGTGGGCACAGCCTTCGTCCTCTCGACACGGAGACTCCAGAACGGAGCGAGAGAAGAGTCAGACGATCGGAGCCAGCAGTATGGCGCTGGCGGACAAGACAGACAAGATGCAGTCTCTGAAGAGCACCAAGGGCCTGGGCAAGAGGAAGGAGAAGTCAGGGGTAGGTGAGCTGCAGACAGCAGGGGGTCTCTGAAGGCTGCTCCCAGTGCCCCAGGACGCGGCACCTCACCTCTCTGCTCACATCCCCACAGGATGTGGTGAAAAAAGAGGAGAAGTCGGGGTCAGGCCAGTCAACGCAGGGAGCCCCTAAGAAAGAAGACTTCACAAAGGCGGGGAAAGGGAGTACGTACCCACCTGGTGCCGGCTGGGCTGCTCCCTGTCCACGCTGGGCTCCTCTCTGAGTCCCACTGGGCCTGTGTCCTTTTCTCGGGAGATGCTGTGGGAAGGACCCCCACCCTCCACTTCCCCGCCCCCATAACCCCATTCTGGCTCCTCGTGTTCCCGCAGAAAAGGCATCTAGCCACCAGACTGTGGCCCTGCTGTGGTCTGTTGTCCTGAAACCTAGAGCTCTGAATTGGACCTGGGACCCCTTGTCTGTCTCCTTGGGGACATGGTGCTCTCAGGGGCGTCCTCTGCCTTCATTTCCTCTTCCCATGCAGAGGTGACCATCCCTGAGCAGAAGCCCACCAAGGGCAAGGGGCCCAAGGCTGGCAGCAAGGAGAAGCGCAGCATCCTGATGGAGGCCGAGGTGAGTGAGGTGCAGCGGGCGCTCCCAGAACCCCCCACCGGAGCCCCCCAGGGTCGACTCCTGTCCCGACAGCAGCCACCTGGACTCTCACACTGGGACTCAACGCTCTACTTTCAGGGGGTAGCAGGGCTCAGTGTATCCCCACTCCTCTCTAGGCTTGGGGTGTCCCCCTCTGCCGCTGCTTGGTCATCAGGTGCCCACACTGCACCCCAAGGACACGGACACAGGGCCTTGACCCAGTCACACTGCAAACTCTTTCGTGAGACCTTTGCCCCTAGAGCCTCACTTTTCTTTTTTTGTTCTGTTTGGGGCCACACTTGGGAGATACTCAGGGTTACGCCAGGCTCTGCACTCAGGAATCTCTCCTGGCAGTGTTCAGGGGATTATGGGAGGCTTGAGATCGAACCTGGGTTGGCGGTGTGCAAGGCAAGTGCCTTAACTGCTGTACTATCGCACCCCGGCCCGAGCCTGGCTTTCCCCTCTCCTTGTCTTCCTCTGCCCGCCTGCTGCTTGAAGCCTCTCTGACCTCACATTCAGTGAGACTCTCATCTGTCACCCTTGGCTAGGTCTTGTCTATTTTTATTTGTGGACCACATCTGACATTGCTCAGGGCTTACTCCTAACTTTGTGCTCAGAGGTCCCTCTGGTGGGGCTCTGGGCTCCCTATGTGGCAAGCACCTGGCCTGCTGTACTCTGGCCCCCGAGACTAGCTCTTATGAGAGCACATGCAGGCAGGGAAAGGGGTGTCTCAATTTCCCATGCCCCCATCCAGGCTGCTGTTTCTCACCTTGCCCTGCCCTCACTGTTACCTCCCTCTAACCTGGTGTCCTCCTTGTTCTCTTGGGGAATGCTTAGGAAAGCTGAATGTGTTCCATGGCATCTAAACCTACGGGCCTATGGGCACTTGTGGGATTTTCTTTTTAATGGACTGGAATGCCTCTTTTGGGGGGATGTGTATTTCGAAACACCTCCAAGTGGTATTTCTACTCTTCCAGCTCCGTGCTAGCGGCTCTACCCTGTGGAACTCAGGGGATCATGTGGTGCTGGGGATTGAACCTGGGCCTCTGGCATGCAAAGCCTGTGCCCCACCCCTTTGAGCACCTCTCTGGTCCTTGGCTGGTCTTTCATCTCTGGGTGAGAGCCACAATATCCCATTCAAAATTCTGGAGGCAGCCCCGGCTCCAAGGACTAGTTGTTCCTTCCTGCAAAATATGGAGCCCACCTGCCGGCTGTCATCACTGCATTAACTCCCAGGCCACTTTTGGGCTCCCCCAACAAAGTTGCTTTCTATATCTCCTGCAGTGGTTGGGAGATCGTGTGCTACTGGGGACTGAACCCCAGAGTCCCGCTCTAGTTGGTGCTCCAGGCTTTTGAGCCAGCTCTTTGGCCCCCAAGTTGCTCCCTGTGGATAGGTGTTTACTCGTCTTTGATTCCTCTGCTCCAAGGAGAAATGCCTGGACTGTAGCTGGTCCTCTAAGCCAGTGTGGTGGTGCCAGAAAGGACCCTGAGCATCGCTGGTGTGACCTCCCAAACCCCGTTCCTACCAACACTAAACATAGCCCCTTGGCGGCTCCCTTTGCTCTGTGCTCCGCTTTAGTAGCTGGTTGGAGAATCGACCGAGATAGTCAACCCCCTTCTAGAGCCAGCGGAGCATCGAAGTGGAAAAGTGTTCTTGGCCGGAAACAAGGTCCTTCTGCACCTCAACCTCCTCCGTACGTTTGTAGCCTCTCCTGTTCCCGGAGCTGCCTGGGTCCGGGCCGTGTTCTGCTACAAGGGTCCCTGTTTCTGCCCCAATGGGCAGAACCTGGGTCTTCCAGGCTTGGGGCACCAGTGAGAGACGGGGTTTGGTATCAGAGAGCAATGAGGGTATTGAAAGAGAAATGGGATGGGGCGGGGCATGAATGAAAAAGGAGGCAGAAATTAAAAAAAATAAAAGGCAGAGAAGCAGAGGAGTTAGGGTACAGGCAAGGTCAGGCAGTGTCAGGTCACGTGGCTGCATCTGCTCTCCACAGGAAACTGCATCACGGAGGTGGGGCTGGAGGGTTTCTTCACCGCCGTGCAGTACCAGGTCCAGTTCTCCAAGCACAAGCACTCTGCCAAGAGCCCCATGGGGCTGCTGTGGCTGTCCCTGGCAGTGAGTCCCCTCCCTCGGTAGTCCCACTTCAAGGCAAGCCTGCTTTCCCTCGTTCTCCTGCAGAGCCCTGTACTTAGCTGCCCTCGGCCACCCTGCTCCTGACCTGCTATCCCGGGACACACCACCCCTCGTCCCCGCCAGGGCCAACCCCTGGCCTGTCAGCTGCCAGCCTGCCTTTCCCTCCCGCAGAAAAACTGTTTCTCCCCGCAAAACCCCATGTACACCATGATC
Organism: Sorex araneus; assembly: GCF_027595985.1. Lineage (NCBI taxonomy): Eukaryota > Metazoa > Chordata > Mammalia > Eulipotyphla > Soricidae > Sorex > Sorex araneus. Next base: position 83,633,837 of record NC_073306.1, on the reverse strand, counting down.
CAGGAGATGATGCTGCCCAGGGACCCTGTCAGTAAGGCCAAGCTCCGGGAGGAGGAGAGCATGGCGTTACTCTCCTAGACCCCCAGGAGGCGCCACGCATGATTCTGGCCACAGAGCACGACTTTGCCGGAGGACGGGGGAGCGTTACCATCCCGAACAGGCAAATACTGTACATTGTCTGAAAACTTGGTTTTAGAGCTACATGGAACATTTGGATTCTGAATCTGTTCATGTTCTACGGCTGGTAATGGTGACCTGTGTGCAGGTTCTGCTGGGAAGGCTCGGGGGCCCGCTCTGAGTACTGGCAGAGGGGGCAGGTGGGGCGGGGGGGGCACTACTTCCTGCTTTCTAAGGCTGAGGACTGCTGACCTAGGAGACATGGGGTGCCACAGCGGGAGGGTGGACATGTAGCCTTTAGACTGCAGGGAGGTAGCACCAGGCACAAGCAGAATAGAGGGGGTAGGGTGGGCTGCACGGAGGGACTGAGTGTGGGTTTCCCTCATGCCAGCACTCCGCTCCCCGCCTGACAGGTTGAGGGGAGGCTGGGGCTCGGCCTCAGGGACACAGGGCTGGCTGGGGCTACTCTGAGGGGGCCGTCTCCCCACATTCCCTGCCAAGGCCATGCGCTGACTCCTATCACACTATTGACACGTCAGTGGCCAGGAGTGGGGAGCTGCAATCCCACACCTCACTCTTTAATGCTGCTTCTGCAGAAATAAACTGCGGTGTGGGGAGCACAGTGTTGACTTTGGGGGTACCCTTCATGTCTGGGCAGGTGAGACTGGCCCACAGAGGACACCTGCTCTCCTGGGTCCCTCCTGGCCTCTGCTGGGCCTCCAGGGGGCCCACTCAGTTCCATGTTTGTACATTCCAGGCACCGCGGTGGTGGCTGGGGTCCTGAGCTGCTGTGACCACTTGCTCGGTGGGAACTTGGACATCTGCCCAGCGCTGAGCCGCGGGGGCCCCTGAGTGCTGGGTCCCGGTAGGGGAGGGAGTGGACTGGGTGACCACTCCGGGGACACATGGTGTTTGCCCTGTGCCTTGGGGGAAGGTCAGAGCCCGAGGGTGCAGTGACTGAGCCCATTCATAGTTTTTGCCTTTTAAGTCTTGAAGCTCTGGGATCAGAGTGACAGTACTGTGGCGGTATGCTGGCCTTGCACACAGCTGACCTCTGGTCTTCCAGATGGTCCCCTGAGCACTGCCAGGAGTGGTTTTTGAGTGCACAGCCATAGGTTCTAAGCACTGTTGGGTGTGGCCCAAAGCGCCCCCTGACCCCTCCAAAAAGTCCTGAAGCTCCCGAAGGCAGCTTCAAGGTTGCATGGGGACTCTGGGACTCTGGAGAAACGTACACGTGTGTGTGTGTGTGTGTGTGTGTGTGTGTGTGTGTGTGTGTGTATGTGCGTGCGCACTGAGTTTACACAACTACGGGCCTGGGATCCTACTTCCCGAACCAAGAAAGCACACACACGAGCACAATTGAAGAATATTTAACTTTTCTTAAAAAAAAAATTTTAACCATGAAAGGAAGAAAATAAAAGAGTATACATTATTTTAACAGCAAAACAGTCATTTCCATATCTATATTTTATATATTATATATATTTATATATATATATGTATATATACACCTAGCACAGTGTGTATATTTTATTAGTCAGTGGGGGGAGGTGTGGGCATGGAACCTGGGGCCAGGGTGGCTGCCGCCCCTGGGGATGGTCCTGGGTTAGTTCTAGGCCTCCAGCATGAGCGCCCCCCGCCCTGCTCTGGGGCCCAGTCTTCAGCTCCGTACCATTCGAGACACTGGTTTTCTGTGGGGAGGTGGGGAGGGGGGTGTGGGGGTGACGAGTGGCCCCAGGCAGGAGGGCCAGAGGGTCAGCACCAAGCTGCAGAGGCGGGGCTCGTGGGCCCAGTAGGTGGGAAGTCAGAGGCCTTCCTTACCCCCCACCCTCGGGGTCGGGCCAGGGCTGGTCACTAGGAGGTGCAAGCAGGTCCCTTCTGTCACTGCTTCCAAGTACTCAGGCACAGAAGCCGAAAAGGTCCAGGTTATTTACAACAGCAAAGGATGCACGGATGACGCGTCCATACGGATAGGGAACCCGAGTGACAGGCGAGGTGAGGCAGCCCCCCTCTCCGAGGGTCCCGGGCGGGAGGAGGCCGGGAGAAAGTGCATTGACACGGACGCCACCTCTTCCCGCAGGGCTGAGGGCGGACATGTGGACACAGAGGGCATGCTTAGGGGACCGGGGGGCACGGACACTCAACTCCGATCTGAGCAGATCAAGCAACATGCGGGGACTCCCTGGGTCCTGCCCACTGCCTCGACCACGCGGAGGGGCCCGGGGCACCCCGGCCTGTGCCCTGCTTCGGGACAAGCCGCAGAGCGCTGGGGACGTGGAGGACTGATCTGGTGGTCCCAGCAGCTACAGTCCCAGGGCACCGGTGGCTGTGTCTGCCGTGCTTTCCTCCAGGGAGGTGTCGGTATCTGTGAAGCATGTGGGGGGGGGATGGTGAAGCGTTGGCCTGAGGGGACCCTCGCTCTGAGGAAGCCCCCCAGGCTCATCTGTCACGGCTCCCTCCGGCCGAGTCGGTGGACAGACCACCAGCTGGGGCTGCCCCGTGCCTGCTCCAAGCTGGCCAGTAGGGACGGTCTCAGGAGATGTGTGCGCCATTGCTTCCACAACCCAAGGACAGGGGGTCCAGTCTACTACTCCCGGGGTCTGTCTCTCCCCCCGCCCCCGGCGCCCTTATTCCCCTGGGTGTCACTTACCGTGCTCGGGGTATGGCCCCAGTTCCTGGCTGTCTCCGAAGCCGGCAGCGGGGGGCTCCTTGGCTGGAGGTGACAGGGAGCTGAGCGTCCAGCGAGTGGCCTCCGGGTGGAAGCTGCCCACGGGCGTGGTGCCACCCGACGACTCGCCCCCGAGGGACTCGAGCAGCTCCCTGTGGGCCAGCTCCATGTCCTGCGAGGGTGCGTGCAGGCAGACGTCAGCCCCCGCCCGTCTCAGCGCTGGCTCCGGGGAAGACCCCAGGCCTGGGCAGCCCCGAGCGCCTCACCTTGAGCCTGTGCAGTTTGAGCGTGAGCTGCTCGATGGTGCTGAAGATGTGGCCCACGTCCCGGAGCGCCAGGCTGGGGGGACAGTGGCTGGGGCGGCGCTGGGCCCCGGGGGTGCCCTGCTGCTGTGGTGGGCGCGGAGGCTGCCAGGCGGGGAGGCTGCCGGGCTGGGAGGGGCTCCCTGTGGGGTCAGTGCTGGAGTCCAGGGGTCCTGCTGGCATGCTGACATAGAAACAGTTCCCTGTCGCCGTGGGGAAGGAGGAGGTCAGCGGGCGCACACCAGTGCCAGAGCGTCTCCCCGTGCCAGCCCCATGCTGAGCAGCGGGCCCGACGCAGACCTCCCAAGGGCCCCCTCGAGCTTGGCTGACGACCTCCACGGCGGCCCACAGCCACTGGCCACTACCCCAGAGAGATGGCCACTCTCTGGGAGGGGGGAGAGCTGGGGGCAGCATGCGGGGCAGGGTGGGGCGCACAGGGAGCCCCGAGGGCCCTCGGTGGAGGAGCCAGGTGAGCACACTGTCCGGTGATGCCGCAGTGGCGGGTTGGGGAGAAGTGGCGACTTGGGTCACCAAGGACACTGGGCCTGCCCGTCACATGGGTCCCCTGGGGCCCACATCCTGCCTGGCGGAGGGCGGGCGTGTGCAGGCGGGTCCGGCCCGGGGCCCAGCTGCAGCCCAGCCTGCTCTGGCTCCCAGGAGAAGTTCATTACCCGCAGCCTTCGCTCCGCCTTCTACTTCGGGTGGCTCAGACCCTGGCGGGCCCCTCTCGGGTGGCGCAGGGACAGTCTCACTGCCTGCCACCTCAGCTGCACCGACACCACCACCACAGGACAGCAGAGACGCAAAGGCAGAGAGGGAGGGTAGAGGAAGGAGAGGCAGCAGGGACGGGAGGAGAGAGAGAAAGGGAAGAACCACGTGAGCACCGAGCGCACGCCGTGCCCGTCTGCGGCAGGACCATTCACCGAAGGAGAGAGAAGGAAGGGGACGGCCCAGAAACCCCGAGCGAGGCCTGCCCGCCAGACTCAGCACCAGGCGCCTGCCCGCGCGGACCAGACTGTCCTGGGTCCCCGGCCCGGCCCCGGGGGCCTGTCCTGCCTGGAGGCCAGACACAGTCTTCCAGACGCTGGGGTACCGCCCACCTGGCTCACCCACTCTCCCCTCCAGGCGCTTCCCCGCCTCCTTCCACCCCTCCTGGGCCTGGTCATCAGTGGACCTGGCAGAAACTTGACTGGCTGACTGGGCCCGGCAGAGGGCTGCGGCCCCGAAGTGCAGAACAGAGCCAAGATGACCCAGTTCTGGGCTGGCTCCCGGACCAGGCCGGGTCAGTGCCGGTGCCCCTCGCTGTTCCCAAGATGGGACATGGTGTTTGCAGGACACCGTCTCCCAGTGCACATGGCTGCAATTTACCTTTTCTCACAACTTTGTAGCTTCCTGTCGCCTCTTCCTCCGACTTCCTGTCCAGCTCGGGAGATTCCCAGATCCCTGAGTGTCTGGTCCTTGGGGGCAGGCGTGCCAGCGAACAGCCCACTGGGGCAGCCTCCTGCTCTGGGTCTGGGAGCTGGGGGGTGTCCCCTTTGGCCTCTGAGGGCGCTGGCCCCGGAGAGCCGGGGTCCCAGGGGTGGGAGGTGACGCTGACGACAGAGGGTGTGGGTGTCAGGTCATCCTCAGGCTCCCCGGCAGCCTGGGGCTCCAGGGGGGCACCGGGCAGCAGGCTGCAGAGGACGAGGTGCCGCAGGTTCTCCACTGCAGAGGAGAAAGCGCGATGGGGGGCTGGCAGGGCACGGCCTCTGTCCCAGCCCACAGTGGGGGTCTGCCCTCTCTGCCCCGTGCCCGTGTGAGCTGTACGACCCCCACTGTGGGGGCACCCGGGCACTCACCATCCTCCAGGGCCGCCTCGGCCAGGCCTCCCAGGAGCAGTGAGTCCTGGAGGGGCAGGAGGAGGGGCTCCCGGGTCCTGCCGCCTCTGTTCTCTCCAGAAACGGGCCCGGGAGGCTGCGGCAGCACCGCCAGCTCCTCGGCCGGCACCGAGCCGCCCTGCTCGGCGGCCTCCCGCAGCGTGGCATGTGTCCCTCGGAGCCTCGGCTGGGGCCCGGTACCTGGCATGGAGCAGAGCCAGCATCATCAGGCGGGGAAGTGGGGGCCGCAGGCAGCGCCAGCTCTGGACTCGGCTGCGACCACCCATCCACCCCCGCCAATATGTCTGCTGCGCCCCAGCTTCAGGGCTGCCCCGGCTCCCGGGCTGTGAGTAAGTGGACAAGGGCCCCTGGAAGGCAGAGACAGACGTGAGGAGCAGCAGATGGAAGGTGAGAGGAGCTGTGGGAAGTGGCCGGGGCGGCAGGGGTGGGGGGGGCTGGGGGGCGCAGAGTGCAGTGGCCTGCTGGGAGGGTGCAGCCTTGGAGCGTGGGACCCCAGCCAAGGAGGTTCCCCCCAAACCCGAGCCCTGACGTTGCCCTGCACATTCTCAGCCAGGGCCAGGGCCGGGCAGAGTACAGGCCTCGCGCCTAGGTCCCCTATCGGGGGCCCCTGAGAGAATACAAGGCACCAGAAACCTCAGTGCAGATCTGACGGGCGCGACAAGCCCAGCCCGGTCACCCGGGAGCTGCTCCTGTGTGTGGGCAGCTCTCCTTGACCTGCCCCGCCCTGTGTCTTCACAGCCCACTCCTGACCTCGGTCTGAACTCGGCCGCTGGCCCCCCTCCCAGGCCTGCCTTCCTCATGTCACTCCCCCTCGCTCCCACCCCACCTCCTTCCCTGGGCCCAGGTGGACTGCTCCTGTCGCCCCTTACCTGTGCCGCCGATGCCTGGACGGCCCAGGAAGGCACCTGCAGGCAGCCCCTCGGGCTCTGGCTCTGGCTCCGGCTCCCGGGGGAACACATCCATGTCGGCATCAGAGTCATCCAGCCCCACCCTGCTGGAAGGCAGAAGCCCCCCGCAGTGAGAGTCTGGCACCCACCCAGCCCCCCTCTGCTCTCCTCCAGGTTCCAGTCGCTGAAGAAGTTCCAAGGCAAACACGTGATGGGCCTGGAGTGGCCAGCGGGCTAGAGAGGAGGGGGTGCCGGCCCCGCTCCCACTGGTCCCCACACCTCCCCAAAGGAGTGGGGTGGGGCGGGAAAGCAGTGGGGGAGGGAGGTGTCGGGAAGGAGTGCAGCCGAGAGCCCGAGGGGAGGCGTACCTGCTGGCCGTGGGGCTCTGGCGGGCGGGCTCCTGGGCGCTGGGGGCTGCGGGGTGGGCTGGCGCGGGGGTGGCTGCGGGGTGCCGGGTGGCCTGCCGCACGGCCTCCTCCAGGAGCTCCATCCACCTGTTGCCCGGAGGACAGAGAGCACCCAGGATGGAAATGAGACCGTGGCCCAGTGCCTGGCCACTGCCGACCCCGGGCCCCGCAGTTTTCTCCTCTGTTCTAGTGGGTTCTGCCCTGAGGGGCTGCTCCTTGGGGTCTGCCACCTGCAGCTCCCCAACCTGCTGTGGGCTCTAAGCATCTAGTTATGGGGTCAGGGCCACTTGAGTGGCAGAGAAGTGGCAGAGCGAAGAAGGCGCTTGCCTTGCATGCAGTCACCCTGGTTATGTTCTCTGGAACAAGAGAGTTCCACCCTGAGCACAGAGCTAGGAGTCTTCCCTGGGCACTGCCCAGGAACAGAAAGGAAAGCATTCTTATGTTTGTTCTCAAGATCTCTCTCCCAGAGGGGGCTCTCCCCACACTGCATCTACCAATAGTCCTGCTCCTGGAGAAGGGACCGTGCACAGTGAGCTGGGGCCAAGGTCGGGGAGGCAAGGATCTGAGAGAAGGCACGTTTCTGAGGGGGGGGGGCGAGGCGTGTGGGCGACACCCAGGTTTCTGCCCACTCCTGTCTGGGGCCCTGAGATGCACCCTTTACACTCAGGTGGGGAAGGGGAGGGAGCACCGCAGTGACAAAGCAGCAGATGCCTGGGGACAAACCTGACAGCACTGTCCGCCCTGGCTCCCTTTCTGCCACCACCGCCCCGTGTCCCTGGGCCTAGCAGTAACGTGACCCTTGCTCAATCCTCACGTGTTCTTGTCTGACGACGTCAGAGCCACCAGCTCATAGATCTGCGGGGGCCCCAACTCGGAGGTGCAGATGATGAAGAAGGCCCGCTTGTCTGTAGGGAAAGGGGGGCGGGGGGCTCTGTTCTGGGAGGCCGAGGCTCTGGCCCCCTGCGTAACCCCCCGCCGCCCTCCCCCCTTCTCTCACAGCTGAGTGCAGTGTACGCAGGGCACCTGGGAGTCTGACAGCTTCCAGGCCCCTCACCCTCTGGGACTCCCCAGGAGGCAGGTGGGCATCACCCCTGTACAGATGAGGCGGGAGCCCGGAGGATGTGGCCGGGCCACCGCAGAGCCCTGTCCCGTACACCCGGCTCTCCAGCCCCAGCCCCAGGCGGCCTCTCACTGTCCGGACACCCCACCCGCTTGCCTACTGCCCCCACCTGGCCCGGCCCGGCCGCCTCTCTCCACGGCAGAGCCCGTGGCCCACCTGTGGCCACGGAGCGGATGAGCACGGCGTTGAGCTTGAGCACCGGGCTGAAGGTCTGCTTGCTGTCGGCGGCGCCCGCGGCGCTCTTGCCGTGGCACTTGAGCAGCAGCTTCTCGTCCTGCTTCTGCAGCAGCACCAGGAGGTCCTCCAGCAGCAGCACGTGGAGGTCTGCGGGCGGGCGGGCGCTGAGTGCACCTTCCTACACCCATGGGAGCCCCGAATCTGATGGACCCCAGTCCTTGTTCCCACCCCACCCCTTCCTGGAGTCCAGAGGGCAGAGCCAGAGCACCGCCACCCCCATAAATGCCCCTGGGCACACACCCAAGGTCTTGTCCTTGCTGATTCTCCAGGTCAGGGGCCCCTCGTGGATCATCCTTCTGGTGGTTAAGTCCAGGCTCTGTCAAGGAGAGTCACATCCGTTGTTTGTGTGGCCAGAGTGATAGGACGGTGGCAAGGGTGTTTGCCTTGCATGTGGCCAACTCGACTTTGATCCCTGGCACCCCATATATTTCCCTGAGCCCTGCCAGGAGTAATTCCTGACTGTCGTGACAGGAGTCAGCCCTCTGCACCTCTGGGTATAGCCCGAAAATAAAATGAAAAAACATCCACAGGGGCCGGAGTAATAGTACAGCAGGTAGGGCATTTGCCTTGCATGCTGCTGACCCAAGTTCGATGACTCCCAGTATCCAATATGATCCCCCAAGCACCACCAGGGGTAATTCTGAGTGCAGAGCCAGCAGTAAGCCCTGAGCATTGCCGGGTGAGGTGCAGGCGCTCTGCCCGTGGCTTTGCCCGGATGTGTGTTTGCCCTGATGCCCCCGACTGTCCTCTGCGGCACCGGCCTCCATGCAGCCTCATTCCCTTCCAAATGGGCCTCACTGCCACCTTCGGGCTGCCTGCCCCTGCACCCCCAGGCTGAGAGTGAATGTTGATCTTTGTGGGGTGGGGCCGTGGCCCCTGCCTGGAGGACGGGTGTGTGTGTGGCCAGAACGCCAGGGTCCAGGCCAACAGAAGCCTGGGGTGCCCCACGAGCCACAGTCTCTGCTCCTACCTTGAACTCTGCGGCCAGGGGGTTGCTGGCCCTCTCCAGCGAGGTGGTGTCCAGGCGCTTCTGGTAGCTCTCCAGCCGGTGCTGGTTCTCTGTCTGCTTCACGGCTTCGTTCACGTACTTGAGAATGGCCCGGCACTGGTCCCGTGCCCGGCACAGCTTCTCATGCTCAGAGCTGCCGCCTGCCAAACGGGGCCAGGGGGTGGTGTGGGGTGGGTGGCCTCGCTCTGCAATGCTGAGTGTTCTCAGTGCTGAGTGCTGGGCCGGCTCCACAGACTGGCTGAGAGCAATGAGGCCTGCTCCCGTCAGTCGGAGGTTTCTGAGGTCTCCGCACTGACAAATCCACGGGGCTGAGAATGCTCAGAGCAGACAGTGACCTGGGCCGATATCTGAATTCAGCCTGGCCACCCCCAGCCCCCCAGCAGTCCCCACAGATGGTTCTACCTGTCCTGCACTACACCGGGCACTGGCAGAGGGGCTGTATGGGTCAGGGGGCAGAGTCCACGGGCTGGGCCTGGGTGCGGGACGATGAGGCGGTGAGAGGAGGCGATCGAGAGCCACCGGCACCTACCCTCCGTGTGCTTGATGATGCTCTCCAGCAGCAGGGGGTACTTGGTGAGCCGCTGCATCTCGGAGATGATGAGGTCCCGCAGCTGCAGCCGCCGGCACTGAGGGTGGCTCTCGGCCTCCTACACTCCGGGAGACAGAGACAGGGGGACGCTAGCCTGTGGCCAGGCACTGGCCAATGGGCCCAGGGTCAAGGTGGGAGTGGGCATGCCCATGGTTGTGGCTGCTTGCTCCTGCAATATGTAGGGGAAGGGGCGGGAGGGCCACAAAAGGAGAGGGTGGAACGAGCCAGCTGGAGGGGGTGTCAGTGCATCCGGGCAGCTGGAGCTGTGCTGGGTCTCTGTCCTGGGGTGAGCGTGCAGGGGGTGCAGTTCAGGAGGCATGGGGTGCCCTGCGCCCCTCTCTTACCCCCACTGCGCTGGGCTAGGGTCGACCCGGGAGGCGAGGACACACCTGCATGAAGAGCTGGAACCGGCTCTCCTTGCGCTGTCGGGTCTTGATCAGCTCCAGGGCGATGGACTGGGAGGAGCAGAACCGGGCGGCCACCTGCTGCAGCTCCTCGCGGGCAGGCCCATCAAACTGCACCGGCACAGGGGACAGGACGGGGGGCGGGGGGGTCAGCGCTACCCAAGACAGGTGCCCCCGCAGCCCCACCCTCTCCCTCCTGGCAGGCATACCCGAGCCAGCATGAGGTCCCCGACTTCTCTGATGATGGGGCCCTCCTCCCGGAGCCTCCTCATGGCTTCACACCAGGAGTCTGGGACGAAGAGGGGAGAGATGGTGCCTGGGTGCCTGGGGCTGCGCGCTGCCAGCCCTGTGACGCCCCGAGGCTGGGGCGCAGCAGCTCTGAGAGCAGGTGCCCCGGGGGCCACTGACTGGAGAGGGTGCCCTCCTGGGGTGGGGCTGGGGGCTGGGGGGCTCCTCACTGTGGATCTCGATGAGCTCGGGCAGGTTGGGGAAGAGCCGCGCCAGCTCCTCGCGGGGCAGGAGGTTCTCCTTCCGCATCCGCTGGTAGAAGATCAGGTCCAGGACCCGGAGCGTGCGCAGGTGGGAAGCCTCGGTCACCATCAGCTCTGGGGAGGGGCGGGCACAGAACATAGTGAGCGTGTGTCCAGGCACCATCCTGATCCCCAAACCGTGTGACTTTCGGGGGGACGGAGGGCTGGTTTCTGGCTGTGACTTTCCTGTGAGGGCCAGAACCAGTGATGCGTAGTGGACCGGGCAGCTCCCGGGTCCCGTTCTCTCCCTTCCCTTCCATCTCATGCGCCTCAGGCCTGGGGTGCTCCCGGGCGGTCTCCACAGAAATGGGGGGCAGAATCTTCTCACCATTGATGACCTCCTGCCGGTCCACCTCCCTCTGGCTCAGTCCGGCCACCACGTCCTTGCCCACCGTATGCTGCCAGTTCTGGGCATCTGGCTCTGGCTCCAGGTCAGAGAGCTGGCCAAGGTCATCCTCCAGGAGGTGAGGGAGAAGGCCATCTGCGCAGAACCCCAGGCTGGGGGACTCGATGCTCCTGGGGAAACAGGCAGCTCAGCATCTGCTGCCCACCTGTGTGTACCCCGCCAGGGACAACGTGACATGGGGCAACCAGAGAGCACGGCAGGACACAGGCTTGGGCCAGATGGCCGAGCACAGCACTCACCTGCGACCCATTTTGGGGGTGAAGGGAGGGGTTGGGTTCTCCAGAGACCTGCGGAGAGAGGGGTCCCCTCAGCCACACGGCCCTGCACCTTGGACAGGGCTCTGCGGGGAGCACTGGGCGCTGCCCACCTGGCCGAGAGGCTGGAGGCGGAGGATGATGCTGACTGGTGCAGGCGGGCGGCCTCGGCGGCGGCATCCATGTCCACATCACTGCGGGACCGCGGCACGTTCTCCGCCTTCCGGGACCGCTTCATCTCCTCCCGGCCCTTGAGGCTTTCTGAGCGGCCCAGACGGATCTCAGCGCGAGCACTGGGGGCAGAGGAGAGCACCCTGGGATTCAAGGTCCCGGCCACCTTTCATCTGTGGGCCCTCGGGGCACTCAGTGCTATGGACTTTAGCCCAGGTGCAAGGGCCAGGCCGGCAGAGCCCTGCGTGGCCGCTAACATGCCTGTCCCCAGCCCAGACCCAGCAGGACGGGAACCTGGGAAGGGCAGAGCCTGACTCGGGTCCAGATGCCCACAACCGCCAGGCTGAGCAATCTCCACAGCCACGTCCTAGGGTGCTGCCTGCTTCCGGGGTGCAGCTCTCCTACAGGGATGGGCTTTTCCCCCTGCTGTCAGGAGAACTGCTGTCCCCAGCACCCTCTTAAGGACAGGTGGGCCAGCCCCTGCCTGCTCTGTTGGGCCCCATGTGTCTCTGGGATAAGGGGACTCTTTTTTTTTTCTCCTGTGAGGGGACTCCTTGTGAGTCCTGCGGAACCTTGCCCAGGAGAGGGTGTCAGAGGGCTTCAAGAATGTTCCTCTGTAGGGCTGGAGAGATAGCACAGCAGGTAGGGCATTTGCCTTGCACGCGGCCGACCCAGGTTCGATTCCCGGCATCCCATGTGGTCCCCTGCATACCACCAGAAGTTAATTCCTGAGTGTATGAGCCAGGAGTAACCCCTGTGCATCACTGGGTGTGACTCAGAAAGCAAAAAAGAAATAATGTTCCTTTGCAAATGCTCTCAAATGTTTTCTAAAAAGGCTGATGTATAGTCTCAGATCTGGTATACCTGTGAGCACATACATGCCACAGCAATCACATCCTACAGTATCCAAAATAAATGACCCAGAACTGAGTGTAAACCTACCCTGTGTAAAACTACCTTCACTTTCCCTTAATCTGTTAAGTCTCGCTGTGGCACCATTTTATAATCTGCGTTACATTTTAAAGGCTTACTATTAAGCAGAAATGTTTGACCATCCCTTACTTCAGAGAGAGGCAGAAAGGTGGCTATATCCTGAGTCACTGGGAGTCCGGCTCAGTATATACAAGAATTATCTCTGCACACACCAGTCCACAGTTACACACCTCCAGGGGGACGGAAGGAATGAGGAGCACGTTTGCCACTATGAGCAACTTTCACCTGAAGTGTGGGCTGGAGAACTGAGATGTGACTTGACTGATGTCACAACACTCTAGAGTAAGTCCTAGAGTAGTTTCATTGCAAGACAAGGTTCTTTCTTCATTTTTTTTTTTGGGGGGGCAGGTAAAACCAGTGATGCTTAGGGCTTACTCACAGTGGGGCTTAGGAGACCCTATGTGGGGCTGGGAATCAAACCCAGGGTGGCTGCGCGCAAGGCAAGGGTCCTGCCTTCTATACTCTGTCATGCCTGGAGAAGGGCCTGCATTTCTGCTGGTTTAGGCTCAGTGCTCAGTTATACTGTCTGCCTCTAAAGCAGCCCCAGTGAGAGCACTTCAGGGTCCCCCAAGCACCACTGGGTGTGGCTCAAAGACAAACCAAGTTCTCCACTGACCCTTAGCTCCCACTCTCCTCCCTACCGGCAGAGAGAACAGTCTGCCTGCCCTCCTTCCCCTACTTGTCTTCCTCTGTAGCCGCATCAGTGAGTGCTCCCTAACTGGCAGCTCAGTGCTGCTTCGCTCCTTTCTGGGGTGGAGGTGCAGCCCTCCCAGAAAGGAGAATTTCTGAGATGCCAGTGGGGGAATCCAAAGGAAACGCCTGCAGCCCCGGGGGTAGGAGGCAGGAAGGTTCTGGAGCAGGGGAGCAAGGGAGCCCGAATGACAGCCGCCCCTACCCCCACAGCCCCCGTTACCTGTCACTCTCTAGCAGGTCCTCAGGGAAGCTGCCCGTGGAGAGCCGCTGGGTGCCTGGCTCGGGGGCGTCATACTGCTGGTTGTTCTCAAAGTGCTGGATGATGTTCCTCACGTTGCCGGGCTTGACTGAAAGGAAAGGAGAGTGGCGGGGACTCTGCTTTCCACGCAGGGTGGATGCCTCGGGCCCTGCGCCTCCCCCAGAGCCCAGAAGACAGAGCAGCGAGCAAGCACGACGAGAAGGGCCTGGATGGAGAAGGGACGTGGTTCCAGTCCAGGCTCTTCCATGGACATGTATGTGGCACAGTCACTGTGCTGTCCCGAGCTCCATTCCCTTCTCATGTGCCGAAATGGGAGGGTCTGGAAATTTCTGCTGCCTCCCTTGTTCCGCGTAGCAGAGACTCTCTCTTGTGCTTGAAAACCATGATGAGGTTTCCCCCAAGAGCCAAAGGTTACAAGAAAAGATGAGGACAAAACCACACGCGACTTGCCCACATCACCAAATTCGACCAGACATTTCCCAAGTTTCTATCACTTTCAGAGTTCAGTTCCTGTATTTTCGTTGACGCTCCTTCCCGAGGACCACCCCCACGCCCTTCTACCATGAAAGAATACCCTGACATTCCGAGTCCAGCTCCTGCTCAAAGCCAGGACCAGAGAGAGCTACTCTTGTTCAGAGAAGCAGAGTGGGCAGGGTGGAAAGTGAAAAGGTAGGTGTGAAGACGTGTGGGCTGCAGGGAGGAAGCCCAGGTCAGGCTCGGTGGCTGTCACCTGCAAAGCCAAGCAGCCCAGCCCGAGGCCTGTGGCGGGGGTTGCTCAGCTTGGCCGAGCAGTGGTGTGGAGGCTACAGAAACACCCCAGGGGACTTGGCCCTGTCCTGATCTTGGGCCCTGCCTGCTCAGCTCCTGACTGTGCATGTGCAAAGGCCAACGGCCCCTTGGGGCCCCCATGACACAGTTGGCAGGTGGACACAACGGGTGGCTGGTGAGTGTCAAGAGCCAGGCTGCCCCTCACTCCCACTTGTGGTCAGAGATCTGCCAGCCCCCTGCCTCATGGTGCAGGTGGGTCTCGGCTTACCTGAGGGGCTCAGGAGGCAGGGGTGTCCAAAACCAAAAGCCACCAAGCTGGGTCCATTGCTGCTGCTCTAAGGAGCTAAGTGGGACATGTCAACTGTCTTCAGGGCATACATCTTATCTTGTCATGTTCAGGCTGTGACAAGACCCAGGTGTGGCCGGATCCGGCAAGACCCAATATGGATAACGAAGAGCAATAGGGAAACAGGCAGAAAGAAACTCATTTTTTGGGGGGGAGGGAGATATGCTTTTTTGGGTCACACCCGGCGATGCACAGGGATTATCCTGGCTCATGCACTCAGGAATTACTCCTGGCAGTGCTTGGGGGTCCATATGGGATGCTGGGAAACGAACCTGGGTCGGCTGCATGCAAGGCAGATGCCCTACCCGCTGTGCTATCGCTCCAGCCCTGAAACTCATTTTTCAAAACTGCAAAATTTCACAGAAAAGCTTTGCTCTTCTTCCTCTATTTTCTGAATGACAAAGAAAACAAAAGTTCATCTATCTACGTATAGATACAGTTGCTTTCGTTTGGTATTTGGGCCACATCTGGCAGCGCTCAGGACTTACTCCTGGCTCCGCATTCAGAGCTCACTCCTGGTGGGGCTCACGGGACCATACATGGTTCCAAGGAACAAACCCAGGTTGGTCACAGGCAAGACCAAGCGCCTGACCCACTGCACTATCGCTCCAGCTCCGAAGGCAAATATTGTTACTATCACCAATAAACTGTCCCAAAAGCTAATGGCCCTAGTGGTTCTAATTCTCCAAAACTGAGGTTTATTAGAAAAAAAATTTTTTTAAAGCTCTGGCAGGTGTTTGGTCTTTAATGTGGATTCAGATTTGTCCTATGTCCTGGCAACTTCAATTTCTTTTTTTTTTTTTTCGGGGGGTGGGAGCATACCTGGTGGCACCTGGGGACTACTCCCAGTTCTGGGTCAGGGGCATCATTCCCACTGGGGCTCAGGGACTCAGCCAGACCTCCAGCACTCGATACATGCCCTCAGCCCACTGAGTTCCTCTCTGGCTTATCCTGAGAGCATTAGAACCTCAAACAGAAGCTTGGCTCAAAGAGGTGATGTGTACCCTCTCTCCTGCCGACACAGTGCACTGCCTCCCTGCAGCATTCCTGGTGAGCTCAGAAGATGCTATGGATACACAGTTCAGTGCCTGCGACTGAAGCAGAGCTGACCCCATGCAAGGTGAGCACCTTCTCCTCTGTACTAGCTCTGTGGCCATGGTTCTTCATTACTGAAACGATAGCGCTGGTGAAGTGAGAGTCAAAGCAGGGGGGCGGAGGAGGATGTAAAGCAGGGAAGCGCCCAGGAGGGACGGCGTTGGGCACAGGGTCCCCGAGCACTGCCCTTGCTGCCCTCCTGAAGGAAGAGTCAGAGCAGGTGGAGATGCACAATGAAAAGCACAGGAGATGAAAGAAAGAAAAACACCTCCAAGAAAAAAACTGCTAGTGACCTGGGAGTTACTGGGAAAAAAAAAAAAAGGAAAAACAAAATCTCCTATCCCCTTCAGAGACGAGTTGTTCAGTGTCATTTTAAGAACTGGTGCTGGATATTGTGATGTGTGAGGTCCCCTTGGGGAGAGAGATGCCAGGTTCATGGAGCCCACCAGGGGCAGAGGAGGCGCCTCCGGGCCTTCTGGGAGTGACCTGTGTCCCAGAGCAGCTCTAGCAACCAGATGAAACATGGGAGAAATGGCGAGGAAAAGGAGGGAAAAGGACAGGGCAGAGGTGAGAACGAAAAGGGAAATGGGGAGAGAGGATCTGGGAAATGGAAACCCAATGCTAATGCAAAGAAAAACCCAAAGAAAATGGTCCTTTCCCAGCCGGAAAACCCAGGTATGTGGAAAGCCGTGACTGAGATCTCCAAGCCCACTCAGATCGGGACTAGGCCTCCTCCCCCTAGATCCCCAGTTTTCCAGAAGCTTGGCAGTCACAAACCACAAACCGCCCCCGGTACCATGTAATCTCATCAACGGCCAAGACCCAGAGACTATAAACTAAACCTCCCGGAAAAGAACAACACAATTTCCTGGGCATTATATTCTATCCATAACAAACAATACAAAACAAATTGTCTAGCATTGCCTTTTCGGAAGGTCTGAGTGGTGGTGAGACATGTTGAAATATTGAATGTAACCAAAGTAGAGAGAGAATATGGGGAAATTGTCTGCCACACAGGCAGGGGAAGGGTTGGAATGGGGATGGGGGAGGGGGAATACTGAGGATTTTGGTGGTGGAAAAGGTGCACTGGTGAAGGGATGAGTGTTTGATGATCGTATGACCGAAACTCAAACATGAAAGCTGTGTAACTGTTTCTCACGGTGAATCAAAGAAAGGGGTAGGGGGAAATAGTAAAATAAAATTAACATTTTGAATAAAAAAGAAAAAAAGAAAATGGTCCTTTTACCTTCCACAGGGGACAAGGGATTATGAAATGTTAAAATGAAACAAAACAAAAGTAAACTACAAAAAAGTCAAATTAATGTTCCGAGAGTCAAAATAAAAATCACATCAAGCTGAAAAGTGAAAAGGTGCCAGCAAAGGCCAGGGCTGATCTAGAAGAGTCCCTTCCGTCCTTCCTTCCCCCGAGGTCTCAATTTCAGAAAATGCAGCTTGACCCTAAGGGCCTTCCAGAATCCACCAATATTGGGGTCTTCGGGGCCAGGAGCAATGTCTAGAGACAGCTTGGGGAGTCCAACATTGGGACCAAGTTTTGGGTTACCGAGTGCATCAGTGGGTCCTCTGAGCCCTGAATCTGCTCTGTATCCACCTAACTCTTCTTAACACGGGCACAAGCTCCTCCGGAGCCCTAGAGTTCCTGACATGGGATCCTGCAGCCCAGAGAGCCCTGGGACAGGGGCAAAGAGGCATCAGTGGCGACTAGAGCAACCTCTGCCCTGGGGGTTTCCCAGTGGCAACCTCTGCCACTCCTCCACGGGGCAGCTACCCTCGCCCAGTTCCCACACTCAGGTGCTCCTTTGTGGCATCCCATAAGGCTCCATGGCCCCGAGGTGGTCACCTGTACCTACAAGCTCGCTCCCAAGACATGGGAGGCCCACCTGCCAAAGTGCTGACCTGAGAGGGGCCAAGGTGTCTGCCCGAGGTTGCTGCCCCCCAAACACTCACTGCTCTGGGAAGAGCTCTTGGGTTTCCCAATGTACTTGAGGATGGGGTTTCGCTTCTTGTCCTCCAGGGCATCCTTTTCCTTCTTGGAGTTGCTGCTCTGTTGGGACAAGATACTGGGGTTCGAGGAAGGTCCCAGCACCCAGGCCCCCAAGACTCCTCTAAGCAGAGAGCCAGAGAGGAGTCGCTGCTGGCCCCGAGCCAGTGTGTCTTCCCAGGCTGGGGGAAGGGTGTGACTGCTCCGCATCCAGAAATGTCAGGGTGAGAAAGGCTGCAGAGTGGGGACATAGCAGCAGATGATACGAGCTCAGTCACCTTTTTGGTCTTGGGGAAGAAGGGCAGCCACTTGTCCTTGTCAGGAGCAGACGGGACCTTCTCAGCTGTGCTGGAAGGACGAGCCTCTCGAAGTCGGAGCCCAGCGTGGCTCATGTAGGTGTTGAGGGCGAAGTCCATGGGGGCGCTGTGAGAAGGATGGGTGGGGTGAGCTGGTGAGTCCAAGAGCTGAGTCACATCCCTAAGCTGGATTTCTCCTAACGAGGGGTCGGTGGTCTGTGCGTGCCAGTAAAGTGCAGGCAAACCAGCCCTGAGCAGAGCACCTGGGTGCATGGGGGCCCACGACTAACACACACCAGGAGAGGCACTGGGAAGCGAAGACCTGCTCTCCCTCGGAGAGAGGAAGAGATGGACGGGAGTTGTCAAGGGGCTTCCCACAGCCAGATGAGACTGCCCAGAGCTCTGCGCATGAATCCATTTGGCCCTTAATTCAGCAGATAGATGAGCCACTTTGCTGACTCCGTACGGCAAATGCTTCAGTCCTGGCTTCCCTCTCCTGTGAACCAGACCGCTAGGCCCATCTGCCCCCCTTATTCAGTCTGTGGATGTTCAGGCAAAGCACATTAGCTGCTGGGATATAAGGCACATGAGGAGGGGGCCAGAAACAAGCACAAAAAAAAAAAAATCAACAACACCAAAACCCAAAACAGAACGAAACAATCCAAAAAGGAACAGAGGCCGGGCACCAAGGCACGAGTAAGGGCAGCTCCCTGCGGGAGGGGCCCCGCACATGGGTGGGGCTCGGGCTGCTCCTCTGGGTGTCAGAGAAGGGGTCCAGGCTGGGACTGCTAGGAGTGATGTGGCCAGCTCCCTTCACGCTGGCGGGCAGACCTCCTGTCCCTGGGGTGCTACAGGCACCAGGAAACTGAATGTGGACAATGTGTAGGGTGGCAGGGCAGGGAGACTCCCAGGGACCGGCAGAGCCACGAAACTCCGCATCTCAGTCGCACCCCTTCCTGCCCTGAACCTGGACCACAGCCCCGCCACTCACCTCCGGTCTTCTTCGTATTTGGACCTGGAATAGAAGAGAGGGAGAGATGACACGGACCCCGCAGCAGAGGCACCTGCCTGTACTTGATAGTGAGGACCAAGTATCCTCTGCTGGGGGCAGGGGGAGACCGAGCCAGACTCAATTTCTGGATCCCGGCTCTGAGCAGGTCTGCGCCCTGGTGGGTGAGAGTGTGCGTGCTGTAGGGCAGGAATCAGCCAATTCTTGGCGTGCAGGAACAGGGACAGATTCCTGCTTGCTTTGGACTTGGAAGCTGTTACGGAGGGAGAGAGAGGTTCCTCCTGAGCCACCAGGGTCCATGTTAGGGCGACAAGGCCGCGGGAGAGGAGACGTGAGACGTGAGACCTGACCTGAAAGACACTGCTTTGGAGGAGGCAAATGGTCAAGGCCACGGGATCCGTGAACACGGCTATGGGCTGGGCCCTACGCCAGAGATCTGCACCACCTGATTCTCAAAATAATCCACAAGTGATCAGCTACTCAATCACCATTTACTGAGACAGAAGCTTCACCGCCTTAAGCAGAAGCTGCTGTGAGTGGGTCAATAATGCTAGATTGTTCTAGGGCGTGGACCATCTCAGCCTCCGCTCCTGCAGAGTCCCGCTACTTTCTGACCGAGAAGGAAACGTAGGCTAGAAAGACCTGGGGATTGGCTGAAGTTCAGAGCCTGGCTTTTCTCGCCGCCCCAGGGAGGTCCCACGCCAAGCCCAGCCCAGGCCTGTTTTCAAAGGGCAGATCCAGATATACAGCTGCCTAGAAACCTCTAGATATTAAAAAAACAAACAAACAAAAAACTCTTCTCTCTCTCCCCCTCCTCCCCCCGCCCACCCCATACATATGGGCTGGAGAGATAGTTCAGTGGGTAGGACACTGGCCTTGCATGAGGCTGACCCGAGTTCAATCCCAGCACCCCACGTGGTACCCTCCCTGCCCCCTGCCCATCCCGAGCCAGCTAAGAGTGACCCTGAGTGCACAGATATGAGTTACCCTTGAGCATCACCAGGTAAAAATCCAGAACAGGGGGCCAAAGTGATAGTATAGTAGGTAGGGCTACTTTGCAAGTGGCCGATCCGGGTTCAATCCCCGGCATCCCATAAGGTCCTCTATGTACTGCCAGGAGTAATTCCTGAGTGCAATGTCAGAAGTAACCCCTGAGCATCGCTGGGTGTGGCCCAAAAAGAAAAAAAAAAATCCAGAACATGTCAAAAACTGAGATGGATTTTCTTTTTATTGGTTTCTGGGCCACACCTGGTGGTGCTCAGAGGACCATATGGGGTGGAGGGGGTTGGACGCGGGTCAGCCATGTGCATGGCAAGTGCCTTTCCTGCTGTACTATTGCTCTGGCTTCCTGAGACAAATTTTCTACCCAGGAAAGCTCCTTGAAACCTTCATGCTTGCCAAAAGTAGATAATGGACCAAACATGATGACCTCTCAGTGTCTGTGTTGCAAGCCATAATGCCCCAAAGTATAGAGAGAGTAAGGGGAATATCATCTGCCATGGAGGCAGGAGGAGGGTGGGAAAGGGGGGTATACCCGGGATATTGGTGGTGGGGGATGTGCACTGGTGGAGGGATGGGTGGTTGATCATTGTGTGATTGTAACCCAAACATGAAAGCTTGTAGCTATCTCACGGTAATTCAATAAAATTAAAAAAAGGAAAAAAAGAAACCCTCATGCTTTTGTGAAGCCATGGCATTTTCCTGTCCTTGTGCTGGGAATCTCATCTCAGGCCTCATGCAGGCAAACGCTCAACTGCTGAGGTAGACCCCAGCTAAACTGAGGCTTCTCGTACACTCCAGGCTCAAGTTCTAGGAAATCTTTCTGTTGGCTCTACTGCTGAAACAATTCCCAGGGGCTGAAGAGAGAGTCTAGTGGGCAGGGCACTTGCCTTGCACACAGCGGCCCGGTTTGCTCCCTCCTGAGCCTCTGTTGCTCCCGCTCAGGCCCCAGTGCTAATCTCTCCCCGCCCCAACGGCTCCCTAGTCAGTCACTGGGCACGAGGCTTGGTGTTGTTAACAGCTATAGGCACCGATGCCCAGAGCCTCCACACTCGGTGCTCCATCCACCCGGACCACTCTGCTTTCGGCTGTTCCTCACACGAGTCCAACACGCACCCACTTTGCCTGGCCGTTCCTGCCTGGGATGCTCACCCCTGCTGCCCTCAAGGAGCTCAACTCTGACCTGGTGACTCTCTGGATGGGGCTTATCCTGGTCATTCTATTATCCTGGCAGTCCACTCACCCTGGTGCACTGGCCCCCGCCCTCTGCCGGCACTATTTCCCCCCTCACTTGGGGCTGGAGTGATAGCACAGCGGGTAGGGCGTTTGCCTTGCATGCAGCCAACCCGGGTTCGATTCCCAGCATCCCATATGGTTCCCCTGAGCACTGCCAGGGGTAATTCCTGAGTGCAGAGCCAGGAGTAACCCCTGTGCATCTCCAGGTGTGACCCAAAAAGCAAAAACAAAAACAAAAAACCAAACTATTTCCCCCCTCACCACTTAAAATTCTAGCAAATTTTTGTTTTTTTGGCCACATCTAGTGGTGCTTAGGGATTACTGCTGGTGGAGCTTGGGTGTCCAGATGGGGCAAGGCACAAGCTTTAACAAAGAGCCACAACACAGGCACATAGTTCATGCAATTTGCCATACTCTGCTTTCTCTTACTATTGTTAACACAAACTCCCCAAGAGCCGTCTGGGTTACGAATGCACCCCAGTGCCTACAACAGTGCTCATCACACCGCAAGGACTCCACGACTGACGGCCGAGTTCAGATATCTGCTGAGGCACTGAAGGTCTAGTCCGACTTCCGTCCTAAGAGATGAGACTGGGTCACACCTACTTAGGGGAGAAGCAGTGCTGGGGCAAGCCCACCCGCAAGCCTGCAAGTAGCCCTACAACATCGTCACTTCAGAAAATGAGGCTGGGAAATAGTCTGAGCAGACGTGCCGAGAGAGGCCCATGTCTGAGGTCACCAGAACTATCGTGTCAGTCTCCCGTCAGTCCTCTCTGCCTCCTGAAGCTTTGGCCACTGGAGATGCATGATGTGGCCCTCGTGTTCCCGTCAGGAACAATTGTAGAGGCAGGAAGGGAGAAGGATCAGGAGGGTGAGGAGGGCAAGACACTGTCTCTCACTAAGTTCCTAGCCAAAGGTTCACTGTAGACCACCTGATTAGCCACGGGAGTCCTAGGATACACACTGGAAGGCAGGACCCATCTGCCTCCAGGGGGGAGAACCAGGCCAGAAGTGGACAGGTAGTAGAAGACACTGAGAAACGCACCCCACAGCCCTGTCAGTGTGCGAGCTTGTGGAGCGGGCAGGGGAGGGGCTGGACACTCACAGAATATCTCCCAGGGCGGCCAGCTGCTTCTCGGCCACGTGGCGCTCTCGGAGGGGGTCCCCGTCCAGCTCCAGCAGGTCGTTCTCACCGTACAGACTGCCCAGCCCCAGAGTGCGCTTTGTTCTGAAACATTGAGAACCTGATATACACAGAGGCTCTCGGGCAGCCCAGGAAAGTGCAGCCGGCGCACCCAGAACCACAGACCCCGCAGTGTGGGGGACCAGCCGGACACCAGGGGGTGGGTAACCTGTAGTCGAGGATCTGCTCCTGGATCTCCGGCATGGCTGCCTCTTGGGCGTCATAGAAAAAGGCTCGCGCGTCCTCACCACTGCGCAGGCGCAAATCTGTGTGGGTAGCAAAGAGAAGACAGAGATGGGGGAGTACCAGGGGGGTGGCTGGAGCATCAGCAGTTCAGCTCTGATGGCTGGGCAAGGGGGCTGGTTTTCTGGCCCCCTTTTAGCTAAAGAAGGTGGGTCCCCCAGGTCCTTCCTGAATGCAGGACCCCAAGGCAGGGACAACTAAACCTACTTCCGATGTTCTACGCTTCACGAAGGGTGAAAATGGTAAAGCTCTTGTCACTGTGTCCTGCATATGCTACCTCGGACTGCCTTCTCCTCCTGCCCCAGAGCAGCTCACAGGCTGGGAAAGGCCTCAGCTCTCGAGAGAAGCCGGGGGCTGTCCTGTCCTGCACTGGGGTGCCTGAGTGTGGTTGGCTCCCTAATGCTCTGCCCAAGTTCCCTGTGCTGTGTGTTTGGCCTTCCTGGCCCTTGGGCTGACAGCCGTGAGCATCTCCTCTAGACCGCTGCCTGGGGCCCCTTCTCAGTAGACCTCCTCTTTCCGTAACCTCCCTCAGCTCCCCCATTCAGACCCAAGATGGAGACAGGGTCCGAGAAAGCCCTGAGAACTCAGGGTCGTCCAAGTGAGATTAAAGGCCCTGGGTTCGGTAGTTCTCACTTATTTTAGTTTTGGGGGTCACATCTGGCAGTGTGCAGGAGCTACTCCTGGCATGCTGCCCAGGGCACCATACCCAGTGTCAGAAATCAAACCCAGGGGCTGGAGTGATAGCATAGCGGGTAGGGCGTTTGCCTTTATGCGGCTGACCCGGGTTCGATTCCCAGCATCCCATATGGTCCCCTGAGCACCGCCAGGGGTAACCCCTGAGTGCAGAGCCAGGAGTAACCCCTGCCCTGTGCATCGCTGGGTGTGACCCAAAGAGCAGAAAATAGAAATCAAACCCAGGGCTTGATTGGAAATCAGACCTGGGACCTCCTGCATGCATAGCCTGTGGACCAAGCTCTCTGGTCCAGTTTTGTAGCTTTAGGAAAGTTACCCAGGGGATTCTGACTGTCAACTGGATGAGGAACCGCCAGTCAAGTCTCCAGATGAGCAGGCTGAGGGCCAAGTGAAGGTGGGTTGGCAGAATGAGCCCATGCGGTAGCATAAGAGTTGTCCCTCTCCTCCCCCCAGCTTGTTCATGCTTAAAAAGACTTCTGAAGGAATTCCCCAAATACAGGGACTATGTCCCCTCTGTCCTTGGAACTTTCTGAGGACCAAGGACAAGATGGAACCAATGAGCCAACTCACCGATTTCAGCCTGCAACATCTCTGGGACCTTCACTCTCAGAGGCTGCAACACAGAGGTCAAGGTGGTTAGAGTGACGCTGGAGGAGGCAGAGACATGCGCTGGGACAGGGCCCCCTCCCCTGCAGAGTGGGCTGGGGTGCCCGATGAATGAACTCTGTAGCCAAGCCTGTGCTCTTGGGCATCAGGGCACTTGAAACAGATGTTCCCCAGAGTGGGTGGGTGCTAACCGAGTAGGTGAGGTTAGAGTTGGCCCTTCCCCTTATTCCCCCCCCCCCCGCACCCCCTTTTAAAATTTATTTATTTATTTTTCCCCCTTACTTTTTTTTTTTGTTTGCTTGTTTTGGGTCACGTCTGGTGATATTCAGGGGTTACTACTGGCAGTGCTCAGGGGACCACCTGGGGTGCCAGGGATCAAACCCAGATGGCTGAATGCAAGGCAAGTGCCTTACTTGCTGTACAAATGCTCTGACCGACCTCCCCTTACTTCTAAGGGAAAATGGAGCCATCTAGGTGACACAGGGTCTGACGGACAGCTTTCTTCTTTTTTGGGGGTGTGGGGGAGCAGTGAAGTGGGTCAGGCCACATCCAGCACTGTTTAAGGGCAACACTAGACTCTGTGCTCAGAGAGCATTATTATTATTTTTTAAACTGAATCACCATGAATTACAAAGTTACAGTTACTCATGACTGAGTTCCAGGTGTACAATGTTCCAACACCAGTCCCTCCACCAGTGTTCACTTCCATCCACCAATGTTACCACGATCATTCCTCAGGGTGCTCGGGATTGAACCTGGGTCAGCCCTGTGAGCAAGGCACCCAGGCCTTACGCCTAGTACTGTCTCTTCAGCATGCAACTTTCTTCTTTTGTTGACTCACACTCTGGTGCTTAGGGGACCCTGTAGTGCTGGGAGTTGAACTTGGGCTCCTGCATGCAAAACCCGTGCTCGGCCCTCCTGAGCTGGCCCTCTGGCCCCAGTCCAACCATCTTACTCAAGAACTCACTGGGGCAAATGGCAGACTCCTATACTGTTTGGGAGGAGGGGCCCTCCCAGGAGGTGCTCGGGACATTCGGGGACAACTCCCAGAGGTACCTGGCCTGCCCATGCAGTCAGTGCTTGAGCTGGGGATAAGGCGTGGCTTGGGCAGCAGCGCTTGGGCCAGCCGGGCCTACTGCGGCGGTGCTCGGGGGAGCACGAGGTACCTGGGATCTATCTAACTCAGCCGCCAGGCCTCCAAGAGGATCAAAGAAAATATACCTGTATATATTCAATCCAATGTGTGATGGTCTTACCGCGTTTTTCTCTAGGAAAATATTCCAGATGTCCCTCCCCAAGCTTCGCGACTCCTTGGGGTTTGTCTGCTGATAAACTTCTGCACACAAGTAAAAAAGCTAAGAGGAGACGAAAGGGGTTAGAGTGGTTGCTGCTCTTCCGCAGCGATTTCCCCTCCCAGCCCGGCATGGGAACAAGCAGCAGCGTCAAGGCCTGACTGTGCTTCTGACACCTGCTGGGGAGAATGCAGCGTCTGCCTCCACTGGGAAAGACGCTAACCATCCCACAGGCTCACGGCCACACCCGTGACAGATAATCCTGCACCCAAAATGTCAGTGCTAGGGCGAGTGTCTCAGAAGTGGGTACTTCAAGGACCCCCAGCCCTGCGCTCCCACATACCCCCACACCCACACACTTTCAACAGTCTAGCGTTTTCTACTTTTTTTTTTTTTAAATACATTGTTCTCTAGGTCCCCATTTTATTTCTCTTTGTGACAAGCATAGTTTTCAATCAGGAAAGCTTCTGAGGCAGCAGAACAAATACCTGTGGATACTGATTCTGGCTTTTTTAAGAGCAGTATCCTGAGAAGGGAAAACCGGCCCCTGAAGAACAAACCCCGCTTTCTCCTTCCTCTCCCTTCCCGTCCAAGGGGCAGGCCGGCCGCCAGCTCTAAGTTATATCCCTCGGTAGACTGGCCTCTGTTCCCCAAATCCCTTCTGTCATCACCTGCAGACCTAACACCCTTCAGTGCTTTGTCCTCTGGGAAGCTCTCTGTAGTAACGTAGTATTCTGCCACTCTCCCAGCTACCCAGTCAGTCTGCATCTACGTCATTCACAAGCTTGAGAAAGTCCCTCTCTGAGCTGAGGAGGGATCCCTTTCCTGGCCTGGCTCTTCCTGCTCCTCGTCTGACCGCAGCAATTAGCAGGAAGATCCCTCTTACACCCAGATGACACCTTTTCTATTCTGTCTGTCGGAGACAACTGCCCAGAGTCCCTGCAGCTGCCTTCCACTGTCCAGCGAGCAAGGCTGGATGCTGGAGCTCCTCCCTGCTGGCCTCAAGTGGACACTCAATCCAGACCGACACAGACTCACCAGCGGGCTGGGGTCAGCTTGAGAGAAGATGTACCGCAGGAAGACACCCAAGTGAGCTGGCCGGGATTTAAGTTTCTCAAGATCCTGGAATATGATGTCACTCTGGAAGGCAGAAGAACAGGCACGGCTGAGGGCACAGAGGGAGCGTCCTGCCTGCTGTGGCCTGGGTCCCATGGCACTGCCTCTTAGGGCTCACCAGTGGTGGCCACAGTCCCATCTCCCCAACAACGGTGGTGAGAAAGATGACAAGGGAAGAAAACCAGGAAGCCGTTACCTCGTTGTTGAAATAGCCCGGGTCATAATCTTCTTCTGGGCCAATGATTAAGGGCTTTGGGCTCTGCTCTGCACCCTGGGGAGAGAGGTCAGGTCAGAGGGGAGAGGCTGGTGGGCTTCGGCAGTGCTTCAGAGTGGCTCCCCCTGATCTGGAGCCACACGGGCGTGCTGACACTCTGCCCACTGGGCATCTCCAAGAACAGAAATGGGGACTGTGGCTGCCGGAAGCCAGCACTTCTGGGTGGGGCAGAGGAGCCCGCTCACAGGGACGCGGGTAAGAAGTAAGAGAGTGTGTCTCTTCCTGTTTGCGAAAGTTCTGGGAGTGTCAGCTGACAGTGCAACATCTCACCACCCCTGCTGGTCTTTGGAGCTGGGGTGTCCACGCCTACACGCACTCCTCAGCCCAGTGCCGGCCACCCGGTGCTTCCTACGGGGGGCCCGGCAGCCTGGCCTCCATGGGAGGAGCCCAGAAGCCCAGCTCTGTCTCTCTGAGCAAAATGAGCGATGCTTCTCCAACCCCTCTATCCCACTGCTGCCCACTAGAGTCCTTTCCCTTCCCCGGGCATGGGTTTTATGAGCCCCCAACCCTGACTGACAGGCATGGACCTGGCGGGGGGACGGTTTTGCTCTGCCCTGACTAGTCGGATGCTTCTCTGGACAAGGTTTCTCCTAAGGGCACCTGAGCTTTCCAAGTGTGGCCACGAGCTTCTGTCCCACGGCATCCTACGACTTCCTCTCTCTCCAGGTGCTTTTCCCCACACCCTCTCACTTGGTTCTATTTTGAGATTTTTTTTTTCTTTTTGGGTCACACCCGGCGATGCACAGGGGTTACTCCTGGTTCTTCACTCAGGAATTACTACTGGTGGTGCTCAGGGGACCATATGGGATGCTGGGATTCGAACCCGGGTCGGCTGCGTGCAAGGCAAATGCCCTACCCGCTGTGTTATCGCTCCAGCCCCTTATTTTGAGATTTTATGCCCAGAATCACTGAGTCACAGAATGAGAAAGACCCAGAAGGCATCAGACTCCAACATTTACTTAAATATCTGGTCCAGAGTGACAGAACCAGGCCCTGTGTGCTGGGTCTATATTGCTCAGACACGGCGGAGGGCTCCTCTCTTTCAAGACACCCCACTTGCTGAATCAATCTCTCCCCCTCCCCCTCCCCCTCCCCTCCCCCTCCCTCCCTCCCTCCCTCCCTCCCTCCCTCCCTCCCTCCCTCCCTCCCTCCCTCCCTCCCTCTCTGTCTCTCTCCTCCCTCTGGCCACACTCTCTTCATCTTCATCTTTTGAGATCAAGGAACCCCGAGGAGGCTGGATCACCAGCTCTTTTTAGTTCTCTGGTGAAGCTTGAAAGCACTAGGTTATTGCTTAATTAAGAATGACTTAAAAAAAACATAAAGTCTTTACAAATACATTGCTTTACTAGTTAGAAAGCAGAATATGGGGTGAGTGGGCGAGATCACATGTTTTATTTAGCATCACTAGAGAGTGATCCCTGAGCACTGAGCCAGAAGTTGGTCCTAAGCACTGTTCAGGTGTGGCTCCCCAGCCCTCCAAAACAAACAAACAAACAAACAAACAAACAAACAAACAAACAAACAAAACAGGGCTGGGGAGATAGTACAGCGGGTAGGATACTTGCTATACATGTGGCCAACTAAGATTCAATCCCCAGCACCCTATATGGGCCCCTGATGCCTGCCAGGAGTAAGCCCTGATACTGCTGAGCGTGACCCCCCTTCTTCCCAGATAAGTCCCACAGGAAAAAAAACCAACCAAATAAACATAAAAACCCAACCCAACAGCAAAAAATCAGATTCAAAGGAGGAAATGAAGAACACTGTTTAGCCATCTGAAGGCAAACCTCCCTTAAGAACAAGATGTGGGCCCAGGGGAACGGCGTGGCGAAGGCATGGTTGTGAGTTCAAACCCCCAGAGCCCCACGTATGCGGAGCATGATCCTGGCTGCTTGGCAATTTGCACTTCCTGGTGTGTGAAGGCACCAGAGAGGTGTGTGGCCTGGCGAGCACTGCAACTAAACAGATGCATGAGTGCATGGCGAGGGAGCGGGACCCCTGTCAGCACGAGTGTGAGCACTCCAGAACACATTCGAGCCCTGTGAGTAGAGCATGAGCCCCAGCGAGCATGAGTGCCAGAACTGCAGGCATTTGGGAGTCCTGAGGTGAAAGAGCAGCGCAGGCTGTGTGTGTGGCCCCCGAGCCACTGCATCAGTAATGAAGGGAGGGGGCTGGAGTGATAGGACAGCGGGTAGGGCGTTTGCCTTGCACGCCGCTGACCCGGGTTCAGTCCCCGGCATCCCATATAGTCTCCCAAGCACCACCAGAAGTAATTCCTGAGTGCAGAGCCAGGAGGAACCCCTGAGCATTGTCAGATGTGACCCAAAAAAGAAAACAAAAAACAAAAACCAAAATAACAATGAAGGTATGGGGTCCCGGAGGGTGCGGAAAACCCAGGAAGTCACTGACAGAATAGGACACAAAGCTGGAGTTACTGCTGCAGGGCTGCTAGGGGTAGGGGAGAGCTGAGGGGGGTGAGGGGGTTGCATGGGGCAGAGAGAGGAGGTTCCCGGCCAGCAGCAGAACAGCAGAGTCCCTGGGCTTTTTTTTTTTTTTTTTTTTTGGTTTTTGGGTCACACCCGGCGATGCACAGGGGTTACTCCTGGCTCTTCACTCAGGAATTACCCCTGGCGGTGCTCAGGGGACCATATGGGACGCTGGGATTAGAACCCGGGTCGGCCGCGTGCAAGGCAAACGCCCTACCCGCTGTGCTATCGCTCCAGCCCCCTGGGCTGTTCTTGGCCTCAATTTTCTCACTTGACAAACTATCTGCTGCTTTTCTGGATTGTGAGAATTAACTGAGATTTTCCCTAAGCACAGTTCCCGGGGCACTAGATATTTCAATGCCTGTTAGCTCTATATTCCTTGCAAGATCTGTAAGTAATTAAGTCTTGTTCTATGGGTAAAATGACAAAACAAAAACCCCACACACAAAACCACTCAAAAAAAACCCCAAAGTAACTTTTTTTTTTTTCCTTTGAGGGTCACACCTGGCGATGCATAGGGGTTACTCCTGTCTCTGCACTCAGGAATTACTCCTGGTGGTGCTTGGGGGACCATATGGAATGCTGGGAATCGAACCTGGGTTGGTGGCATGCAAGGCAAATGCCCTACCTGCTGTGCTATTGCTCCAGCCCCACAAAGTAACATTACACAGTTGGCTTAGATTTGAGAAAAAAGTCATTATGGTGGTAGGAGAATTTTAAGGAGCACTTTTCTATGACTAAGGGAGCTCTCTGTAGTTCCTGTATCAGGCAGAGACCTAGCTTGTGAGTGACAGAGGCAGGTAACTTCCGAGCTCTAAGGCAAAGCCCAGATCCTCTGTAAGCTTCCTGCACAGCGCCTGGACCTGCCCTGCTGGAAGTGTTAATGACCTCTCCTGCCCAGTGAGCGATGATACTCAAACAGGATATGCAGGGCCTGAGGGCTAGAGGAAGCTGGTCAGGAGAGAACTACAGTGCTGCTAGGTGTGGAGTACTAAGACTTGGCTTAAGAGAACTCTGCTAAAGTGAGAAACTGCAGAAGGGAAACGTGGAGTGGACACGGAGAAATACAGAACAGACCCTGCAGATGCGGCTCGATGGAGCAGCTCGATGGAGCAGCTCGCAGTGCCATGGATGTCACCTCTGCCCAGCAGCTGGCGAAAACCGCATGGCCTCACTTTGGGGTAGCTGCTTACACCTTGTGCTCCTTTTCCTATTTGTGCTCTGGGCGTCTGGCGCAAAACAAGTTCAGCTGCTGCTTTCCAGTGCAGTGGCTCTGGGCCAGAGCAAAAAACTGCAGCTGGCTCCCGCTTACCCACCTGGTCGCTGGCATGGGGGGCAGGCACATCTGAGCCCTGCCGCCGGTGGTGCTGGGCCACCCGGGCCATGATCACGGGGGATGTCCGGGGGCTGTCCAGCCCGGGGTCTGACAGGACTGAGTTCCGATTCATCAAGGTCTAAAGGGAACAGAGAGGTTCATGAGAAAGAAACTCATCCAGAGTGCTCGGTCTGCCGGCCAGTGACAGCCACACTCAGTTCGCATGGAACCTGGCACTTCTCAATGCCCAGAGCCATCCTGAGCCCACTCTTCTCACAACAGCCCTGAGAGGTCAATAGTTACTCCCCCCACTTTGCACATGAGGACAAACTGGGAAAGGTGACGGGCTCCGCGGGAAGATGGGACAGCTAAGAATGTGGCATTGCCTGGGCTCAGCACAGCGCGCTGCAGCCTCCTGGATGTCCAGCCCTGAAATAATGACCCTAGCGTCCCCCACCCCCTGCACCCTGGGAAACTTTCCTACAGAGGGACCCTTCCATTGACATTCATCATCACTCCTTGAACAACACAATGAACTACTGTGTAAGCTAGATTTTAACTACTTAGTCACAAATATAATTAACCTGGCTAATATTTTGTTATTGTTCCTTCTTTCAGGGATTGTTTTTTCTGGACTCTCATTCTTTCCCCCCCTCCCTTACCTTTCCCCCCTCTCTTCCCCCCCCCCCACCGCACGTCCCTCCTGGCTCTGCACTCAGGAATTACTTTTGGTAGTGGTCAGGGGGCCATATGGGATGCCAGGGATTGAATCCGGGTCAGCTGCGTGCAAGGCAGGTGCCCTACCCACTGTGCCATTGCTCTGGCCCACCATGGTTCATTTTCTGTATCTGTAATTTATTCACGTAAATGGAGAACAACTGGAAGAGAGATCCTTCTTTCGCCACTATAGAAAAGATGAGAAGTTCAAATACAAAAAGCCAAGAGGCACAGGGCAAGGGACTGATTAGTGCAGAGTCCGCATTCAGACAGGCCTGTGTGGCCCGGAAGAAGCATGTCCCAAAGGCTCTCAAGGCTCCCTTGTGGCCGGGGTGTGCAACCATCCAGGTGCCGCCTCAAGACCTGACTCTAAGGACGACCTGAGGTGCCAGTGCAGGAGCCAGTGGGTCTCTGTAAGCAGCAGTTAGCCGGGAGCCCGGTTTCGGAACCCAGAAGGCAGTGACTAGACTCTTGCCCACAGACGGCAGGCGGAGGCCACGGTTGCACCTGGCAAATACGCAGATTGTCTGTGGGGTTTGCCCTGCCAGCACTCACCTCAGTGAGGGAAGGAAAGCGCTCGGTCCCGGAGTCCAGGCCACTATCCCCCTCCTGGGAGTCCAGGGAGAGTCGGCCTGAGGAGGAAACAGCATACACTTGGGAAGGTACTGAGACCCACGGGCATGAAGAACCGTGACTCAGGGCACCTCTAACTCACCCTAACTCCCCTCTAGCTCCTGTCCGTCTCCTCCTCTGGGCCCTCAGTGCCAGGTGGTGTGGGCGCCATCACCCCACCTACCCCTCTCCCGACTCAGCGCACTGGTTCCATGCTTACTCCTACTGACTCAGAGGTGCCCGATTTACCTGGGCGTGCCAGGCCTTCCTCTACTCCACAGAGGGCGGGTACAGATCATCGTCCTCTCCCGAGTCTACCTCTTGGGGAGGGGACAGGACGGAAGAAACCCAGACAGAGCTACAGCAGCACGAAAGAACGGGAACGTACCTTCTCTCTGGCTGGTATCACCATACAGAGGAATGACATCCTAAAAAAAAAGAAAAAGTCCAGAGGGTGGGAAAAACAGCAGGAAACTCTCCCCAATGCTCTCCCTCTTCCAACTGACCCCTCTCCTGTCTTAGCAGCTGTGGCCTCTTTGGCACCATCGCCTGGAAAATGTGGCTCTAGAAGTGCTACCCTTTGGTGTCCCACGGGAGGGGCACAGAGAGGCCCGGCGGTGAGAGGGTGCTGTTCCAGCAGGACAACTGCAGAGTCCGTGGGGTCAGTGCCCTGGTGGAGACCACCTGTGGCCGAGGGCTGGATGGAGGAAAGAAGCTCCTTCTAGTAGAAGAGAAAGCTCCAGCAGGCGGCTGGGGGAGGGTGGCGCGGGCCACGGGGGCTGGCTGAGGGCTGATGACTAGTCAGCACAGACGCACCTGCTGCCGGGACTCGCTCTTCCTAAAGGCCACACTTCCAACCGCCACTTAGTCTTCAACAACTTTGAGGGAGCAGGGCACTCCCACGTCACAACTGAGGCGTCACGCCCGGAGAGCCTGAGCGATGCCAAGCGACACAGCAGGGAAACGCGCGCGCCAGGGCCGACAGACTCCAAGCCCAATCTCTACCCCACAAGCAGTTGGCACCTGGATGCTCAGAGCGGCAGCAGCCCCACCCAAGCCCGCTGCTGAGGATACTTCCACCCTCTGTCACCCCATCAAAGGCACAGAACCCCGCACCTCTGAGGGACCTGGAGCTCTGAGCACCGGCCGAGTATCAGAGTGACGGAGTGACTCCAGAAGGTCCGAGTCCTGTCACCCATGGGACCCTGAGCAGTTCTTCAGAAAGGAAACCACGTGACTCATTAGCCCGCGTTTCCTAGACATTTCTGATCAGGCTATTCTAAAAAAGAAAGTAGACAATCCTGAAATAACTTCTACTGGCTTTGGCAAATACTAATTCTTAGAGCCCTTCGAGTTTCTGGAGTTACTTAACTGCCCAGAGAACTAAGGCCTGATGGAGATAAGGCAGCCACAAGGACAAAGTCCCTCCTGGAAGAGATAAAGCGCTGCGCTCTCCCGCATGATCTGCAGGGCCGTCAGCTGCGGGGCCTTAACCTGGGCTGACTACACGAGGGATGGGAGACAGAAAAAGCTACCAGATGAGGACCGAGAAAACATATATAAAACCGCATGTCAGTGAGAAGGAAAACACCCAGGAGGAAGTGGGTAAAGAGGAGACTAAAGCCAACAGTCAGATGCATTCCACACTTCTCTCTTCCCACTGCAACTGGAAGCCCTCGGAGGGCAGGAAATTGACCTTTCCTTTCTCTTTCTGGACAGGGGTCGGGCTGGCAATCTATCCCTTTGGGGCTGTACTGGCTGACTCGGTTTCTCTGTAAAACACTAACCATTTGCTAGCCGGTGTGCCCCCAGGCACTGCTCTGGGGTGCATGGAGCTGTGGCTGGCATCACTCACCACTAAGCCACCTGTCTCCTGCTGGATCTTCAGCTGTAATTGGGACACTCGCCTCCGGGCACCTTCAATCTGCTCTTCCAGCAGGCTGGCGGGGTTCCGGTTATACACCTCACAGAAATGCTGGGGTGTGCGGGGTGGGGGGAGGGAGAAGGCAGAAGGGCTGGTTAGTAGAGAGCAGGTGACAGACAACTCGAAGGTGGGAAGAACAGGCAGCTGCCCCCAAACTCAAAGGTCAGAGAGGTGGGTCCTGCCTTGAGCAGATGCACGGTTCACCACTGTGTAGCAGCACAGAGAGGTGTCAATGGAGGAAGCAGGACGCAGGAGGGGACCGGAGGAAGACACAGGGAGAGGCCTGTCCTGACGAGACCTGGCCTGCCCTGACTCAGGCACTCAAGTGCTTGAGATTGAGGGGGCCTGTCCAGACCACCGCAAAATAAGCACCAAAGAGGAAGCGAACTCATGCAAGAGGCGCCCGGGACAAGAGGATCAAGCCTGACTCAGGAGCCCAGCACCTCCTTCCCTGGGCCAGGCCCAGCCTGTGTGTACAGACCCCTGAGGGTGTTCCGCCTGTGAGCTGGGGAGACCAGAGCAAGCGCCACACTCCTGGTGGGTAAGATGGGGGTGCTGGTACCTGCCTCCTGGGATGGCTGTGAGACCCGGAAGCGATTATGAACCCTCCGATTATCGCCCCACACACGGCAGCTATTGTTCGAGTACAGAAGGAAGCGCTTACTAAAGCTGGCTGGTTAATAGTTAAATAAAGGTTGCCGCAGATATTATGGCAGTTCCTCTGGGGCCTCAGAGCTACCTGACAACCTTCCGTTCAAACTCCTCACCCTGAGTGTTAAATCTCTTCCGAGTCTAGCAAGTCCCTAATCCTTCCCCCGGTCTGGCAGGAGCACCATCTGGTAAGAACTTTCCCAACTTGGCTCTCCCTTGCGGACTCACTCAACCTATTCTGGGGGAAAGGCCACACCTGGCGGTGCTCAGGGCTCACTCCTGGTGGGCTTGGGGGACCACATGGGGTGCTGGGACTCAAACCCAGCCTGGCTACATGCAAGGCAAATCCCCTACCCACTGTACTGTAGCTCTAGTTCCAACGGCTCCGTTTTTCACAGGGTTAACATCCCAACTCTCTGTGGCTCATTTCGGCAGATGTGTCTCTTCTCTGGTGGCTCCTTCCCCTCACCCATCCCCCTCCTTCAACACCCCTTTCCTGTCTTAAAAACCACCGCCACCACAAACCCTCCCCGTCAACTCTGATTATTCTTCAAGCTGCTTTTCTCCCTCCTTTCAGGGTTTGCCTTCCAGCCACTCCGTAGCAGACACAACAGCGTTCCTCCCCCTTCTTCAGAGACCAAAATGACCTCACGGCCGAGCCCAATGGTCGCTTCTGAGCCTCAACTCTCCAGACTTTCTCAACGTCCTCCTCAAGATGGCCTCCGATTTCCTCACTCTTCACAGGCGTGGGTCTCACGGCTGGCCTCCCTCCAACCGTGGCCGGCTTCCCACTCCTCTCTTAATAAGCAAAATTCACCTCCACACACCCTCCAGAGAGCTGGTACATGCCTGGCCTCGAGCCAGCTGGTGCCACAGCTAGATGGCGAGAAGAGGCGCAGTTCATCCCTTAAGGAGTTTTGCCCGAAAGGGAGAAAGATAAAGCGCAAACACAGTGACGGTGGCGTGGGGCTGCCGTTCTCCACTCTATTTGCTTCTAGCCCTGAGAAGTATTGTCTGGTCGTCAGTTTCTTTTTAAAAATTTTGTTTTAGTTACCATGGTTTATAATACTACCAATCACAGGATTTCATGCAGACGATGTTCCAACGCTACACCTCTTACCCGAGTGTCCACTTCTTTCTGCTCTCACCTCAGGGGCCTGCTCCCCCACCCCTGCCCCTAGGGGCATCCCTGACTCCATCTCCCTACCATGGCAAGCTCAGTTCCATAGACCAGTTCAGATTCTGTTGCTTTGGGCTACTTGCCATGTGGGCCACTAAGCTCAGTTCTAAGTAATGTGAGAAGTGTCCATATTGTTTTCCCAAAGAGCTGAACCAGCAGTTATCCCACCAGCAGTGGACAGGGTACATTTCCTCACACGTTCACACCAACACTGGCTGTTGTGTCCCCTGTGATGTGCGTGAGTCTCAGTGCTGTGAGGTGGTATCTCACTGTTGTCTCGATTAGCCTTTCTCTAAGTGATGCAGTACATTTTCCCCCATATACCTACTGGCTATCTATATATCCTCTCCGAGGAAGTTTCTGTTGGGTCTTCAGTTTCAACTACCACTTTCATGCCCAGGAGAACCAAACATATTTCCATTCAGGCTTTTCTCCTGTGTCAGCTCCATGGTCTCCTTATGAATGCCCCATTTTTTAACTTTTTAATTTTTATTAGTGAGTCACCTCGGGGTACAATTACAAACTTATGAACTTTTGTCTTTGCATTTCAGTCATACAGTAATTGTTTACCCATCCCTCCACCA
The DNA here is from genome assembly GCF_027595985.1 of Sorex araneus. NCBI lineage: Eukaryota > Metazoa > Chordata > Mammalia > Eulipotyphla > Soricidae > Sorex > Sorex araneus. The sequence goes on along the minus strand of NC_073306.1, from coordinate 83,598,290 downwards.
GTGCCCATTCTCCTCCACCAATGTTCCCAGTATCCCTCTCACCACCCCCACCCCGGCTCCCACCACCCCACCCCGCCTTTGCATTCCCTTTTGTTCTCTCTCCTCCCATTGGCTCTTTAATCTCAGTGCCCCCCACTTCAACCACCGTAAATGGAGGTGGGCACAATCAGTAGAAAGGGGAGCAAAGAGCGGGGCTGGAGTAATACACAGCAGGTAGGGTGTTTGCCTTGCACGCTGCGGACCCGAGTTCGATTCGCAGCACCCCATATGGTCCTCTGAGCACCGCCAGGGGTAATTCCTGAGTGCAGAGCCAGGAGTGACTCCTGTGCCTCAAAAAAAAAAAAAAAAAAAAAAGAAAGAAAGAAAAAAAGAAAGGGGAGCAAAGAAGCCTACCTAGGGGGTAGAGATATCTCTATCCAGTATATTGATCTGCATGGCAATTACCCGAATCATATTTAAGTCAAAGATTAACTGAGTTATACTCTGAGTATTTTTCTATACTTGTATTCTGTGTTCATACTATTGTATGTATATTATGCCTCAATTAAGAAAAGAAAAAAGCTAAAGAAAAAAACCAAAAACCAAAAAACAATCAATGCTCCCAAAACTGACCTGCATGTCTTCCTCTCAAACCCTGTCCACCCTTTGTCCTGCTGCACGATTCTTATTATTTGTCCAGGCTCCCCAAACTTGAAGCTATCTTTCATTATCTCTCCTACCTGTACCTCCCCCTTCCAGCTACATGTTTTACTGATGGTATCTGAGATAATGCCCACTGCCATCCCCCTCTTTCTTGTCCTATTTCTACTTCTCCCATCATCATTTTTCAAAGACAATAGCAATCTCCTAATCTGGTTTCCTTGTTGTCGATTTACTTAACATACGTCTCTAAATAACCACTAATTTTTTTTTTTTTTTTTGCTTTTTGGGTCACACTCGGCGATGCACAGGGGTCACTCCTGGCTCATGCAATCAGGAATCACCCCTGGCGGTGCTCAGGGGACCATATGGGATGCTGGGATTCGAACCCGGGTCGGCCGCGTGCAAGGCAAACGCCCTACCCGCTGTGCTATTGCTCCAGCCCCTAAATAACCACTAATTTAAGGATACCATTCCTCTTGTACTCAAAACCCTTCGATCTGCTCCCAGTGTACTCAGAATAAATTTCAAGGTCATCACTGTATCCTACCTAGGTCCAAAGCTTTTTTCTATGTACAATAGAATCTAGCTCCTGAGCACTACCGGGCGAGGCCTAAAAGCAATACCCCAAAATGCCCCCAAAACAAAACAGAAACTCAGCTCAGACATGTGATCACTGCGTAATTAATTATTCTTTCTTTTGGGATTTCATGATGTTAACAAACATTAAAGATTATTATTGTTACATACAGCACACACACATAGACTTCACCATTCAGAAGTATATAATTTAGCAGTTTATCTAATTTCAGAACATCTCGAACCATCCCAATAAGAACGCAGTCATTCCCAACTTACTCCCTTTACCCTCTGGCACCCATTTCTTGACTTCCTGTCTCTATGGATTCACCTATTCATCCATGTAATGGAGCCATAGAACATCATTAGGCCTTTGCTTTCCTTCACTTGATAGAATGTTCTCAGGGCTCTTCCACGGTAGGTGAATGACTATTTGTTTTTGGATTTTGGATTTCAAAATGATCTCACTGTATGGATGCATGCACTGCTTTCTGCTTATTCATCAGTGAGTGGACAGAATGTTTCCATTTTTTGGCTATTATGGATAATGTTGTTGTTAATGTTCATGGGTAGATTTTATTTATTTGTTTATTTATTTATCCACCTATCTTTGCTTTTTGGGTCACACCTGGCAATGCAAAGGGGCTACTCCTGGCTCTGCACTCAGGAATTACTCCTGGCGGTGCTGGGGGCCATATGGGATGCTGGGAATCGAACCCTGGTTGGCCAAGTGCAAGGCATATGCCCTACTCACTTTGCTATCGCTCTAGCCACAAGATTTTATTAAAAAAAAAAAACAAAACCCGAAGCCTTAATTTATTCTCTGTATCAACATTCCCACTATTTTTCTCTCAAAAATGACTTTAAAAACTTTTGCAGGGCCAGGGATTAAACCCTGAACCTCACACATGCGAGCTAAGTGCTCTACCACCAAGCCACAGCCACACCTACAACAACATGTACAGGTTACTGTGTGAACGTATGTTTTTAATTCCTTGGGCATATACTTAGAAGTGGAAGTGAGATTTTTAACTTTTTGGCCACACCTGCCAATGTTCTGGGATATTCCTCATTTTGCACTCAGGAATCACTCCTGGAAGTGCTAGGGGGACCATATGTGATGCTGGGAACAGGACACAGGTTGGCCACATGTAAGCAAGTGCCTTACCCACTGTACTATCACTCTGGTCTCCAACTTTTTCTATGTTTAATATCTTGAAGAATTGCCAAATTGCTTTACAAAGTGGCTGCATAACTACATCATCATCCATGGTGGGAACAAATTAGGGCAGTCATATGTAGACAGAACATAAACAAGTACTTCTCCACTTTCTCTCAACAACAGTGATTTTCTGTAATTTTGTCTATAGCCATCCTAGTGGGTGTGAAGTGGCATCTCACTTACAGTTCTAATTAGCATTCAACATCCTAATGACTAAGGATGTGGAAAGTCTTACCAGTCATCTGCATGTCTACTTCTGAGGTCTAACCAAATCCTCTGCCAAATTTTATTTACTTTTGCTGTTGGGTCACTCCTGGGAGTGCTCAGGGCTTACTCTGTCTCTGTGCTCAGGGATCACTCCTGTCAGGGCTCAGGGGATGATGTAGGGTGCCAGCAATTGCCACGTGCAAGGCAAGTACCTTACATACTATACTCTGGCTCTGGCCCTTCTGCCAAACTTTATTATTTTATTTATTCTTTTTTTTTTTTTTTTGCTTTTTGGGTCACACCCAGCGATGCTCAGGGGTTACTCCTGGCTTCTGCACTCAGGAATTACTCCTGGCAGTGCTTGGGGGACCATATGGGATGCCAGGGATCGAACCCGGGTCGGCCGCGTGCAAGACAAACGCCCTACCCGCTGTGCTATCGCTCCGGCCCCATATTTTATTTATTCTTTTATTTTTTTCTTTTTGGGTCACACCTGGCGATGCACAGGGGTTACTCCTGGCTCTGCACTCAGGAATTACCCCTGGCAGTGCTCATATGGGATGCTGGGAATCGAATCTGGGTTGGCCATGTGCAAGGCAAATGCCCTACCCGCTGTGCTATCACTCCAGACCCTCTGCCAAATTTTAAATTGGGCTTTCTGTCTTTTTGTTTTTGAGTTTTGGGGCCTCACCAGAGGCACTCAGGAGGTTCAGAGTCCCACCAATGACTCTTGGTCAACTGGCCTGGTGGTTCAATGCAAGGGCTGGGGGATGCGACGCTGCTTGGACTCTGGTGCCAGGGATACCTTGGGAGTAATGGGGTGGGCGGGTGGTACAGGGCCATAACCAATGATGCGTGGGGATCACGTCGTGTTTGGGGCTGAACTGCTGCACTATCTCCTGGCCTCTTAGTATTTTGGTTTTTGAGCCACACCTGGCTGTGCTGAGGACTTACTCCTGGCTATGTGCTCAGGTATCACTCCCATGCACACAGGAACTATATGATGCAATCCTGCTCGGGGGACATCTGTGATGCCGGGGATCAAACCTGGGTCAGCTGCAAGCAAGGCAAGTGCCCTGATTGCTGTACTATCTCTTGGGTGCCGTGGCCCCTTTCTGGGTTTTAAGAGGAGTTCTTCATAGATTTTGGCTCTGGACCCTTATATTTTTAATTAAACAGCTTTTCTGTTAGTCAGTTGCTTTTACTTTCTGGATAATGTTTTCTGACAAATACAAGGCTTTAATATTAAGAAATCCCTTTTGCTTCTTCCGGATTGTTTATGCTTTTGGTGCCATACTTAAGACACACTTCCAAACGCAAGGTTATACAAATTTACACCCAAAATTTCTTCTAAGAGTTTTGAAACTATTAAAATTTGGTTCTTATATTTAAGTCTTTCATTCATTTGAGTTAAATTTGTGTGTGTTGTGTGTGTGCACGTGCATATGCAAATTTTGGGTCACACCCGGTGAAGCTCAGAGCTTACTCCTGGCTCTGCACTCAGGAATCACTCCTGCTGGTGCCTGAAGACTATATTGGGTGCAGGGGATTGAACTCTGGTTGGCTACATGCAAGACAAGCATACCTGCATACTATCTTTCCAGCTCTATTAAATTGCTTATTCCATTAAGTATCGTTCTGAATTAATTTTTCACAAGTGGCTGTCCACTTGTCCCAGCACTATTTGTTGAAAAATTATGTTTTCTCCAATGAGGTGTCCTGGGAACTTTATTGAGAATTGATGTTAGACATATAGGTTAATTTCTGGTGTCTGAATTCTATTCCTTAAGTTTACCTTTACATGGGTATCACACGATTCTTCTAAGAAATTTTTTCAATGTACATTGGTACTTGTTGTAATATAGTACAGCTCCTGCTCAAGGCCCAGCTGAAACCACCATCCTATCAAGTGACACTTCTCTCTGTGCTGCTTCTTTCTGTATTTCCTATTATTAACCACTCCCTTTTGTTCTCTTCCTGCAAAGTTCTTTATTCTCACCACTTCCTTCTACTCTTATTTTAGCACCCACCCCTTTTAGCAGGGCTTTTTCTTTGGAGTGGGGTGCATACCCAGTATTGCTTTGGGGCTACTCCCAGCTCAGTGCTTGAGGTCACTTCCAGCATACCAGGCCTATAGCCCCTTATCTCTGATGCAAAGAAAAATTTTATTGGCAGTACCAGAATTAAACCCAAGAATTCACATAAGTAGGGCAGTACTCTACCCCTGAGCCATATTCCCAGCTCCCAAATAGACTTTAATTATGATGAAAAAAAAGAATTATCTATTTTTTCTCATCTCTGTATAGCACAGGAGCGAAAACAATGCTTTATGTACAGTCTCATTTATAGATATTTGCTGTATTGAGATGCAGGGGTGAGTTATTCACTGCAAGTCATAGCTATTTGCCAACTCTCCTTCAGAGAAGTCAATCTGACCTTTTCTAGGCACATCATTCCCTGGGTCTTGAACTCTCTTTGTCACCTGTCTGCCAACAATGCCATGACTCTATCAGCTGGTGTGGCACTCACCCTGTTCCCTTGCTGTTTTGTGCTATACCCATCCTTTCTGAGAAATCTCCCAAATCAATTTCAGCCAACTCTGATTTTCCTCAGTTCTAATGTTCCTTCTTTTGGTTTGCTTTTTCCTTTTTTTGGGTTTGTTTTTGGGCCACACCCGACTGTGCCAGGGCTTACTCCAGGCTCTGGGCTCAGGGATCACTTCTGGCGGGGCTCAGGGGACCATATGGACCATATGGGGATCAAACCCAGGTCATCTTTGCACAAGGCAAATCTTTCTCCTATCTGCTGTACTATCACTCTGATCCCCAATGCGCCTTCATTTTATTGTTTCATCACCTGTCTGTATATTCTTTTGTTTTTGGGTGACACCCAGTGATGCTCAGAGGTAATTAGTCCTGGTTCTGCACTCAGAAATCATTCCTGGCAGGGCTTGGGGAACCATATGGGATTGAACCCAGGTTGGCTGTATGAAGGGCAACTGCTCTACCTGCTGTACTGTTTTTCCAGTTCTATCATGATTTGTCTATATTTTGATAAAATCCTAATCTGTCATCCAGGAGTTTCATTACTTTATTCACATCATAGGTCAAATTCTACTTTATCAAATTCCAGTGAACTATGACCATTCTTTCATGATTTGCAAGTTTTCTCCTTCAGTATTTTACTGATGAGACCTGGACGGTGGATAAGCTGTGCGCTTTGGCAGACCGCACTGATAAAGTCCTGATTTCATTAAGACACTGGTGCACTGACATCAGCAGTGACTTACCTGCAACTCCTTTTCCTCCTGCCTCAGCATCTTCCTAAGAATCTGTGTAGCATGTTTCTGAACTTCAGGATCCTAAGAATGAAAAATGCGACATCAATGAGGTTTGGGGGCCAGCTTAAGGGAATTTTCCTCTCCTAGCTAATGCTTGGGCAAGACCAGCTGTCCGATAAGAGTCAGGATCCTAAGCAGGTTTTTTGTAACTCTTAGCACCTCACCAGGATTCAGAAAACATAAAATCTTACTTGGTTTTTCTCCCGAACTTCCTAGTAGCCTGCGATTATCAAATTGCTCTTTAAAGTCTCCCTGGATTTGCTGGCTCAAACTTTCCAAGGAAAAACCCCGTGCTTGCTCCCTATCTGCAGTGTCTCCCTTGGAACCTGGAAATCACACAAGTTTCCCCTGACCCAACTTCTCTCCCTGTTCTTACCTTTCCTGCCTGGCCCCTTAGAAACCAGAACTCCCCTGGAGCATTTTGCTCCTTCAAGCAGCCTTCCTCCCTCCCCAGAAAGGCTCCCCCACTCCACCTTGTTACTCTGTACCTGTGTGACACCAACTGGCAAGATTGAACATGCCTCAGCACATGCCTGGAGGCATGCTTGACTTCTCCAGACACAGGGAACTGGGGAGCTCCCGTCATTCAGAGAACACAGGTCTTCGGCTGGGGCCAAACCCACACACACGCTTGCCTTTATGCGAAGGAAACCGAGGCACTGACCAACCCTTTAACGCAGACCTTATTCCGCTCCACCCTGATGGTCTTCATGAATCTTCTGGCTGATCTCGGCTCATCTGCTCCTCTTACAGATGGCACTTACTGCCTGGCCCCTGACAGACTGCAACTCCCCTTATACGTTTTGTTGAAGGATCAAGCAGTCTTTCTCTCCAGAAAGACTCCCCACACTTACTGGCACCTGCTTCCTTTCCTAACTAGGACACAGAGGGACAACAGTGAGGAGAGCTGTCAGGAAGACGGTTACCTGTAGTGGTTTGGGTCCTGTGATGCGTTGTGGAGGTGGCAGAGGTGGAGGTGGTGGCGGCGGTGGTATTACGGGGGTGACTCGGGGCGCTCCTGTGGGGGCTGGGTCTTGCTGGAGCCCAGAGACTCCGACAGATGCTGGTGATGAGCCCAGGAGGGTCAGGGCAACATAGGCCCCCGCTGGAGAGCAAGACACGAAGATGCTCACTCAAGTGGTATGTTCTGGACAGCCAACATTAAAGTGACAAAAAAGGGGGTTCTGGGGCTGGCGACTAAGGTAAGGTGCTGGCCTTGCCTGTGCTGATCCTCATTTGATACCAGGTACCTCATGGGGTCCCCCGAGCATTGCCAGGATTCCCAAACACAGAGCAAGGAGCAAGCCCAAATATAAAGAAAGAAAATTCACAAACAACAAAGAGGATATTCTCCCTGCTTTTTTTTGATGCTACTGTTTTCACTTTAGCCACACCTGGTGATGCTCAGGGGTTACTCCTGGCTCTATACTCAAAAATTACTCCTAGAAGTTGGCTGCAAACCCAGTTGATCCTATCCAGGTGATTCTAGCACCCTACCGGCTGTAGTATGGCTTTGAGTATTCCTTCTCCTTTCTTTCAATTCATAATTCTGTTTTTTTTTTTTGGGGGGGGGTCTGTTTCTGGGTTATACCTGGTGGTGCTCAGGGCTTATTCCTGGCTCAGTGCTCAGGAATCACTCCTGTCAAGAGTTCAGGAGACCATATATAGTGTGAGAATTGAACCTGGTTCAGCTATATGCAAGGGAAGTGCCCAACCCGCTGTATAATCTCCTGACCCCTCACTTCTAGTGTCGCCTTCTCATTCTCTAACTCTTTTTTTTTTTGCTTTTTGGGTCACACCTGGTGATGCTCTGGGGTTACTCCTGCTCTGCACTCAGGAATTACTCCTGGCGGTGCTCAGGGGACCATATGGGATGCTAGGAATAGAACCTGGGTCGGCCGCATGCAAGGCAAATGTCCTACCCGCTATGCTATCGCTCTGGCCCCACATTCTCTTAACTTTTACCCTCCTAATCTGCACCATCTCAAATACTCCTTCTTTCCCATTTTGTCATGCTGAGACTACAACCTAAACTCTACCCATAAAATGGGTAGCGCTGGTATAGGGCTGCCCCGCAAACTCTGCTTTCTCCTTCCTACTGCTAAATTAACAAGTCACTATAAAAGCCGCCTGTCCGAGGCTGCCCGCCTGATACAGAGCAGGCACTCAAATCCCAGTCTTCCACTTTCCCCAAACTTTTAATACCCTAAATACTTTTTTTTTTTTTTTTTGGAGAAGGCACACTCTGCAGTGCTACGGGACATGCAGTGCAGGTGATCTTCCAATGCAGGGCAATTGCCTTATCACTGCGCCCCACCCTTTAACTCTTTCCACAACATATGCTCATACAAACTACCTGGCATGACTCAATTGGATCTTCCTGGCTGCAAACAGAATGGTTCGGTTTGGTTTTCCCTCCAAACCAGTGACAAGTGAGAAAGAATGTCCGTGAACAGGAGAGAAAGAGTGAAGGACACGCTAGAGGGAACTGGGCCCGAGAGGATATGGTCTACATGAGAGTGGCAAAAAGAGAGGATAAGGAGAGACCAACAGTGCCTCCATCTAAATGAGAGTAGGTAGCTGTGGGCCGTCGAAGCACATCACTCTGTGCTATGATGACGGGGAGACTTCAGCGGTGCCTCCCACATTTACAAAGACTCGTGGCACATGAGCCTGTCCTTGGTGTCTGTCCTCTCCTCCCAACTCATCTGCTCCCTTCCTTTCTTTGCTGTCAGCTCTCTCCAACTCACATTTGATAAGCTTCACCACCTCCAGGTGTGAGCTATTGGTCACCATGGTGCCGTTCACCTGTTGGGGGAACACATGATATTAAACCACAGTGATGGGAATCCCACAACTTCAAAGTGCTGCCCAACTGACCCGGACTCTGTACTGCGGAAGAAAAGCGCCGAATGAACAGGGCAGAGGTTACCTTGAGGTTACCCTGGCTGGACCTCAAGCCACTGAGGATCCCTCTGAGAAATAAGAGGTCTTGGGGTCTAGTCACGGCTTCTGTACTTTGTTCACGTCATCAAGTGACAACACCTGTTCTAAAAGCTGGGCTACTTTAGAATCAGGAAGGGCCCAGCAGCTCAGCCCCCAATCTCTGAGGAGACACTGCATTCTGTCACTCCCACGGTCACCACCCCGAGAGCAGCAGCTGGCTGATGGCTGGTACAACAGAAAAGCATGCAGGATGGACCAAGGCCAAAGCAGGTGGGTGGACCCTGCCCCCACTCACTCACCTTAATGATCCGGTCACCCTCTTTGACACCGGCTTTCATGGCTGCACCACCTACAAGGAGAAGGTCTGGTCAGCAGAGCCCAGTGACCCTCCGGGGTTAATCGTGTCTATTCCAATGTCCTGTTAGAGCTCGTTGGGTGGACATCCTATTCTGCTAGCAACATAAGTATTTTTAGCATAGTGTGTACTATGTAAGGCCCCATCTCTTTCTCCTTCCTTTACCTGGCCCAGACATTATTCCAATATCAGTAAACAAGGCGGGAAAGGCAGGGTTCTAGTTCCAGGAGGGAGTATACACTTTATCTGAACATGTTTGGGTGTGTTTCAAGGTCAGTTATTTCTTATCTAGTGGGAAAAGGGAGTTTACTGTATTAAATATAATTGTTAACAGTAAAAAAAGAATCGGGAGAAAGGGCTTAAAACAAGTTTTCACACTGAGGTTCAAGTGCCCTAAGAGGTTCACTAAGATATTCTTGGGGGTTCATATCATTAAAGAGACCAATTTTTATTTTCTGTTAAGAGATCTGTTTTAGACTGGGGATAACTCAGTGGCAGAGCACATGTACTGCATGTGGCAGGATTCAATCCCTAGCACCAAAACAGAACAAACCCAGAAGATTGTTTTAACTATTTATAACTCTCCCCTTAAAAAGGACCAGAGTAAAATCTGTTTTGACTGACAAGAGAGTCTCAGCAAATGTTCAGCTTTTCCAGATTCTCTCTCAATCAGAGACTTTTAAATTACTTAGGGACCAGTTCAATTTAACCCAAGATGCAGGGCCAGAGAGACCATATGGAGATTAAGGTGTGGTATTGCATGTGGCTGACCCTGGTTCCACCAATACCATGTATGGTCCTCTAAGCACAGCCAGGGGTCACTTCTGAGCAGTGTCAGGATTACCTCCAGAGCACTGCTGGGTGTGGGCAATTCTCCCTCACCTCCAAACTTACATAAAGAACCAACTCAGGATGCAAAAGAAACAGGATATGTAACACTGGGTTGGAGGAAGTCAGCACTTGCCTTGCATATATAAGACCTGAGGTTTGACACCCCCTTTGTTTGTGGGGGTGTAAGACAAACAAAAACAAAATCCCACTCCAGCTGTGTAGGTTGATGAGAACAGTAATTTTCTTGTGTGTAAGTTTGCCAGTATTATTTATTTATTTATTTATTTGTTTGTTTTTTTTGTTCTTTTTATTTATTTTTTTGCTTTTTGGGTCACACCCAGCAATGCACAGGGGTCACTCCTGGCTCATGAACTCAGGAATCACCCCTGGCCGTGCTCAGGGGACCATAATGGGATGTTGGGATTTAAACCCGGGTCGGCCGCGTGCAAGGCAAACGCCCTACCCGCTGTGCTATCACTCCCGCCCAGTTTGCCAATATTATTGTTAAATATGCAAGTTGCATTCACCTGGGCAAAACAAAATGCCCATAAAAGTACACTTATAAGAATTTTCCTTTTGCTTTTTGCGTCACATCTGGCGATGCACAACGGTCATTCCTGGCTCTGCACTCAGGAATTACCCCTGGCGGTGCTCAGGGGACCATATGGGATGCTGGGAATCGAACCCAGGTCGGCTGTGTGCAAGGCAAATGCCCTACCTGCTGTGCTATTGCTCCAGCCCAAATTTTCCTTTTTCTTATCGAAGACCAGTCCCCACGATGAGGATTGCATAGGGGCCACAGAGCCATCCCTGGCTGTGCTGGAGAACAAATTCAGAGCCCTTCACAAGCTGGTCATGTGCCCAGCCACTTGATCTATTACCTCAACCTTTAGAACTTTTCTTTTCTTTCTTTTTTAAAAAATTTTTGGATCGCACCCAGCGATGCACAGGGGTTACTCCTGGCTCTGCACTCAGGAATCACTCCTGGTGGTGCTTCAGGAACCATATGAGATGCTGGAAATTGAACCCGGGTTGGCCATGTGCAAAGCAAATGCCCTACCTACTGTGCTATCGCTCCAGCCCCAGGAGTTTCTGTCTTGAAAAAGAAAAATTAGATGGATTGGAGGAATAGTACAGTGGGTAGGGCGTTTGCCTTGCCCTACTGGCTGACCTGGGTTCGATTCCTGGCATCCCATATAGTCCCCCAAACACTGCCAGGAGTAATTCCTGAGTGAAGAGCCAGGAGTAACCCCTGAGCACTGCTGGTGTGACCCAAAAAGAAAAGAAAAAGAAAGAAAGAAAGAAAGAAAGAAAGAAAGAAAGAAAGAAAGAAAGAAAGAAAGAAAGAAAGAAAGAAAGAAAAATTAGGGCCAGAGCAATAGTACAGTGGGTTGGGGCTTGCCTTGCATGCGGCTGACAGGGTTTCGATCCCCGGCATCCTATATGGTCCCCTGGGTGCAGAGCCAGAGCCAGGAATAAGGCCTGAGGATCACCAGTTATAACCCCCAAAGTAAAACAAATAAAAAAAATTAAAGGACATGAGCGATAATACAGTGTGAGTAGGTGCTTGCCTTATATGGGTTCCATCCCCAACATCGCATATGGTACCCTGAGCCTGCCAGGAACAATTTCTGAGTGCAGAGCCTGAGCACTGTTGGGTGTGGCCTGTAAAATCAAGCCAAACCAAAACACCCCTCCCCCGAAAGAAAACAAAACCAAAAAACCACAAAGAGAAACTATAGGAATGACTACATCTCAGTATGATTTTTTTTTTTTTGCTTTTTGGTCACACCAGGCGAGGCTCAGGGGTTACTTCTGGCTCTGCAATCAGAAATCACTCCTGGCAGTGCTTGGGGAACCATATGGGATGCTCAGGATCTAACCCAGCTGGGTGTGTGCAAGGCAAATGCCCTACCTGCTGTACTATTGCTCTGGCCCCATCAGTGTGATTTTCTAACACTGGGACTGAAACACACTAGTTAAAAAGAAGTACTTGCAAATAGTTTGGAATCCTCTTACACTACCAGAAATCAAATGTGGAGGGAAAGAACTTTATCTGAAAGTATAAAATATATGTGCTGAATTAAAAACATTAAGAACTAAATTCTTCAATTAGGGGAGAAGTTCTCAGGCTCTAGTGAGGAGAAAAGGCCAGGGGAATATGGTAAGAAGTATATTGTTGGGCCCTCTTGCCGGAAACTGCCTCGACATTTCTTGGGGTGGGCCTGGGAATGGGGGTTCCCATCAATCTAGTAACAGGAGGTTCTCATGGAGGCAGAACATGGGCTACCCTGTGAGAATCAGAGAAACTTCACATCCGGAAAGGCCAGCAACATCTGCTTTGCCGTGATGTCAGTGCCAATCCAAACCAAGTCCCTTCCTCTTGCCTCCCCAAACGCAGGGCACGCAAACAAGGCCACCAAAGTCCCAATCTGACCACAGACTTCCCTTTTGCACTTTCTTCCCTGGGCCGAGGTGCTGACCTCAGCCCCACTGGGGGAACCCTGGAGTGTAGCACTGAGGCACCGCTGGAGCAGAATGCACTCCCCCCGCCCCGCTCTGTCTCACCCTGGTCCGGGAGCCTTGAGAACGTGAGTGTGGCACTGCATGAATGAGCATGAAACAACAACCTACTTCCTGTGACCTCCCTTGATTCCCTTTCAAGCCAGCCGTGTGGTACTTCACGTGCCCAGGCCCAATCCACTTGCTCTGCTGCAGGCCACTTCCTTCTTTGATACTGATCCGGACTGTGCCCGCTCCTTCTCTGTCTTGAATATCTTCTTAGCTCGGATCACTCAACAACAACCATTCTGCAACCTGGCATGTGACTGTGCCTTGAAATGTAAACAGCTCTGGCATACGTTACCTTTCACTTGCTTCGATGCCTACCTTCTCCACACTCCCTTCCTGTAAATTTCCATTCTTCCTCTCTGTTCTCCACTGCAATTTCGTGTTCCACACTACTCCTGAAATTCCATTTCTCCTAAGAAAAACTTCCATGCTGACCTCGAGGGAAATTGACTAGGCCTTGGCTGACAAACTACCCATGCACAGATTTCCAAACAGCATCGCATCCCATGTCCGACTATGATCCTTTCTCCTTTCGTAGTGCCAATTGTCTCTGCAAATGAGGCATTACTTGGTGAGTGTATCAGCTGCTGCACACTAGGACCATCTGTGTGATGAGCAAAGGGAAATAAGCAGGAAGCATGTTTTTGATTCCTTCACCACTCTTCTGACTGGCCGGAGGGGCTGGCATTGGCTTCCAGGCTTGGGAGTCTTCCTGCTGTATTTCTACCTCCCAACAGGGGTGCAGACATCACGTGGGATCCCTAGACATTCTGCACCATGGCTGAGCAGGCAGGGACTCAGACGCTCTGGGGAACTCGCATGTTCCCCAGGATGTCTAAAAATAAATGCACATTCTTCAAGCTGCATGTTGCTGCGTGCTGTGGTGGCGGGAGGGACGGTACACTCACCTGGCCGCACAGACTGCACCAGAACGATGCGGTCTCCACAGACTGTGAAGCCAAAGCCATGCTGGTCTTTCTGGATGATGACACAGCGTTGAACAAGACCTAGGGAGAGGCAAGAGAGAGAAGGAAAGGCAGGTGGGTACTGATGCTGAACTGCCACTGTCCACAAACCAGGAGCAACCTGTGAGAGCCCAGGGTTTCTTCCTCCAGGAAGCCCTTGAGGATTAACCACATCTCCAAATTTATCCTGTCCATACACACTGTTAACAGTGACAAACCTCTCACAGCCACCCACAAAGCATACCTTGTTTCACAGAAGAAATTACCCTTCTCTAAGTAATGAACCTTGTATGGGTCTGAGTCTTTAGGCTGTGGCATATAAGTGTGACCAGAGAAGGGGCAGGGCAAAGTTCAAGGCATCTCCCCCAAGACTAAAAATGACAGAGAGGCAGCCCTGGACCGTGCCTATGTGACTGCAAGTTTTTCTGTTTATCTGTGTCCAATGACTGACAGGTGAGACATGGATAGCTGGCTCTCTGGAGAGCTGAATAACTCACTCAGAGACACCTGGGACTGGCCCCTTGTCCAATCAAGTGAAATATGAATGGCAAGAAAAAACCCTTTTTTTTCACATGCACCGCCAAACACAGTATGTTAAAAAGGAGAGACAGAGAGACAGAGACAGAGAGACACATACACTACAATTCCCAGCGTCTCCTGTCTGAAGGGTATAATGACAACATGTACGCCGGGTGCTTGCTTTAAGAGAGAAACCATGATCTCCTGAGTGAAAACCCACTGGTTTCCAGTCCTAACTCTGCCCCCTATATGCTCAGGCATCTGGCCAGGTTTCTGACCCCTTCAGTGCCTGCGCTTCCCCAGTGGTAACATGGAGGCAAGTGCTTGCTTTCTCCAGCTGATTTGAGGACCACACAGGCAACTGGGTAAGACACACAACAGCACGACTCACACAGTGCACACATTTGATTAAAGGCTGACTGGCACCTACAGCAGAGTGTCTGGTGTGTGCACTGTCTGCAGGTGAAGGGCCCAGAAGGTTACCTGCTGCCTCAGAGATGTCAGAGGGCTGGCGCTGGTGGGAAGGGGACTTGCGTTCAGGTGCCGAGTCTCCCAACGACAGGCTACTTAACCTGCAGGAGGAAGAAAAAGCACAAGGGTGAGTTGGGCAGGGGGCTGGGAGTAGCCATGGTGTCAAAGGAAGCTCTGTCTACGGGGTCCCTGGGTCTTGGGTAACACGTGAGATCCACCCTCTTGCTCTGTAACCTGCTCAGCCTGACAGGTGACTTCACCACATCTACACTGCTACCACCACCACCTATCTGAAATCCTAGGCTGGCCGGGCAACCGTGAGCTCGGTAATGGCCAGCGAGGCGTGAGAGAAACAGCCCTTCCTGGAGACAGGAGACAAAGAGATACTAGCAAGAACAGGATGGCACAGACACACATGCTTGTTGGGTCTTACCAGGCTGCAATGGGGCTGATGGAACAGAACGGAGCAGCAGAGAGAATGAATGCAAGAAAAAGACAGGGAGAAAACAAATAGCCAGTTAGTTTGAGGCAGAGGTTTGGAAAGGAAGGGGAGACGGGAGGACGCGAACACAGTGAGTCAAAAACACAGGCCTGCGTGGACAGAGCAGAGATGTGGTGACCGCAACAGCCAATCCCCTCACATCAGCACCATCTCTTTGCTCCCCTCCAGAGGCCACTGGGCTTCTGCTACCAGTCTGTTGGGTGACTGACAACTGGTACATTTTCTAGTAATGGAATGGCTGAGGCTCTGAAATCCATTTCCCGTGTGGGTGTGGGTGCCACGGGGAGAACAGGGATCAGTAGGAGTCCACACGCCATTCAGCCCTAGTTCTATAGCCAGTCTGGGATGCCTTACAGAGAAACTAAGACCCTATAATCTTTTTTTTTTTTTGCTTTTGGGTCACATCCGGTGATGCACAGGGGTTACTCCTGGCTCTTCACTCAGGAATTACTACTGGCGGTGCTCAGGGGACTATATGGGATGCTGGGAATCGAACCCGGGTCGGCTGCATGCAAGGCATATGCCCTACCCGCTGTGCTATCGCTCCAGCCCCAAGACCGTATAATCTTGGGGTCCCCACGGATTCCCCAACCAGGTTTATCATTTGTTCTCCTCATTAATGGGTCCCCAGCAACAAAAGAAGTTCAAATGACTACTTTGTCTCTCCTTTTAGGGAAGTCTACAAACTGTCAGTTCCTAACCAATGGAAGAATCGACATGCTTTACCAGGGGTGACTGCTGGAGAAATGACAGCATATCACTCTAATAGTACCGTATTCAGCCGTACACAAGAATGAGGCGGCTCTTTAAATACAGTAAGGAAACTTCTCTAAGATAAATTGTTGAGTGAAAAACGCAGGCAGCATAATTATGTTGACAGTAAAAAAAACAAAAAAAAATGTGGGTGAGAGAGAGAAGGGAACAACTGTGCATTTGTTTACGTATGCAGAGATCCAGGCACAGAGAAGCATACACCATTAAAGGGCTATCTGGGAGGAAGGAACCTGGTGGCTGAGACACAG
Organism: Sorex araneus; assembly: GCF_027595985.1. Lineage (NCBI taxonomy): Eukaryota > Metazoa > Chordata > Mammalia > Eulipotyphla > Soricidae > Sorex > Sorex araneus. The sequence goes on along the minus strand of NC_073306.1, from coordinate 83,582,121 downwards.
GGTGGAGTTAGAATCTTTTCATCTATTTATTGTTTTAGGGCCCCACCTTTGTGCTCAGGGCTTACTCCTGGCTCTGTGCTTAGATCACTCCTAGAGTTGCTGGGGGTGGGGGGACCATATGGGGTTCTGGGGATCAAACCCAGGTTGGCCATGTGCCAATACTAAATCTCTCAGGTCCTATCTTTTCATCTACTCTTATTTGTGCCCTTCAAATCCTGTGTCATGTAAAGGTACTCGCCACTCAAACAACAGTGCAATACAATACACATAAAAAAATGTAAAAGAGGTGCCTTGTTCCACTCACCTTCCACCCTCCTCTCCCCTTACCTGGACAGGTGAGACTGTTTTTTACTGGCTGATCTTTGGATGAGAGAGAAGGGCATCAAGGAAGAAGAGAGCGTGGGGCCCAGGAGAGAGTGACGCAGTATAGGAGGAAGAGAAAGAAAGAAAAACAAAACAAGACATAAACCAGACAAGACACTGGAGATGGTTGGCTCAAAAGATAAAACCACAATCCAGCCAAGGAGGACCCAGGGGTGGGGACTGGACACAGTGAAACATAGTGGTGCTACCGAAATGCAACTTCACCCCTGTCATCTGGCTGCTGAAAACCTTTTGGAACTTCCACATCCACCCTGGGAGAGGTGGTCCCATCCCAGGCTGGGCCTGAGCCAGGGCCTGGAGCAGGGGGTGCTGCCTGACGGGGGGTAGCGCCCTCCTGAGCTTCCACACTCCTAGTGTGGTCCCCAGCAGCACGCCCAGGACTGGGGCTGTTCAGACAGTGGCTTGGCCCACGCAGCAGGATGGTCTTGCAGATCTGTGCCTGCACTGCCTGCCAGTGTCCTGTTCTGGGCTTCTGGCCCCTGTCTTTGCCCACCCGGACCTTCTCCTTCAGTGTTCCTGTCTACTTCCTATGAACTGCAGCTGGACAGCAAGTCAGACTTCCACACGCGTGACTGCTGCCTCTTTTCAAATGACTCTATTCTATCATTTCCTGTCCACCCCCACCTCCTTGTCTAGGGCAGAGATTCAGCTCGGCGAATTAGTTAACAGACGCCCTCCAAGCTAGGCCTGTCTTTTCCAGTAGCCGCCCGCCACATGCAGCTACTGACATTTACATTTTCCATAACATCTTTAAACTCAGGGTCACGCTGGCACTAGCCCATTCCAAGAGCCTGATTGTTACCCACGGTCAGTGAGCACCGTGTGGAGAGAGACGAGAACATCTCCATCACAGCGGAGAATTCTATCACATGATGCTGCCTGACACCCAGGGTCAGACAAAATGAGCGAGCACGAAGCACGACAGCAGACAAGAGACCGAGTACAACAGGGAGAGGATGCAGTAGGAGGTCCAGAATTTTCAGGCAAACACCGAATGGCATTCTCAGAATGGAAGATCCTACTACTCTCTGAATAGCCCCTTCTTGTAACCTCAAGAACGACCCATTTTCTCCTGGCACAGCTCAGGGTCCCCTTTGCCCAAGTCCCTGCCTGTACAAGACACCGGCTTCCTGGGTCCCTGGGAGAGCCTGGGAGCAATGGTCTCCTCTCAACCAGTTTGGCTTGCACTTGATGCGGGTTACCAGCTGCTTCATACAACTGAAGGCACATGAGGCCAGGGTCCTCATGTGGGCCTGGCGACAGAGTGGCCCGGGTGGGCATGTTCAAGGATCATCTCAGCAGTCACTGAAAGTTCCTCTTTAAAAGAGAAAAATCTCAGGGCAGGGCAGGCACAGTGGGCACAGGGGAATTACAACACAAGAATTGCAACAGACACAGAAGGTTTCCCCCCCCCCCCTTCCCCTCTCCCCCTCAGAGCTTAAGGAAGAAAAACAACCACTCGACTGGAGGAGGAAGAAAGGCTCAGAGTCTGAGATCCAGAGAGTGGAATCTCCCAATGGATACCACTGAGTCAGCTGGGTCCTAATCTGCGCAGAGGTAGGAAGGCCAAGAGGGTTAAAATCTGCGGGACCATGGGACAGAGGGAAGACCACAATCAGGCGCGAAAGAGTGTGTCAGGAACAACTGCCACCACAGCACAATCAGGGGCTGCTTCCTCTTCCCTGGACACTGCCTTCAAAGTATGGCAGCCGAGATCAGATTCCGCTCAGCCTAAACCTGATGGATGCGGAAAGGACCAGGGGATGGAGAATTTCCTCCCAGATTTGACGCTCTCTGAATGGCATTAAGGAGACTGATTTTCTGACCCAACTTCTCAGCAGTTCTTTGTTATACTCATACCCAGTGATGGAAACTAGGAAGTTCTCTACCAGTCTCTGGGGCTGCTTCTGCTTTACACAGTCAATGGTACTTATCACTTCATCTATCTATCTATCTTTGGTCTTTAGGCCACATCCGACAGCTCTCAAGGCAAGCGCCTTAACCTTGTGCTATCTCTCTGGCCCCAATACCCATCACTTTATTATTTTTTTATTTTTTATTTATTTACTTATTTTTGCTTTTTGAGTCACACCTGGCGATGTACAGGGGTTACTCCTGGCTCTGCACTCAGGAATTACCCCTGGCTGTGCTCAGGGGACCATATGGGATGCTGGGAACCGAACCCAGGTGGGCCGCGTGCAAGGCAAATGCCCTACCCGCTGTGCTATCGCTCCAGCCCAATACCCATCACTTTAAAACACATGCCACGGCCTCAAGGCTGGACGGCTCGACTGAAAGGCCCCTAGTTTCCACACCAGTCCATTCAGCACTTCAACACAGCTGATTCCCCAAGTAGTACTTCCCTTGGGCCCCCAGATTAGGAATCTGTGGTTTGGGGGCCAGAGAGAGACTATAGGGGTTATGACAATTGTGTCACAAGTACGCAGCTGACCTCAGCTCAATCCCTGGCACCACAGGCGGTGCCGGATGCGGGAGATGGCCCCTGCTCTGGGGCAGTTATGAAGGTCTGGCTCCCAGCGGAGAGACCATCTCACGAATCATCACAGAAGCCTCGTGGAGGAGGCGGCTCAGCTCCCGCTTGCAGTGAGTGATGAATGTGGACGCCAGAGAAACAGCAAACTGGCCTTGGTTCCCAGGTATGTGCTCCTGAACAGTCAAGCTGTCTCTCGCCATGTGCAGCCCTGACTGGTCTTTATTTATTTACTGGCTGTGCTCAGGGGACCACTGCGGTGCTGGCGGTTGAACCTGGGTTGGCCGAATGCAAGGGAAGTGCCTTACATGCTGCACTGTCGCTCTAGCCCCTGTAGGTGGTCTCTATTAGATCTTCTCTTCTATTTTTTTATACATATACAAAAACACACACACTCTCCTTATAGTACCTATCTTTTTTTTTTTTTTTTTTGCTTTTTGGGTCACACCTGGCGATGCACAGGGGTTACTCCTGGCTCTGCACTAAGGAATTACCCCTGGCCGTGCTCAGGGGACCATATGGGATGCTGGGATTTGAACCCGGGTCGGCCGCGTGCAAGGCAAACGCCCTACCCGCTGTGCTATCTCTCCAGCCCCCTACAGTACCTATCTTACAGATCTAGTATACCCATATTACACGTGTACACAAATTGATATGCCTAGAACATTATATACATATAGGTATATATAACATGCCTGTCATACCTGTACATAAAGAGCTATAATTCACACATATATGCCAGCAAACTAGAGACGGGGGGGGGGGGGAGAAGGGTGGGGTGAGGGTAGGGGGGGGAAAGGGCACAGAGTACATAGGCCAGCCTAGTACTGACCTAGTCTGCACTAATGCAATATTCCCGAGACCCGCCCTGCAAACCAGAAGGCTACAACCCAGGTAGGACTTGCTGACTCAGTTCTCGGAGAGCGCCACTCTCACTGAGCCCTGACCGGGTCCGAGTGCTCTGGCTTCCTTCATCTACCAGCGAAGAGCTTCAGACAGCTCCTCAGCACCTCAGCCTTCAAGGATTCTGCCTCTGGCGAGCAATCTCCCTGCAGTCTGAGGTGGGCCCCCAAGACTCCCCGGTTGCCCACCTGTAAAGGCTATGAGCTAAGACACCCCGCTGACAGAGAAACCCACTGACATAAAAATCCTTTGGGAGCTCACCTGGTCCCTGACTTGCAGGGCAAGACGGGCACAAGCAAATGGAAGCAGCAGTGTCACCAGAATCAGGGTCCCAGGGGAACATACTGGAGGGAGGGGAGAGGGGAATGGACAGCAGGCTTGTGGGGTACCGCACTTCAACATGTGTGTCACTTCTCACATCTGTTAAGTGAGTGAGCAGATGGAGTGGAGAATTCTCTGGAAATATACCCGGAAAAGCTTTGCGTCCTCATCAGTGGGCCCTTAAGGAGTTGTAGGGTTGTGTGTGAACCACCTGTGGCTCAACACTGAAGATCTCAACATTGGCAGATCTATGGGGTGGAGATGGCCTTGATTTATTATTATTCTTAGTTTTGGGGCCACATCCAGTGGTGCTCAGGGCTTACTCCTGGCTCTGTGCTTAAGGGTCACTCCTGGCAGTGCTTGGGGGGCTATACGGGGGTGCCAGGGATCCAACCCGGGTTGGCCTCGTTCTATCATTGGCAAATGCCCTCCCACTATCTCTTTGACACTCTGCATTGCGTTCTCTTTCCTTTTATGCAGCACTGACCAGGGTCACACATATGGCTGAGTGCGGCTGTGGTGCCTAGATACTCCAGTGTTGTTCACTGGGGATCGAACTCTGTCAACTTGGGTGCTTGGGCACATACTGGCTGGGTCGCTAACTGAGGCTTACTCGCTTCAGTGGTGGCGCTCGCACAAACCTGGCTGTGAACTACTTGTGGCTCAACACTGGGGATCTGCAGTGTTTTGGGAAGTCCTTCCAGTTCCATGTAGTATGATCTATGCTTCACATGTCAGAGAGGAAAGGCCAGGGCAAAATGAGTGACAACGAAAATGTGGGGATACCTCTCAGCATGTTTTACCTCAAGCAAGGGCAGGGCCAGGAGGTTCTGAGGTTCCATGAAGCCCATGAGTGAACAAGAGAGATAAGGATTGGCCTCAGACAACCTGGAGGAGGGAGCAAGAGCCTGTATGTGGAGGGGTCAGCACACTCTGCCCTCATGGCACCCATGTGCTGAGGTGGGGGGGGGACACTGTTAGTAGTGAACTAAGGTCTTCTCTCTCTCTCTGTCTCTCTCTCTCTCATCTATTTTGCTTTTTGGATCATATCCAGCGATGCTCAGGGGTTACTCCTGGCTCTGCACTCAGGAATAACCCCTGGCAGTGCTTGGGGACCATATGGGATGCCAGGGATCGAACCTGGGTCAGCCGCATGCAAGGCAAACGCCCTACCCACTGTATTGTCACCTGCGCCCCTCAGTTCAGTCTTGAACTTACTGTGGCTCAGGCCATCACCCAGCCTCTGCAAGCCTGCTTCTCGGTAACAATTGTGAGTAATGGCACTTTTTCTCAAAGGTTAACTGGGCGGACCAAATGCTTTCAGCAACACAACACAGCAGAGTCCAAATGCTCACACGGCAATCAGTCTCCTCCCGCTGTCATGTCCAGGCCTTGTTCTGCTCCTGAACAAATGCTTTTTCCTCAGGAAACTGCCACACTGTCGATGGCTCATGCCAGAAACCTCAGTGTTACCTTCCATGCCCTCTGCTAATCGAATCAACTGCCAATTCCTACAGATCTTATTTATTCCTCTTTCTGGAAGCCACCAATGCTGGCCCTCTCCATCACCATGCTGGACTAAGACACCATCTCTCTCCTGAACGACTGGTTCCCTTACATCTATGGCAGCTTCGGCCCCATCATTCTATTTTTGCTGTACACACAGAAGGAGGGAGCTGTTTTAGGTTCTGATTTTGGGCCACACCTGGAGGTGCTCAGGGCTTACTCCTGGCTCTGCACTTAGGAATCACTCCAGGCAGTATACAGGCGACTGTATAGGGTGCTGGGGATCGAACCCAGGTCGGCTGCATGCAAGGCAAATGCCCTACCCACTGCTCCTCTTGCTCAGTCCCCAGAAGGGCACTTTTAAAAAGACAAACTGGAATGCAGCTCACCTCAAAGGGGCACTGTTACTGTATGAAGCCGCAGATCCCCGACAAGGCCCTCAGGCTCCTCTTGGGCTCTTCTCACAATACTCCCTCGCTCACCCTCACTCAAACCTGGGGGCCTTTTCTCCCACCCTGGGCCAAGTCCACATGGCCATGCTGCCCCATTAGGCTTCAATGCTCCTTCCTCAGGAAAGCCTTTTTTGACACCCCTCTAAGCTTCTCAAACTTCCCTTTGGAGGCACTGAGCTAAACAGTACCTAATCATGTTAATTCTACTTTTATTTCTTTTTCTTTTTAATCTTTCAACTCCCACTATATATATGTTTTTAAATTTTTTATTATTGAATCACCATGGGGTACAATTACAGATTTACAAACTTTCGTGTTTGCGTTTCAATCATACAATGATCGAGTACTCATTCCTCTACTAGTGCCCATTCTCCACCACCAATGATCCCAGTATCCTTCTCACCACCCCACCCTTTCTTTCTTTTTTTTTTTTTTAAGCTGTTCAGTATCTGTTCAGTAGCCTGAATAATAAGCTTCTCTGGAGCACAGAGCAGCTCCATAACACAGTGTACAGCACATAGCAAAAATGCACTGAAAGATAAAAATCACAAAATATACGCCTAAGAGTTCTGTATCTATCAAACTCTGATGAGCACACCCGGAATTCTGAGTGGCCAACATGCTGCATCCAAACTGAAGTTAAGAGTCACAATTTCAGAGTTTTAACAAGGACTAAGTGAAGTAAGAAGGTGCTAGTTTCTCTACACCATGGAGCGGCAGAGAGAACACTGTAAGCTCTTAAATTCTTCAGCTGCCTAGACTTTGAGAATTCAGTTTCACATGCAGAAGGTGGAACATCCATTAAACAACAAAACGTGTATTCTGGCGGCCTGGTGATGATGCCACAGATTTGGGGGGGATGGGCAAAGAAGGGGCTCAAGAGGAGTCTGACTAGCGCGCCTGGGAGAAGGGCAGAAGGTGATGTGCGTGGGAAGGGTGACTGGGCTCCTAAGAGGACACACGGCTCTGCAGGGCTTGTGAGGGAAGTACAGGGGACAAAGGGAGGCTCCAACCAGAGGTTCTCGAGACAGAAGTGAACACACACAGATTACCAGCCTATTCGTCCACTCGACAGCAGGTGGATATTAGGAAACGCCTGCAAATGATGAATCTGTTTCTCTGTTTCCAGAACGGGAAGAGAGCAGACAGGGGACAGAAGAGACAGGGTAGAGAGTGAGCCTGTTCTACCCATTTCACAGAGCTGCTGTGAGAACTAAATGAGAGAAGCAAGGCAAGGCCCCTCGGACACTGAAACAGCATGCGAGAGTTATGCGTCTTGGTGGGTGGGGCAGGTCAGAGAGTCCATTCTTTGCAGAGCAGAGCTAATGGGGCTTTTGAGGAGTCACAGGATCAGATCTAACAGACAGATCTGACTACGGGGACTGCCAGGATTGAAAGACAAGGGCCAGAAGCCCCAGAGGTGAGGAAGGCCAAGCTGATGGGCACCTGCAGGCCATGCCCACCTGGAGAGAGAGCAGGAAAGCAGTAAGAGGGAGAGAGCGGGCAGGGGGTGGGGGAGAGTGGGTGTGGGGGGAGAGAGCGCAGGGGAGAGAGTGGGCAGCATCCAACCCACCAGAGGACATGAGAAAACCTGAGAATCCGGGAATGTGGCTACTCCTCCCCTCTTTCCCACGGTGCCAGGCTGCCAAAGCGCTTCTCACTGGCTACTGACCTCCTCCCTCCTACGCTCATGTGGGCTCCTGAAGGGTTGAGTGGTGCTGCCTCCCTCTCTGGATCCCTGGAGAGGGGAGCCCTGCCCTGAGGGGCGCTATGTCCCCATGCAGCAGACAATGATTCCACACCCAAACAGCCTCCAGCTCCAGCCACACAGTGTGAGACTCATGGCTGACTGATCTTCTTTGTTACACAGTCTGCAGAAAAAAGCTCCATGCCAAGGCTATGCCCAGAAACTCAAACTGGTCTTGAGAAGAATGTGGTAGAGTAAGGGGTTGGGAGGAATGGCCTTGTGTGACTTAGAGGCCCTTGTTTGCTTTCTGGAAACATCAGTTTTCACATGGGCAGGTCAGGACACTAGCCATCTGTCCCGCGGGACAGCGAGAACTGGTGTAATCGATTACCTAACACAGTGCCCGGCACACAGCAGTGCTGGGGAAGTGGTTCCTATTCCTGTTAGAAGACCCCAGGTCAAAACAAGGAGACTGCTGCCAAAGCAACCCTATCTTGCCTGCAACACAGTATCAACAAAACTCTGGGTGATCTAATATGGATGTAACCATCACAGCTATTGCAAGCAGAGGAGGAGAGCGGCTGACTAATGCATTTAATCCACATTCATGTGCTGTCTGTGGAGTGTCTTCCATCAAGCGGTTGCCTTGGTTTATGTGTTTTGACTTTTGGGCCACACCTGGCTGTGCTCAGGGATCACTTTTGTCGGGACTGGGGGACCCCTATGTGGTGCCAGGGATAGAACCGGAGTCAGCAGTGTCCAAGGTAAGTGTCAACCCCTTCTCCTATCTCTCTGGTCCCAGCCAATGGTTACCGCTGATGGAGACAATGATTCACAGTAGCAAGAGTCCAGTGCTGCCATTCACTAGCTATCCTCAAGCAAACGGCATCAGAACAAACATCATCAAAGCAACTTTTCAGAAAAGCCAGCTGCTGTGTGTGGGAAAGAAGGCAGGCAAGGAAGGGGGCAGCCATGACTGGGGCTGCCGTCACAAAGGGGAGGGACAGGGCTGACAGTCTGGACCCCCGGCTTCTAGACCTACTCTCTATTTTTCTCAGAGACCTCAAAGAGGAAATGAAATTTATACACCCTAGGCATCTAATATGTTATAGCCACTCATTTCCTCCTTCCAACAACCTAGGACAGTAGATATTATTGCTTTCCTTTACAGATGCAGAGATGCTGAACTGCCCAAGGACACACAGCCAATTGATGAAGAGCCAGGGGGTGATTCAGTTCTGCAGACACCCAGGTCCAATCTTTCCCCAGCACCACGGCCTGTTTGGGTGAGCTTGCACACTTTCCTCTCCCAACAGCCTGTGATTCCACGTCCCTTGGGATTTTCCCTTGGAACATCAGTTATCTGTAACCCAGAGTGGGCAGAGGCAAAACTAACTTCATCCTTGGAAAAAACAGAGATGCCCTCACCAACACTAATTGAGAAGCAGGGAGGGCCACACTTGAGATGCCCACAGGCTAAGGCTGTTTTCATTCTGGTTTCATAGTTTCGACAGAGGCAAAAAAAAAAAAAAAAAGCAGGAAAGTAGCTGTGGAACATTCCCAAGATAAGAAATGAGGCACTGACATATGGCCTACGGCTCTCAGGGGAGGACGAGCAGGCTTGACTGCAGAGTGACGCTTCCAGGCCCACGTTCACGCCCACTACGGTGGACACGACAGTCCCTTCCTTCTTACTATTATATTATTTTGGGGGTTTGGGGCTACACCTCTGCACTCAGGGATCACTCCTGGCAGGCGTGGGGGACCATTATGTGGTGCCAGGGCTCAAACCTGAGTCTATCATGTGCAAAGCAAGTGTCCTGCCTGCTGTACTATCTCTTCGACCCCAAAGTCTCTTCCTTCATACTGAGAGAATAAAGATCAAGCCTTGCTGTATTGTCACCTGGCACTTCCTAAATTACTTATAAACTCAAAATCATCAAACAGGTGCATGTATGAGAGCTTTTTATATCTAGGGTTTTCCTGAAAAGGTAAGATGTGTTCTGAAGTCAGTCCACCTGAATGTGGTAGGTATGCTTGAAATACAAACTGTCCAAAGACTGACATTTCTTAAAGGAAAGCATATTCTGTTTTGTATCTTAGATAGATAATATCGTTATTTGGGTTTAAGTTTTTGTTTTTTCTTTTTAAATTGCTGGCACAAATAAAGGACAAAGTATAAAACAAACAAGAATAGCCAACTTTATTTATCGTTTTCTGTTTTGGTCACACCCAGAGATGCTTAGGGGTTACTCCTGGCTCTGCACTTAGGAATCACTCCTGGCAATGCTCAGGGAACCATATGTGATGCTGGGAACCGAACCTGGGTCAGCCGCATGCAAGGCAAAGGCCCTACCTGCTGTGCTATCGCTCCAGCCCAAGAATGGTCAACTTTAAACTATTCATTTTGCTTTAAAAAATTGTAAGGTGGGGAGGGGGGGGACAGGAGAGATAATACTGTATGCTCTACTATCTGCAGGCTCCGTCAATTGGGTTCAATCCCCAGAAACCCATATAGTCCCCTGATCCCCACTAGGAGTGATCCCTGAGCACCTAGGCCCTGAGCACCGCTGAGAGTGACCATAAAACAAAAACAAATACAAAAGCCAAAAAACAAAAAGTGTAATTTGGGGTTGGAGAGATAGTACAGAAGTGAAGGCATTTGCCTTGGTGCAGCTAACCCTCATCCTGGCATTGCATATGGTCCCTGAGCCCTGTCAAAGCCAGGGTAAGCCCTGAGCACAGAGAGATGAGAGGAGGAGAGAGGAGAGAGAGGAGAGACAGAGAGAGAGAGAGAGAGAGAGAGAGAGAGAGAGAGAGAGAGAGAGAGAGAGAGAGAGAGAGAACAGTGGGTAAAGCGATCGCCTTGTATGCTGCCAATTCGGGTTCGGGTTCGATCCCTGGCATCCACTCTGAGCACTGCCAGGAGTGACCCCTAAGCACAGAGCCAGGAATGACGCCTGAGCATCAATGGGTGTGGCCCATAAACCCAAGAGTAGCTTGGAGCAGTCTGAGCTGCTTCTCTTGTCTGTCTCTTTTCCATCTCAGGGATTTGTAACCCTTCTCTTTAGCTGAGGGGCTGTGGGAGGTTGCCATTCTAGTCACAGCATCTGTGCTACAAACTGTAAGGGGGTAGGGGACACAGGACATCGAAGATGAGTGTCCTACTCTCACATTCTTAGCAAACAACTTCAGAAAGCCCTGCTGGGAGCAGAGAGAAGGGCAAAGGGGCGAACTTGCAACAGTTGTAGAACTTGCAATGGTTTCCTGCAAATTAGTGATCCAGTTTTCTAAACAGGTCCAGAAACGCCCCTCCTGGGAGTTCATCTCAATGAACTCTCTACTGACAACCCCTCCTATTCTTCACAGTCTTCTAACCTCTATGCATCTGCAAGGGGGATGGGGAAAGACTGGGGTTGGGTCACACCTGCCAGTGCCTGATGGTGCCAGGGTTGAACCCAGGCCACCTGCATGCAAAGCAAAGCACTGCTCCAGCCCTCTGAGACTCCCCAGGTCTAAGCATGTGTTGGTGCGACAGTCACACATCCCTGCCTCTCTTCGACTTCGTGAAGGGATCTGCCCATTCTGCCCCCTCATGCCTGTCCTGAAGGAAGGATTCCCGTCTTCTAGTTTGTGTTTTCTCGGTAATCACATCCCCAACCACTCCACATGGACCCCCAGCCCATAGACCAAGCTCAACAATGAGCTCGGCACAGACTGTGGAAGCTGGCAGAGTCTACTCCCCTCCCAGCCAGACCGTGGTCACCGTGGTTTCATCACCAAGTGACCCACGTCAGGCCTGGGCGCACTGCACGAACTGCCATATGCAAACAGGAGCCTGAAAAAGGCAAGTCTGACACTCAGACAGGAAGGAGGGACGATGCAGGTGAGGGGCTGCACGTGGAGCCAGTACACGGCAACAGAGGAACAGAAAACAAGATCATGATCTCACCAGTGCCCAAGAGGCAGGCCACGGCGGGAAGACAGCTGTGGAGCACGGATCACCGTCACTCCCAGCAAGCGCTGACCTTCTCTCACCCTATACTACTCAATCACTTCATACTGAGGTGACCATGCAACAGAGAATGGAATTTTTTTTTTTTTTTTTGCTTTTTGGGTCACACCTGGCGATGCACAGGGGTCACTCCTGGCGCATGCACTCAGGAATCACCCCTGACGGTGCTCAGGGGACCATATGGGATGCTGGGATTCGAACTCGGGTCAGCCTCGTGCAAGGCAAACGCCCTACCTGCTGTGCTATCGCTCCAGCCCCGAGAATGGAATTTTATTTTTTTTTATTTTTTATTTTTTTTGCTTTTTTGGGTCACACCCAGTGCTGCTCAGGGGTTACTCCTGGCTTTGCACTCAGGAATCACTCCTGGCGGTGCTTGGGGGACCATATGGGATGCCGGGGATCGAACCCGGGTCGGCCGCATGCAAGGCAAACGCCCTACCCGCTGTGCTATTGCTCCGGCCCCAAGAGAATGGAATTTTAAGGAGACAAAAATTACTGATATCAAGGGGCCAGAGAGATCGTATAGTAGGTAGGGTGTTTGTCTTGCATGTGGCTGACCTGGGTTCGATCCCCAGTATCCCATATAGTCCCTGAGCACAACCAGGAGTGACCCCTGAGTGCAGAGCCAGGGATATATCCCTTGAGTGCTACAGGATGTGGCCACCAAACAAAACAAACCAAAAAAAAAAAATTATTGATATGTAGCTTGTAACATATTATTTGCAGGCAAATATAAATGATAAACATTCACTCTACTAGTAATATTTTATTTGTAAAAATGCTTATACTTGGTACTTACTGTTTTTGTTTCTAAATGTGACAAGTTATTTGTAATTTATTTGTTAGTTTGTTCAGTTATTTATATCTACTAGAGAAACTCATTGGTGATTCTCTTTTACTTTCTAACTTTGTTATCACCTGAAGGTCCATCCGTTTGTGGCAAAAAAGCAAGATTGAGCAATATTCTACTGAGTATAAATACTACACCCTTCTTCATGCCATTTGTGATGTTATTCATGGATGGGAATTTATATTTGTTTACATTTGTTTGCTGTGAATAAGGCTGTTTTGAGCATAGGAATACATATATAATTACCAAGCACACCTACTTTTTTTTGTTTGTTTGGGGCCACAATGCTCAGGGGTTACTGCTGGGTCTGCACTCAGGGGATCATAAAGATTGTCAGGGATTGAACCTGGGGCATGAGGCAAGTGCCCTGCCCACTGAACTATCTCTCCAGCCCCTAAACACACATGTTTTAAAGATGAGAATTCTGACATTCAGAAAAGGTAAAGGACTTGAAGGCCGGAAAGACAGTACAGGGACTGAAGCCCTTGCCTTGCGTGTGGCTGCTTGGTCAGTGAACCCAGTATGAACCTGGCAGCACCTGCGCACCACCAGGCCTGGAGACTAATTTCCTTCCTCTCACAAAAGAAAAGATAAAGAACTTGGTTCCGGCCTCCGATTAGTGAGGGCTCAGGTTTATGTTAGGACTGGAACTCCGCTTTCCAGGCTCCAAGCCAGTCTGTGGCTTGAGGAGAAAGATTCGATGTGGATACACCCCTGCAGTCAAAGGCACAGTCTATGGAAGGAGACCCTTGGTTGGTGGTCCTGACGCTGACTTGGATGTGTGACCTGGGGCCAGATATTTGACTTTTCAACGTTTCAGGTTTCCCCATGTGGGGCAGCAGTTAGTAACAACTTCATAAATTGCCAAGAGGTTAAGTGGTGTCATCCACTGAAGCATTTAGCACAGGACTAAACACTCAAACATGAGTCAGTGATTACTATTATCACCACCAAGGAGCAACGTTGCTTCTTATCGTTTCTGTACGTCCTCAAATCCCTGCAGAAAGAAATGCTCAGGTAGAATGCCTGATGAGGAGGCAGCAGTCTGAAGACATTAGCCTTACCCAAGGACTGGGGCGGAGCCAACCTCTAACTCTCAGTGTACAGCTCTCTACCAGACCCTTCTGCTGCCTCTCTAAACTTTAAAAAAGCATCCTGAATTTCAGAGTATCCTTCCTCTCAGTTACAAAGGAAGGCTTTCTGGTGCCAAGACTATCCGAAGGGCCCCTTTTGAACTCTATGGATTCATCCTAGCACACCACCACCCCCTAAAACAAAAACAAAAACAAAGAAACAAAGAATGGGTGCTGGGCAAGCTATTCCAAGTGGAAAATTCAAACTCCATCCCAGGCGGAAAACCCAAATCTCTGCTGTTCTAGCAGATTTCCAGGACGCGCTGGCTCCCAGAAACCACAATTACAGGCAGGCTCAAGGCAGAGGAGTAATTAGGGCCATACCATGGGTTCAGCAGTCTTGAGCCTCTCCTGACTCCATCGCTGCTTCTCCGCCCCCTCATCCAAATCCCATCTCAACCCCTGCACAGCGGGAATTTCCACCCTTCTCTCTTCCAGCTACCACTCCATTTCCAGGAAAACGAAGAAGGGTGGGGTGAGGGAGGAAAGAGGGTGTCTCATGGATATTACTAATACTGAATGGCACTGAGAGCTAAAACAAAACAAAACAAAACTGACAGAATGCCTCCCCTCCTGTGTAGAAAAGAAATGCTTTTTTGACATTTATGTACACACACACACACACACACACACATACACACACACACACACCATTCACTCAAAATATAGCATTTCACACCCAAAAATTCTGTTAGAAAAAAATCCATTTGTTCAGGGGCTGGAGCAGTAGCACAACGGGTAGGATGTTTGCCTTGCACGAGGCTGACCGGGGTTTGATTCCCAGCATCCCATATGGTCCCCCGAGCACCGCCAGGAGTAATTCCTGAGTGCAGAGCCAGAAGTAAGCCCTAAGCATCGCCGGGTGTGACCCAAAAAAGAAAAAAAAAAATCCATTTGTTCAGCAAACCAGTGGCAAATGGGAACTAAACAAAAGATGGGCCAGCCAAAGCAGGGCTCGAGTCAGACAAGCTGGAGCTCCACCACCTGTGGGCTAAGAATCAGGACCAGAATGTCCAGTTAGACTGCGGCCAACACAGCCTCCACTCCTGAGTGTGCTCTGAAGACAGAGGGACTGAGAAAAGGAACACACCGTCTATCACAAGCATGGTCCTGCCACAGGGTTGCAAGGGGCAGAAAGAAGAGAATTCTTACTGTTCCTGGGGGGGCGGGGGGGAAAGGAGCAAATTTTTTTTTTTTGCTTTTTGGGTCACACCCAGTGATCCTCAGGGGTTATTCCTGGCTCTGCACTCAGGAATTACTCCTAGTGGTGCTCGGGAGACCATGTGGGATGCTGGGAATCAAACCTGGGTAGGCCGTGTGCAAGGCAAACACCCTACCCACTGAGCTACTGCTCTAGCCCCCAAAGGAGCAAATTCTTCTCTCTGTCTCTGCAGGGTTTAGAAGGGCTCTGAGAACAGGAAGAGGATTTCATCTCTGAGGTCCTCTGCCCTCTGAAACAGGAGGCTACCCCGGCGTGAGATTCCAAGCCCTGGTTCTTGGCAGAGTCAGGGGAAATCAGGAGGTCTGACTTGCTGGACGCTTGGCCAGGGCTCTGGGCGGAAAGCAAAGAGAAGATGGAAGCGACTAATGAATAGTGCCACTAGCTGTTGGAATGCTGCCCCCGGGATCGAGATGAACCATCAATGATCTCACACACTGTGATACCATCCTCATAACCATCGTGGGCTATTAATGTGCCAGGGCCTGAGCCTGAGGACAGAGGGCCAAAGGTGGCAGGCCAAGGGCTGAAGAATAGCCTACACCATAGATGGAGTGAAGACTGCCTCAAAGGACTGCAGGGCTGGGGCTGGGGCAAGAGTACAGGGGGCAGGGCATCTGCCTTATACATGGCCACACCAACTTTGAGCTGCAGTACCCCCTATGGTCCTCTGAGCACGACAGGAGCAATTCCTGAGTGCAGAACCAGGAGTAAGCCCTGAGCATTGCTGGAGGTGACCCAAAAAGAAAAAAAAAAAAGGAGAGAGACTGCAAGATGGGCTGGAGCAATAGCACAGCGGGTAGGGCATTTGCCTTGCACACGGCAGACCTGGGTTCGATTTCTCTGTCCCTCGCAGGACAAGCTACCGAGAGTATCCCACCTGCATGGCAGAGCCTGGCAAGCTACCCGTGGAGTATTTGATATGCCAATAACAGTAACAAGTCTCACAATGGAGACATTACTGGTGCCTGCTCGAGCAAATCAATGAACAATGGGATGATACTGCTACAGTACAAGATTCACAGCCCTGGTGGCCAAAGTGATAGTACAGCAGGGCATTTGCCTTGGACGCAACGGACCCAGTCTCGATCTCCGGCATCCCATATGGTCCCCTGAGCACCATCAGTAGTCAGTCCCCTCCACTGCTGGGTGTGGCCCAAAATAAATAGAGGGATCAGAGCAACAGGATAGCAGGTATGGCACTTGCGTGGCACATGGCCCACCCAGGTTCTATTTCTGGCAGTCCTTATGGTTCCCCCAAGCCCACCAGGAGTGATCCCTGAGCACAGAGCCAGTGGTAAACCCTAACCACCACCAGCTGTAACCCCAAAAAGCACAAAAATAACAAAATAAAAAATAAAAACAAAAAGATAGTGAGAAAAAAGAGAAAGAAAAAGTAAAAAGGAAGAAGGGAAAGAAGGATGGAAGGATGAAAGGAAGGAAGAAAGAAAAGAAGGAAGGTAGGAAGAGGAGAGCAGTGGTAGAGAATGACAGATCAAAAAAATCTGGAATATGAGTCAGAGAGAGGGACAGACATAGAAAGATTGCACTCATTTGTGGAATATAAAGTAACAGAATGGGAGACTAACACCCAAGGATAGTAGAGATAAGGACCAGGAGGATTGCTCCATATGCCTCACATACTGGGGGAAAAGGCAGCTCAGATAGAGAACGGACCACCAAGTAAAGGATACTTGGAGAGCCTGCTCGGGATGGGAGATGCGGGCTGAGAGTAGACTATAGACCGAACATGATGGCCACTCAATACCTGTATTGCAAACCACAACACCCAAAAGGAGAGAGAGCAGAAGGGAATGCCCTGCCACAGAGGCGGGGGTGGGGGGAATGGGAGAGACACTGGGATCATTGGTGGTGGAGAATGGGCACTGGTGGAGGGATGGGTACTCGATCATTGTATGACGGAAACGTAAGCACAAAAATATTTTTTTTTTCTTTTTGGGTCACACCCGGCCATGCACAGGGGTTACTCCTGTCTCTGCACTCAGGAATTACTCCTGGTAGTGCTCAGGAGACCATATGGAATGCTGGGATTTGAACCCGGGTTGGCTGCGTGCAGGTCAAACGCTCTACCCGCTGTGCTATTGCTCCAGCCCCAAGCACAAAAATTTTAAGTCTGTAACTGTACCTCACAGTGGTACATCAAAAATTTAAGGCACGTGTGTGCGGCCCCTCCACGGCTGCACGAGCGTGAATCCAGACCCAGCTAAACTACTTTCAGCATGGGCAGCTCCTTGCAGAATGTCTCCAGCCTGAGAACTAAGTCGCGGCCCCATGCCCACCCAGGAGGGGAAAGGTATTTTTCTCTCTCGCCTCTTCCTTTCCGGGGATGAAGGGCGTGGTGACCACCATATTATGACGACCACAGATGGGGTTTACAAGCTTGCAATGATCCAATATCTGGAAGAAATCTCCCTGGATTTAGTTGCTAAAGTACAGAAATCCAAAACCGACCTCGTATCTCTTCACAACAGGTCTGACTCTAGTGGGGTACTCCTAACAATAATAGTGAGGTTTGTGTTGAAATATTGAGTGCAACCAAAGTAAAGAGAAAGTAAAGTAAAACTTATCAGTTACAAGGGGGGGGGTGCGGGATGGGAGGTGTACTGTGTGGGTTTTTTTTTTTTGGGTGGTGGGATATGGGCACTGGTGAAGGGATGGTTGTTTCAGCATTGTATAACTGAGACTTAAACCTGAAAGCATTGTGATTTTCCACATGGTGATTCAATAAAATAAAATTCTTATTAAAAAAAAATTTTTTTAAGTCTGGGATAAAGGATACCATGCAAATATGTGGAGAAAAGAGCAAAGAAACCGAGGCAAAAGAGAAAAAGCACTTACAAAGCAAGAGAGGGGAACTGGAGTACTATTTAAACAGCCCCTGCCTTCAGGAGCCGGCCTTGAAGCCAGAGCCTCAAAGACTGGGGTGTTAGCGGCACTTCCTGCTATAAGCCTTGGGTAGAGACGCATGAAAAGGCTGCGGAGTCCTTAGCTAGCACAGAGCAGTGTAATGAGACAGTGGAGAAGTGGGTGAGAGGAGAGGAAAGAGGGGGAGGACTACACTTATTCCTATAGCAAGAGTTCGGGCCCGTGGAGGCTTCTCCTTTGCAGGGTCTCAGTTTCCAATTTGGTCACAGGACTAAACACCGCTCCCTGTTAGACCTTGAATACCACCCATCTAAATGCTCACTCTATGCCTGTTACTCCCCATTTTGCCTCTTTAGCAATTATTGTCTTACTGTAATTTTAATTCTTGTTGAATTTGTCTAAAACTAAGCTGCAGGGAACTTTGCTTCATTTACGGCGATAGCCTCTGTGCTTACAAAATCGTTTCTTGCGCACAGAAGATGCTCAAAGAAAACCCTACTGGGGCCTTTCTCAGGGGCTCAGAGCACTTGCATTTGCAAGTGTGAGGCCATGAAGTCCAACCCCTGGGGTTCTGCCACATGCACTGAGTGCTGTCTGTCATCTCTGGCACAGGGAGCCATTTCCAGTCAGGCCACAGCCAGGTGTGTCTGAGTGCCACAGCTGAAGGGATGCAAGCGCTGGCAGATACTGCAAAGATGTGTGAGGCCCTGGCCAGGAAGCAGGAGCCCTGGTGAGCATGTGTCTAAGCGTCACAGTGACCCCTGGGTGAGCCCCCACAACCACAGTTTGTATGCACTCTACCACGGAAGAGTGTGCATGGCTCTGTGCACCGAAACACATGGCATATACACCTTGTCCCGCAGGCCCCAGAGAGCACCCCAACTCCACAGGAGAACCACAGCCAGGTGTATGGAGAATCCCCGGTCACTGTGGTGACAACAAAGGGATGGGATTGTGGGGTACATGTTAAATGAAACTAACTCTGGATCTAATCAACTCCTACTTGCCTGGCAGTGTTTCATATAACCCCAAGTAACGCAAATGAAATTCTAGGACCATGAGACACAAGCATTGGAGACTTTCTGTACCCATTCCACAGAAGGGGAAACTGAGGAGCAGAACCTCTGTTATGGATAGAATATTTGGGTTCCCCCCATGTCCTCTGCTGATGGCCTAGCCCCACTGTGGTCACACTGAGAAATAACAGTGATGAGGCAGCAGGGCAATGACTTGAGGTGGCATCTGTGTCCTTGGTCAGAAGACACCGAATACGGTCCTGCTGGCCCACTGTGAGAGCTGGCAGGGGCTGTGTGTGGGCTGGGACAGCCTGTCCCTGCTGGCACCCTGCCCTGGGACATCCGGCCATCAGCACTGGCAGGAAAAGGCTCTGTGGTCTCTGGTCTGCTATGGCAAATCCAAGTCAGTCCTTTCTGAGAATTCCTCAGGGACTGGGAGAGCAGGGCTTGTTCCACTTGGGACAAGTTCTCCCTCTTTGCCTGAGAAATTTTTTCGCAAAGCCGGGTATACTGGTTTATGTATAAAACAGGCGTACAAGCAAAACACTTACTGATAATAAATCGTAAGTTTATCTTTTTTTTTTTTGAAGTAACAGATTTTATTTAGAGGTTTCTGAGGGAAGGAGGAAGGATAAGTGGGGGAGAGAATAGTAAGAATAACGTGCTCAAGAGAGAACGCGGGCTTCTCCAAGGGTGGAGAGAGCTCTACACACACCCTAGCACTGGACACGAAAGCATGAAAGTACACATCTCAAGGGGGGAGATGCGGGCGACACATGTGCTCAGCCACATGGCACAAGCAGCACATGGGCTCAGGCAGCATATGCGCCGTAAGTTTATCTTAAAACAAAATTTTATTTAATGTTTTGTTTCTGGGCCACACCCAGTGGGGATCAGGGAACACGAGTGGGCTGGGGGTGGGGGGCATATGGAATATTGGGGATGGAACCCAGGTCCACTGTGTGTAAGGCAAAGTACTACTGCTTCAGCCCCCTCAAACAAAAGTTTTAAAAAGTTACATGATCCCACAGTTTAGGAGGCTGGCAGAGCTAACGGCGGGGTGAGATGCAGAAACCAGGACTCCTTCTCCCGGCTAGTTAGCTGTCTCTTATGCCAAGGCCGTAGAATGTGTTTGCAATTAATAGAGGAGTGTCAGTCATTCTGGAAATAACTCTGGAGAAGCGAGGGGGGAAGAGGGGCTCGGCATTTCTCTCTCATCCTTGACTTCTCACTACGTGCCTGGAGAGAGCTGCCCTCTGGAAGATGCAGAGGAAGCTACTCAGAATCCCGCCTCATTCCTTCATGAGGAGGGGACAAGGCGCGGCTCTGCTTCCCAAGGCGCGTCCTCCTCCCAGCCCTTGTCACTGGACTTCCAGGGCTGTACCCAGGGAGCTGGAGGTGGGGGGTGGGGTGGGAGGGTAGAGACCAGGAATACAGGAAGGGAAAGGCCAGTATGATCTTAAATAGACATTAAGGACAAATACAAAGAACAGTCCTGTGGACCTTTAAAGACCCAGGAGTATCTGCATCACAAAACTTTAAAATCAGAAATCTTCCTTTAAAAGCCATCTTAGGAGCTGGAGCGATAGTACAGTGCACAGGGCCTTGCATGTGGCTGACCCAAGTTCCAAGTTCAATCCCTGGTATCCCATATAGTCCCCAGAGCAATGCCAGAAGTAATTCCTGAGTGCGGAGCCAGGAGTAACTCTTGAGCATCACAGGGTGTGACCCAAAAAACAAAATAAATAAATAAATGAAAGTCATCTTAATGAGGGCAGGCTTACGGGTGGTTGGGAAAATTGGAATAACGGTGGTGGGAAGGTGCAATGGTAGTGGGATTGGTGTTGGTACACTAGTAAATAAAAATTTTAAAAAGTTTAGGAAAACTTAAAAAAATACTAAAGGCCAGTTTAACAAGTCGATTTATACTTAATATGCTTTGCAAATGACATAGAAATCTTTATATTTATGATCATATTTCCATTTCTAAATACCTAACAACTACTGATGCAGAGATGTGCACCCAATTTGGCAGAGGTGTGGATATATGTAAAGGCACATTCTCATACTTGGGAAACAGCATTTTTTTTTTTTGGTCTTTTTGTGTCACACCCAGTGATGCTGAGAGGTTACTCCTGGCTCTGCACTCAGGAATTACTCCTAGCAGTGCTCGGGGGACCATATGGGATGCTGGGGGTCAAAGTTGTCTGTAAAGCAAATGTGCTACCAATGGGTACTACAGCTCTGACCCCCAAAAACAGAATCTTAAAGACTTAGAATACCTGGGCAAAAAAAAAAAAAAAGGCTAAAGTTTGTGCAAAGTAACAGAGGGCAAATAAATCTGCATAGCCAATGGTATACAGAAAGAACAAATAAATACAGTGATCAGGAAAAGGGGCTCTTTAAGGTGAGCATAAGCTAAAGGTCTGAAAGGTTCCCAACGAAGGTTATAATGCCCAATTTCAAAACCAGTCTGAATTAGATTTTTACCCACACACAAGAGGACTCCTTATCAAAGTGAAGTTCATGAGTCAGTACCAGTCAGCTGGTAGAAAACGTCTGTAGAGGGGGAAGCCAGTCTACCTGACTGCAAACTACTCCGGGACCTGTGTAACCTTGGCTTGGTGCCATTTTATTTCGACACACAATACCCCCACGCTTCACTCAGTTAATAATCATTCTCTAACCCTCATTCAGAACCTCTGTTGCCGTCTCTGAATATAAAATTGCTGCCTGTGCCTATCAAACTCAATCCCATCTTTCACAAAGTTGACTTCACTCTTAACAGGGAGATTGACTTCCGTTCTCCAAGACCAGGAGCAAGACAAAGATGCCCATTCTTGCCACTTCCTTTCTATAGTAGAGGCTCTAGCCAGAGCAATTAGTCAATAAAAAGAAATAAGCATCCAGACTGAAAAGAAGGAAGTACAACACCTGTCCTCACAGATGACCTGATCTTGTTATTTATCATAAGGAACAACACAACACACACACACACACACACACACACACACACACACATTCTTGCAGTACCTGAAATATACATTCTGTTATAATGAAATGTTACAGCAATAAGGTAAATAAAACAAATGGTTACAGGATACAAAAAAGTTTAAACAAATAATACAAGATTAGAAAAAAAATCCATTTTAGTATTAGGAAAAGAACAAATTTCCTAGTAGTAGATTTAATGTAAGATAACCAAGATGGGCTTGCTCTTAAGCCCATGTTCTCCCTTAAACATGTATCCTGATCGCTTGTCTCTATTTTTCTTTGCTAGCTTTTTTCACTCTGGCAGAGCCTCTGCCGTCTCTAAACACTGACTTTCTCTCTTGCCACCTCCCACACTCCCAACATATTTCTAAGAGCGTTTCATTCAATAAAAACTACATTACTTTGACAAAAAAAAAGGGAAGAAGCTTAAGACTTGTCTAGGGAAAACTATAAAACATCATTGAGAGAAATTATGTAGAAAGACATTCATGTCCATGAACGAAAGGTTTCAGATTCTTCAAATGGCAATACAACACAAATGGATCTACAGGTTCAATACAATCGCACCCACATTTGAGAAAATTTATAAGCTACTTCTCAAATTCATATGATAGGTAGCTAACACAATATTAAAAAAAACCCCACAAAGTTGAAGACTCATATTTCCTGATTTCAAAACTGACAACAAAGCTTGAGAGGTCAAGTCAGTATATAACTGGATTAAGGACATTTCAATAGAGAATGCAGAAATACGTCTTCACATTTATGACGAATTTTTGGCAAGAAGACCAGGACAATTCAGTGCAAAATTCTTAAAAAAAAAAAAAAAGTACTTAGACAACGGGAAATCCACATAAAAAAAAAAAATTAAGTTTGATGTCTGTCTCACATCAAACACAAAAGTTATCACAAAATAAATCAAGGACCTCAATGTAAGATCTTTTAAAAGGTAGTTTAGGGGCTGGAGCAATAGCACAGCGGGTAGGGCGTTTGCCTTGCACTCGGCCAACCTGGGTTCGATCCCTGGCATCCCACATGGTTCCCCAAGCACCGCCAGTGGTATACAGAAAGAGTAATTCCTGAGTGCAAAGCCAGGAGTAACCCCTGAGCATCGCTGGGTGTGACCCAAAAAGAAAAAAAAAAAGGTAGCTTAAAGCTCCTAAGAGAAAAAAAACAGGTGACCCTCAGAGAGAGTACAGCAGGTAAGGCACTCGCTCTGCACGCAGTTGATCCTGGTTCTACTCCTGGCACCACATAAGTATACCCCCGCACTGCCCAGAGTGATGCTTGAACACAGAGTCAGGAGTAAGCCCTGACCCCCAGATTACCACCCTCCCACAAAAAATAAATAAAACTATAGGAGTAAATCCTTGAGATCTTTAATTAGGCCATGGTTTCTCTTATCTAATGCCAAAAGACCATGTAAAAGGAAACCAGAATTTTATCAAAATTTAAAACTTTGGGGACCTGGCGATGTGGTTCAGTGCTACAGCAACTGCCCTGCGCGCATCAGGCCACAAACTCAATCTCCAGGACAGCCCCTCCCCCTCACCAAGTGTGGTACCTACTGTGAATGTGATTTGGATTTTGGGGTCTGGGGGGAGTTTTCCTAAGCAGTGTTGTTAGAGTCCTGCAGTGCAAGGGATCAACAGGGGCATCTCAGTGGTGCTTGGTGGCTTCCAGGGCCACAACTGGTGGCGCCATGGGCCACCAGAGCTAGACCTGACACGGCTTGGGAAGCCACGTGATGCTGAAGGTGGTGGGTGTCGGCAAGCTGTTCTAGCTCTCAGCCCTCTGCCCATGTGATCTTAGTGAAACATGTGTGTGAGCACCACAACCAAGAATGCAAATTCTGGTGTCACAAAAAGTGAGTGACCTCCTAGACATCACAACAACAAAGGGAAGGGAACAGAACAAAAAAAAGAGGGAAAGAAAAACTTTTGAATGTCAAAGGAAAAAATCAAGAAAGTGAAAAGAAATATTTCAAATTAAATAAAGGATAAGGAACCAAAATGCATTTATAAAAGTCAACAACAAGGTCTGGAGCAATAGCATAGCGCGTAGGGCATTTGCCTTGCATGTGGCCGACCTCGGTTTGATTCCCAGCATCCCATATGGTGCCCCAAGCACCGCCAGGAGTAATTCCTGAGTGCAACACCAGGAGTAACGCCTGTGCCTCACCAAGTGTGACTCAAGAAAAAAAAAAAAAAGTCAACAACAGCAAAAGAAACCTTGGGATGGAAGATGTGTGCTGAAAGTAGACTAAGGACCAAACATACCTCTCAGTATCTATATTGCAAACCATGGTGCCCAAAAGTAGAAAGAGAGTAAGAAGGAAGGTGTCTGCCACAGAGGCAGGAGGTGGGATGGGTGGGGGTGGTGGGAGGGATACTGCGGACATTGGTGGTGGAAAATGCGCACTGGTGGGGGGATGGGTGTTTAAATAATTGTATTACTGAAACTCAATCACGAAAGCTTTGTAACTGTATCTTATGGTGATTCAATTTAAAAAATAAAAAAGGATCCTCAACTTTAAAATGGTCAAAAGAGGGGCCGGAGCGATAGCACAGCGGGTAGGGCGTTTGCCTTGCACGCGGCCGACCTGGGTTCGATCCCCGGCATCCCATATGGTCCCCCAAGCACCGCCAGGAGTAATTCCTGAGTGTAAAGCCAGGAGTAACCCCTGAGCATCGCTGGGTGTGACCCAAAAAGCAAAAAAAAAAAAAAAAAAAAAAAAAAAAATGGTCAAAAGATTTTAGTAGATAGTTTTCTGTTTGAGTAGTTTTCTGAAGACATACAAATGGCAATATGTACACGGAAAGATGCTCGATATATCATCAGTCATTAGAGAAATGTAAATCAGAACCACAATAAAGCAACACTTCTGTACCCACTAGGAAGGACCAGAACCAAATAAGTGTTGGCAAAGATTGGGAGAAAGTGGAACCAACGAGACTCCAGGTAAGAGTAAAAAATTATTTTGGAAAACTTTTCAGCAATTCTTTTTTTACATCTTATTATGTATTTATTGCTTGCAGTAGTTTTAACATTTATAATTTAAAAAATTTAATCACCGTGAGGTACAGTTACAGACTTACAACTTTTTGTGCTTGTGTTTCAATCATACAATGATCGAGTACCC
This sequence comes from Sorex araneus, assembly GCF_027595985.1. Taxonomy (NCBI): domain Eukaryota; kingdom Metazoa; phylum Chordata; class Mammalia; order Eulipotyphla; family Soricidae; genus Sorex; species Sorex araneus. The sequence continues at coordinate 83,557,122 of NC_073306.1, read as the reverse complement.
ATCCCTCCACCAGTGCCCATCCTCCACCACCAATGATCCCAGTATCCCTCCCACCCCCATACCCTATCCCCCCACCACATCCCGCCTCTGTGGCAGGGCATTCCCTTTTGTTCTCTCTCTCCTTTTGGGTGTTGTGGTTTGCAATAGAGCAATTCTTTAAAATGTTAAAGAGACTCAGTAATTCCTTTCTAGTTATCTACCCAAGAGAACTGATAACTTATTCTCAGAAAGATGCATGTGAATGCACTAATGGCAGTGTCCATACAAACTGTATCACTGTATTAATGTCATCCCATTGCTCATTAATTTGCTCAAGCGGGCACCAGTAATGTCTCCATTGTGAGACTTGCTGTTACTATTTTTGGCATATGGAATACGCCACGGGTAGCTTGCCAGGCTCTGCTGTGCAGGCAGGATATTCTCGGTAGCTTGCCGGGCTCTCCGAGAGGGGTGGAGGAATCAAACCCGGTCGGCTTCATGCAAGGCAAACGCCCTACCCACTGTGCTATCGCTCCAGCCCCCATACAATCTAAAAAGGAAATACTCAAATATCTATTAACTGATAAAGCAAACAAAAGTTGGTCATATTAACCAACAATTAAAGTGAACTACTGATATATGTATTATTAACCCGGATGAACTTTGAAAACATACTAAATGAAAGAAGCCAGTCACATGTACCTTTTCTTAATTGACTTCACTTAAGTGAACCATTTAGAATAAGTAATTCCTGGAGAAACAAAACAGATCACAGTTTTCTGGGGCTGGGGGGTGAAGGGGTGAGAATGGGAAAAGGAAACAGGTTGCCTTTAGGGTATTGACAAAATCTAAAATTGGAATTTGGTAATGGGCTGACAATTCTGAATAGACTAAAACCCATTTAACTACACAATTTTATGGATTTTTTTGCTTTTGGCCACACCCTGTGTTGTTGGGGGGCTTATTCCTGGCTACCTGTGCTCGGGATTCACTCCTGCTGGTGCTCAAGGGACCCTAAGTGATGCTAGGGGTCATATCTAGGTCAGCTGTGGTGCAAGACAAACCACCTTAATCCTAATACCATCTCTCCAGATCTTAACTGTGTAATTTTAGTGGGTAGATTTTACAGCATGGAAAAATATCTCAGTAAAGCTGTAATAAATAAATCAATAAACAAAACCCAACCAGCCTTCACAATTTCCGTTTTACTAACTGAAGCAAAGCTCTTTCCTATGATTATTCTATGAGTTCAGTATATCTATTCAGTCATCTATGTTGAGTCTGGATTTTTTTTTTTTTTGAAGGACTTGCTCACAACATTGCTGTGGAGTGTGAAACAAGTGAGACAACTTGCTGTACAGCAAACGGTACACGCTTTACTCTCTCATCAGCATTTTGCAGCCATTCCTTCAACAACATTCACTGAGTGACTAATGCACACTGCTCTCCTCTATGACGGAGGAATCAAGATACAAGTCAGATTCTCTGTTCTTGTGTGGCACAGAATCATTCAGGCCTCTATAAGGGTGTCATTCTTGGGGGGTAGGGGTGGGGCCAGTGACATGGGAGAGGGTGCATGGAGCTGACCGGATATGACACTTCATTCTATACTCTGTTTCCCAGTCCTGAATGCCTTATAATGGACCACATACCTGAAGTATGTAGCCAGGCTCACTGTAGCCTACAGAAACCTGGCTTATTTCCAGGGTTGAATTCCATTTCCCTTCTGTCACCTGTACCCGGGTCTGTTCCCAGGGCCTTGCACCTCCCACACCACCACACGCACATCAAGAGCCTTTCTCCAGGGGTGGGCTTATTTTAAAGGGACACTCACTCTGGCTTTTCTCAAGCTGCTTTAACACATCCACATGGGCACTGCGGTTTGTGTTAATGAAACCATATTCAAGTGTGGGTCACCAGTGGTATGCACCAGCACCAACGTGCTCCCTAGCATGGCAAGCTCCTGCCCAGATCTAACAGTGGCGTGATGAACCACTGCTCACACCTCTCTCCATTACTGCCTAGTTAATCTGTTTATAGGACTTATAATACACACTGTGTGTGTGTGTGTGTGTGTGTGTGTGTGTGTGTGTGTGTGTGTGTGTCTCAGGGTTTACTCCTGGCTCTGCATTCTGTGACCACTCCTGGTGTGCTCAGGGACCACATGCAGAGTAGGGGATTAAACCCAGACAGGCCGTGTGCAAGCCTTCCCCACTGCACTATCTGTCCAGCCCCACATGTGAATACCTTGAATGTAATTTCTTTTTCCTTCCTTAATCTTGTGATTTCTTTTTTTTTTTTTTTTTTTTTTTTTTGCTTTTTGGGTCACACCTGGCGATGCACAGGGGTTACTCCTGGCTTTTCACTCAGGAATTACCCCTGGCTGTGCTCAGGGGACCATATGGGATGCTGGGATTTGAACCTGGGTCGGCCACGTGCAAGGCAAACGCCCTACCCGCTGTGCTATCTCTCCAGCCCCAATCTTGTGATTTCTTACTGCTCATCAAACCCTGCTCTGCAAGCCAGTGCTGCAGCCAAGTCTACTTGCAGGCTGTGCTCCGACGCCCGGTCAGCTAACCAAGCCAGGCGGCCACACAGCACTGTGCCAACCTGCCAGCAGATTTAAGATCCCCAAGGTCTTTCGAGACTCCGGTCAGATTTCCCACTGCCGAAGGAGTGGGAAACTGGCCAGCAGGTTCTTAGCGCTGGCCCAGACCTCACACTTCCTGCAGTGAGCTCAGTCAAGGAGGGCTTTTGGGGCAGGAGTGATAGCACAGCGTGGTGGGCTTTTGCCTTGCACACCGCAGACCCGGGTTCGGTTCCCGGCATCCCATATGGTCCCTTGAGCACCGCCAGGAGTGACTCCTGAGTGGAGAGCAAGGAGTGACCCCTGTGTATCGCCGGGTGTGACCCAAAAGCCAAAAAAAAAAAAAAGGGCTTTCTACCTTCTTGATCTGGCTCTATCGATCCTGCTCTCTGGGAATTCTCTGCTTGGGAAAAGGAGAGACTTTCTGCAACAGGGTTAGACCAAGAGAGAGGCCGTGAATGCCCAGGTCTTATAAACAAATAAAGTGTGTATCTTTTAAGTTTCTGTCATAATGAAACAAAGGAGGGGGGAACTTCTGATTAAATTTTCAGATTGAGTCTGTTGTAAATATGTTTGCCAGGAGTTATGACTCACTCAGCCACACACAAATAAGACCTGCCCCCCAACCCCTGTGTTTGTGAGAGCGAATGAAGAAACACATCTCCACCCTACCACAGGTCCAACACTGGGTAGGCAATCAATAAAAAGGTCACTGTCACTGTCATTCTGTTGCTTATCGATTTGCTTCAGTGGGCACCAGTCACGTCTCCATTGTGAGACTTCTTGTTACTGTTTTTGGCATATCAAATACGACACGGGTAGCTTGTCAGGCTATGCTGTGCAAGCAGGATACTCTTGGTAGCTTGCCGGGCCCTCCGAGAGGGATGGAGGAATCGGACATAAGTCAGCCGCAAGCAAGGCAAATGCCCTATCTGCTATGCTATCACTCCAGCCCAATAAAAAGGTAGCTACGTCCAATAGAACTATTTCATTTATTATTATTATTATTGTTGTTGTTGTTGTTATTATTATTATTATTACCTGGGTAATGCAGAACTTTATGATCTTGGATTCTGGGCTCAATGGGACCCGGGAGCAGAGATCCTCTGCCTGCTTCCCCCAGTTTCCGGCTACGGGGGGGGGGGGCGAGGGGGTGCCACACCCATAAGCCACCTCCTACTGGTGCCAGATAATCTCCTCATCGACCACCCTCCAGAACTCACGGCTGCTTCTCATGGAAGGGAACATAAAATAAAGCCCCCATAACCACTTGGAGTCCGCGCCAGGCTGTTTTCAGTCGGGGCACCCCAGGGAGGGGGGCGTGTGAGAGCACTCCGCACCCCAAGGGACCCAGCCCCAGCAGCCAACCTCCACTACCCAACTGCCGCCACACTCCAGGCCACTTTCCACGTGCTTGGGCCAAATTCACACATGAGAGTGAACATATTCCTGGACTGTGCAGCCACAAAGGAGCTGCACGAAACATCAGCATAGAGGGTAATGAATATATATGCCTCTCAGAGAGTCCGGCAAGCTACTGAGAGTATCCTGCCCGCACGGCAGAGCTGGCAAGCTCCCTGTGGCATATTTGATATGCCAAAAACAGTAACAATAACAGATCTCATTCCCCTGACCCTGAAAGAAGCCTCCAATCGTTGGGAAAGATGAGTAAGGAGAGGCTGCTAAAATCTCAGGGCTGAGGAATGGAGACGTTACTAGCGCCCGCTCGAGTAAATCGATGAACAATGAAATGACAGTGATACAGTGATTATTATCATTTTGCCACACCTGGCTTTGCTCAGGGCTTACTCCTGGCTCTGTGCTCAAGGATCACTTCTGGCAGGGGCTGGGTCCTGGATGTAGTGGTGGGGATCAAACGAGGGTTGGCTGCGTGCAAAGTAAGCGCTCCACCCGCTCTGCTGCACTATACCTCTGACCTCTAATAGGGCTCTCTAAAAACTCTCCTCCCTGGGACTCAGGATGTAGCTTCGCGGAAAAGCGCAGGCCTTGCCTGTGTGAGGTGCAGGGTTCGATCCCTCTGCCATGGGGAGAGGAAGGGGAAGTACAATGCTCATTTTCATTCTGGTATCCTGTGGGAATCTCCTTTAATTTTGAGGTACCCCAAGGAACCCCTTGACAACTGGCAACAGAGACATACTAGTACATACATTAATGTCCATCTAGTACCTCTCATCTGCCAGGGTCACTCTGACAGAGTCAAAAACAAGCTTTCCCCTCAAAATGTATAAGGCAGCAAAAACGTAAAGAACTCAAGCACTGCTGTGGGGGGAGAAAAAAGTAAGAGGGTACATGGAAAATATGCTTGGCTTTCTGAGTTCCTCTCCCCTTCGTCTTGTTGTGCTTATGGATGTGTTGCTACGATCACCACAGGTTGCACACACTCCAGGCTGCGGTGCTGCAGCAAGCTGCTCTCCATTATTGGCGGACCTTGCATGCTCAGCCATGGTACATGCTGAGGTTTGCTCTCCTTTAGCTGAGTAGCATGCACGAGGCAAGCACACAAGTAAGGGCGATGCTCACGGGGAGCCACAAAAGTGCTCACATCTGCACTTGCCAGGTGCCAGCTTCTTGGCTGTGGTACTTGCCTATCATTTTCGATGCAGTGCTCCCTGGAGGCTGACCCTTCTTGGTACTTCCACATACCTGCCTGAGTGATGCCACAGACTGCACGGCTGCCACGGCTCCAATAGCAGAGCTTCCTGGATACCCATGAACACTCGAGATGGGAATGCAGGTGCATACCCTCACATGACAGGCGCTCGAAGCCATAATGCTATTTCTCTGGGCCTGCTGAAATGTCTTCATTTTTGTACTGAATTAGTTTAGTTCGTGATTTGGGAACCCTACCCAGCAGTGCTTGGAAACTATTCCTGGCGCGGTATCCAGGACTGAGCCCTGGTGGTGCTCAGGGAAACCATATGTGATGTCAGGAATCAAACCTGGGCTGGCAGTGTGCAAGACAAAAATCTTAGCCTCTGTGCTCTATCCATCCCTAAGATGCTTTGTAACAAACAAAACATTGCAGAAACAGGGACAACAGGGTTCTTAGAGTACAGCAGCATAATTTAGCATTAAGAGTAATGATGTCAAATATCTCTGTTCTGTTGCTTTTGGCCCTAGATTTATAGCTGGAAGCAATGGCTCCCTTCATATATACATTGTGAGGGATTTTTTTTTTTAAGAAAGAAAATAGAACGCTGCCTAGACTCCCTACTGAATGGAAGAACATGTCTGAACACTATACACCTGACAAAGGGTTAATATCCAATTTTAGAGCATTCACAAAGCTCAACAATAAAAAAAGCAACAACCCATCAAAAAATGGGGAGAGGAGATGACATACAGATGGCTAGTAGGCATATATGTGTTTACTATCACTGATCATTAGGGAAATGCAGGTCAAAAGACAATGAAACATCACCACATACTGTGAGAAAGACACATATCAAAAATACTGGAAACATCCAGCTGGTGGGAACACAGTGAGAAAGGAACTCTCATTCACAGCTGACAGCAATATTGTTATGTTCAGCCCTCTATGGAAAGCAACGTGGAGTCTTCTCAAAAGAATTAAAAATAGGAGCTGAGGGGCTGGAGCGACAGTCCAGCGGGTAGGGTGTTTTGCCTTGCAAGCGGCCAAACTGGGTTCAATCCCCAGCATCCCATATGGTCCCCTGAGCACCGCCAGGAGTAATTCCTGAGTGCATGAGTCAGGAGTAACCCCTGAGCATCTCTGGGTGTGACCCAAAAGGAAAAAAAAAAAAGAAGAAAGAAAGGAGCTGAAAGGCAGCTACAAGAGTTGAGTGCCTGCTTTGCACATGTGAACCTAGATTAGACCCCCAGTACTACACTGTCCCCTGAGTACCTCCAAGACTGATCCAGAAAAACAGAGCTGGGAGTAGGCTCTGAGCACTGCAAGGTGTAGCCCCAAACTAAAGCAAAATAAAAAACATAACTTCCACATGACCCACTGATTTCACTTGTTGGCATTTATCCCAGGAACACAAAAACATATGCACACCTATGTTCACTGCAGTGTTATTTACAATACCCAACATCTGGAAACAACCTAAATGCCCATTGACAGGTGAGAGGATAAAGAAATTGTGGTGCGTATAAACAACAGAATACTACTCAGCTATGAAAAAGGATAAAGGTTTGCCTTTTGCTAAACTTGGATGAAATAAAAGAATTGTGTTCACGGAAATAAGTCAGATAATCTCATTCATGTGTGATATACAAGGAAATACAGCAAAGGAATGGACAGTACCCAGTGAGAGCAAACCCCCTCAATTCTGACTACAGAACTGAAGTAAGTGCTCAATGAGTGGGAATGACATGTGACAGAGGAGGGAAGAGGACCAGATGTGACAGGAGGGCAACAGTGCATGGTTTGGTACTCTGGAGGTGGTAGAGATGTATGAACTTTGTACAAGACAAAAATATGAACACCACTGTAGCCATTTTACCTTAATTACAATATAAGAAAATAGAAAGGGAAAAAAAGAGCTAGAATAAAGAGGCATCCTGGGGCTGGAGCGATAGTACAGAGGACAGGGCAAGTGCCTGGCACAAGGCTGACCCGGGTTTGAGGCCCAGCATTCCATATGGTCCCCTGAGCAACTCCAGGAGTAACCCCTGAGCATCGCCAGGTGTGACCCAAAAAGCCGAAAATATAAAATAAAGAGGCATCCCTTTTAGACTCTTAATAAGGTAAATATGACATCCAATATCTGCTCTATTGGTATAGCAGACAGTCCTAAATCCTGAATTTTCCTACAATTCAATAAATGCACAAATTGGAAATAAGGTAGTAGAACTGTCATTTACAAACAGTATGATTTATAATCATACAACAGAATACTAAAATCTTAGAGGATTAACAGAAAAGTTACAAGAACTAGTGAGTTTAGCAAGTTTCAAGAAACAGTCAATATATAAAATCAATGATACCTATAAATCAATGATACCAATAAAAATAACTGAAGGCTGATATTCTAAACTTACCACTTTAAATTGTTTAAAATATGACGAAAGTGTTATATGATACTTTTACAAATGGAAAAATACTCCATGTTTATAAACATTATTAAGTAGTCAATTCTCTTCAAAATGATGCATGAATTCAGCAGAATCTCAATCATAATCCTGGGAAGCATTCTTATAAGGAACTTGACAAACTGATTTTTAAATCTACACAAAAATGAAAAGGACTTGAAATGACCAAAACAATCCTAAAAACAAAATGAAATATAAAATAAAATAACAGAGTGGGAGACTAACACCCAAGAGTAGTAGAGATAAGGACGAGGAGGTCTGCCCCACAGCTTGGAAACTGTCTTCACATGCTGGGGGAAAAGGCAGCTGAGATAGAGAAGGGAACACCAAGTAGAGGATGTAGGGAGGACCCATTCGGGTTGGAAGATGCGAACTAAAAGTAGACTATAGACCGAACATGAAGGCCACTCAATACCTCTATTGCAAACTACAACACCCAAAAGGAGAGAGAACAAAAGGGAATGCCCTGCCGCAGAGGCAGGGTGGGGTGGTGGGGGATGGGGTAGGGGTGGTGAGAAGGATACTGGGATCATTTGTGGAGGTGAATGGGCACTGGTGGAGGGATGGGAAAACAATCACTGTATGAGTGAAATGCAAACACAAAAGTTCGTAAGTTTGTAACTGTACATCACAGTGATTCTCTAATAAAAAATTACAAAAAAGAAAAGGTAACAATGAGGGGGTGGAGAGAGTGCAGTGGGAAGGTACATGGCTGATCTGGATTCACTCCCTGGCACTCTGCCCCATGAAACCCCTGAGCACTGCTTCAAGTGATCTCTGAGCCAGTGCCTGGGGTAAGCCATGAACACCACTCAGTATGGTTCCCAAACCAAAAATAACATAAAATTAAAATTAAAAGGTGAAATGAGGCAAAGAGTTAGAAAATAATCCAATAAGAAATATAATAATTATACCTATAAGATTTTTTTCTTAAAAAGTAACCAGACATGTGCAAAGTTACAGGTATAAAACTGTATACCAGAATAAAACAGAAATTGCCAGGGCCAGAGAGAGTATAGGGATAAGGCGTGACGATCTGCCCTGACTGGCTCTCCTGACCAGATGTGGCTCCCTCGGCCCTACCAGGAGTGAACCGGAAGCACAGAGTCACAAGTAAACCCAGAGCACTGCAGTCTGTGGCCCCAAACCAGAACAAAGCAAAACCAGAAATAGTCATGGTGGCCAATACTTGATTAGTTAACAAATCAGACTACATTAGTACATAAAATGAAGTAATTTAAAATAATCCTTTCAGAAGCAAATGTATCAATGGAAATGATAATATATAAGAATAAGTACTATTTATACTATTCAACAAACTAAATATGCACATAAAATTCTACAAGGTTATAAAGCAGTCACCTTAATCCAGGAAGTAAGGAATCCACTTATTTCTTCTTTTGGTTATCTCATTTATCCACATTTTTAAAATAACAAAAACACTTTCCTAGTACTTCAGAGCAACGTGATGCTCGGTATTCTCTCCTTTCTGTGTCCTAGAGAAGGTCTAGTAAGTTCCAAGCAGTGAGTTTTGAAAATTAGAATACTCTCCTGAAAAGAAAAATACTTAAGCAAACATAGCCTTGATGGCTCTCTGGTTGTGTGTATTTCATAGGGACCACACCTGGCATTGCTGGGGCTGCCAGAGCTGCACTGAGCGGAGCTGCAGAGGACAGGAGTGCCCCGACAAGACCAGAACCTGCGCTCGGCCACTGGAGCAAGCTCCTGGCTCCCATCATCTTGTCTCAAGGAGAGTACAATGGTTAGTTTTAGGTCCACTTGCTTAAACTACAAGGTGCCAAATAAATACTGAATCAAACATAAATCTGAGGGCCGGAGCGATAGCACAGCGGGTAGGGCATTTGCCTTGCACGCGGCCGACCCGGGTTCGATCCCCGGCATCCCATATGGTCCCCCAAGCACCGCCAGGAGTAATTCCTGAGTGCAAAGCCAGGAGTAACCCCTGAGCATCGCTGGGTGTGACCCAAAAGAAGCAAAAAAAAAAAAAAAAAAAACCCAAAAAACAACAAAAAAAACAAATCTGAGTGTGTCTCAGATGCTTTGGGTTGACAATAAAATCTGAACCCACAGAGAGAATAAAGTAGATTTCCCTTTGTAAAAAAAAAAAAAGATGCTTATTTATAATAAGACTTTAAGGTCTTATTATAAATTTACAATAGCAACATGACTATACTAATGACACAGAGCAGATTAAAGTTCAAGACTACACATATATGTTCAAGTGATTTTCAGCAAAGGTGCCAATGCATCTGAATGAGCAAAGAATGTCCTTCTGAACAAATGGTATCAGAACAACAGGTCATTCATATACCAAAATAATTCATCTCAACCCTTTTAACCCCATTCCAAGTAACCAAAACTAAGTAATAGATCAAGAGCTAGATACCACATTTTGGGGAGAATACTTGAGAGAAAATCTTGCCAACTTTAAGTTTATTGATTTATGAAATACAAAGAGTACAAAGAGAAAAATGATGTAATATATTTAATCAAAATTAATATTTTTTTTTAAAAAATCACTGCCTTTACTGAATGCAAATTTATGTGTTTGTTTTAGGGACCATATCTAGGCAGGGATCTGGGTCTATTCCTGGCTCTGTATTCAGGAGTGACCCCTGAAATGCTTAGGGGATCCTACCCAAGCCAGGAATCTGAACTGCAAACAAAGCAAGCACCTTAACCCCTGTTCTATTTTTTTCCAGTCCAGTATACACATTTAAAACAAGTTTTAAAAAACATTGTTGCAAAAACTAAAAACCAAGTCACAGACTAGGAGAAAACAGTCGCAAAAACTTATATTGACAAAGAAATTGTATCTAAAATACACAGAGAATATCTATAAATTCAATTAAAACTAGGCAATGATGTCGAATTGAAAATTGAACAAAGACCTGAAGAAACACTTCATCCAGGGTATAAGCAACAGTACAGTGGGTAGGGTGCTTGCGTACTTGCATGTGGCTGACCTGGGTTCGATTCTCAGCATCTCATATGATCCCCTGAGGTCTCTGAGTTATCTCTGAGCCCAGAACCAGGAGTCCTAAACAACTTGAGTGTGGCCAAAAGACAAAACAAAACAAAGCAAAACAAGAAACACTTCATCCTGGAAGACATATGCATGGCAGATAGGCACAATGAAAGTGCAACATGGTTATTCATCAAGAATATGCAAACTAAAATCTTAACAAGATACTTCTCCAAATACACTAAAGATTAAAATTATGGACAATGGCCATACCAAATGTTGATTGGTAATTGGAAATTTTACACCCTGTCGATGGAATATAAGATTGTAAAACCACTTTGGGAAACAATTTAGCAATTTCTTATGACATTAAACATACATCTACCAAATGACCCAACCATTCCTCTCCTTGAGCTGACAAAGCACAAATAAAAACTTATGTTCACACAATGGTCTGTACATGAATGTTCAACACAGCTTTAATTCTAGTAGCCCGAAAGTTCGAGGATATGCAAACTATTGTTATCAAAGAGAATCTGCTTAGCTATAAAACAGCACACACCACATGGATTAGCCTTGATTTCTGGGGTGAGTGAAAAAAGACATGAAAAGTGGATATTGTGTATGAACCCACTCACACAGAATTACAGAAGATGAGAACTAATCTACAGTGAAAGAGAGGAAATCCTGGACTCTATATCCAGGGGGCTAGGAAATAAGAAAAAGTGATTACAAAGAGCACAAAAGAGCCCTTGGGGTGTTGAGTATGCGCCTTATCTGGCATCTGATTAGATACTCTGAATGTGTGCACTGAGTGTAGCTCAACTCTACATCAATAAAGTGATTAAAGGGGGAAAAATCATTAGGGGAATAAATACACTCTTCTGGGCCCGCACCAGAAACCAAACATTGCCTTTTCCAATTAAAGAGATGTAGGCACGCACAAGTCAGTGTTGCTAGATGACAACATAAGGCAATGCTCTAAATCAAAGTATGAACATTCACCCCACCCCAGAACATTGTTCAAAAAGCATTTTCACTACCTTTGTAATTAACATGTGGTTTTGTTTTTGCAGAAGACAAGATTATCATATTAGGGACTGACATTAGATAGATTAGGACTGACATTAGATAAACTTTCATTTTCCTACTCTTGCTTTCACTAGAGCAGGAGCTAAGGACTTCACAGACGTGAAGGATGAATTATGCTTTCACCTCAATGTGAACATATGAGAACCTGCCTATACACAAACCAGAGATTTGTGTACAGCTGAGATTTAGTCAGTACATTCACAGCAATCAGTGTCTCCACGAATCAGCTGCTCATGTAGAAAGGATGAAGAAACAGAGCTGGGACTGAGGCTAGATGAACACCTGCCCACAGGGCAGCTGCTCTCAGGTGCTGCAATATTTTATGTCTAAAACTCAACTATGAATAACTTTGTAAATTAAGGTGCTTTAATTTCAGATCTGCACTGAGGGGTAAATAATGCCAAGAGGAATCTGTGGACCCCACACTTACCAAAATGGAAAAAATAATAACCAGTAGGAATATATGCTTCACCATCATCCAAAATGGTTCCAATATGAAGTCCTTCCTGTACAGTCATGTGATGTGAGCATGAGACACTATCCTCAAGGAGTTTTCAATCCACACAAAACAATGAGGTTTCAAAAATAGGAAAACAGCTGGGGATTGAGCTCAGTGGCACAACACATATGCTCATGCATAAAACCCTGGAACTCTGGGTTTGATCTCGAGTCAAAACAAAACAAAACAAAAAACCAGCCCAAATGAAATCTATGATAAGAAGAGGGGCAAAGTCAAGGTGTGGGAAGAAAATCAGACCAATTCTGACATCCTGCATTCCTATTTCATTTCTGACACTGCAGTCATCAGCAAGCTGCTTAGCTTATGCCTAAATTTCTTCACATTTCAACTCTAGTTTCTCAGGGTTGCTGTAATATTGAAACTATCTGCAAAAAAATTCTCATCATAGGCGAGTTAAAAAGGATTTATACCACGACAAATGGGAATTATCCCAGAAATGCAAAGTTGGCTTTAAATATGACATTTCTCTAAAGAAGATACACAATGCATTTCCTGGCACTAGGGAAGGAGAAGGAGAAGATAATGGAGGACGAGGAGGAGGAGTTGGAGGAGGAAGAAAAGGAGGAAGAGGAAGGGGGTGGGGAAGGAGGAGAGAAGACATACAGTGATCAATAAGAACATGAAAAGATCCTCAACATCATTAGTCCTGAAGGTCATGTAAATCAAACAACGAGATTCACCTCCACACCCAGCGGGCTGGCTGTTATAGGAAGGACAGACAGGACCGGGCAATGGCTAAGTGGCAAGGATGAGACTGCAAGTTTGATCCCTGAGGCTGTCCACATATGCTGAGCTTCTGATCTATTGGTAGTCTCAGTAGTTTTTCTGTCTGGGAGCCCAACACCACAACCAAGTATATCACCTCTGGATTACCAGTCAGGGGTTGTGAGCACTGCAAGCAAACTATGTGACTCTCCTATGAGCACCTCAACAGAGCTTTGTGAACACTGAGGCCAGCAACCCCAGTGGGGCACGCATGTGAGCATCACAGCAAACACTACAAGGGTAATGCATGTGAATACCACAACTGAATGTATGTGTAGCTGCAGGCGAACAGGTGTACAAACCTGCCACATAACTGCAACAAGAAAGGGAAGCGGCAAAAACAACTTAGAGCATGAAAGGGCCCCTATAGAAATGAATTAATGGACTAGAGAGATGGTGCCAAGGGTTGACTGCAGGCACTGCATGTGGGAGGTCTGAGATTGGTCCCTGACACTGCGTGTTCTCCTGAGCACTGTTAGGGTCTATGCCAGGAGTGATCCCTGAGCACTAGTGAGCTAATAAATAAGAAAAATGATAGCAAGTCATGGGTAGAACATAGAGGTACAGAAACCCTCACACTGTTGGTGGAAAAGAACGTAAAATAGATACCCTGGAAAATAGTCTGGCAGCTCCTCAACATGCCGAACACAGTGCTCTCAGAAGACTGAGCACTTCTCCAAGTATATACCCCAAAGAATTGCAAACAACACTAACAGCAGCAATCAGAAACATACCAAGTGTTCATTAACAGATGAACAGATAAACAAAGCAATGAAATATTCAGTCATAAAGGAATAAAATTTAGGGCCAGGGAGGTAGTCCACATATGCTCAGCATGTATAAGACCTTGAGTCCAATCCCTGGCAGTTCATAAGTTCCTAGTACTACTGGGTGCAACTCTGGTGACCCCCAAGCACCGTGGGGCTGAAACATCCCAAGCACTGCTGGGGGGGTCCATTTTTTTGTTTGTTTTAAAAATAGGCTGGAGGGGCTGGAGCAATAGTACAGCGGGGAGGGCGTTTGCCTTGCACGCAGCCGACCCAGGTTCGATTCCCAGCATCCCATATGGTCCCCTGAGCACCGCCAGGAGTAATTCCTGAGTGCAGAGCCAGGAATAACACCTGTGCATCGCCAGGTGTGACCCAAAAAGCAAAAAAAAAAAAAAAAAGCTGGAGCATTCTTACAGTGAGTTGATTTGATGTCTGGCACCCCATATGGCCCCTTCACCGCCAGGAGTAAGTCCTGATTATTACTGGGTGTGGCCTCAAGACAAAACAAAACAAAAAAGGGAATAAAATTCTGAAACATGCCTCAACATTGAAAATATCACACTAAGTAAAATATGCCAGACACAGAAGAATTTTTTGATTTTTTTAATGAGTGGTTCAAAACAAGCAAATCCACGGAGACAGAAAGATTAGTGGTGGTTACCTGAGCCTTCGGGGAAGATGCAATGATGAATGACTATTCACGGTAATAAGGTTTGTGCTGGGGGTGACAAAGTGCCTGGAACTAGATAGTAGTGACAGTTGCATAACCTAAAGGACAAACTTCAAGGTGTGTGAATTATATTTAAATAAAGATGGCATATAAAGAAGAAAATACGTGAAAACAGGCACTCCAAAACTGCAGAGCAGTGCACAAACCACAAACACAAGAGATCATTACGTACGGAGCAAACAAACAGTGGGAACTGTGACATCATGAAGGTTAAACCAGGTAGCAATTAGATCGGATCACTGAGGTGCTGACCTGCTATGTAATTTAGAATTTAATGTGTTTATCTCTGACTTTAGGGTACATTTATAGTAATTCCCTCTTCATCTTTGACTAATGAAGATAAATTACAGATAAAATGCATGGGGGGAGGGGACAGAACTCTATGAGACCTATCCTATTCCCAAGTTTAAGAAGTCTATACTGTAGTAAGAATAGATATGGATTTTTAATTTAGCACACTAGTTAGTTACACTATTATAAGAGCTTAATAGTTCCTCCTACTTTTCTCTTGAAAACGTAGTCTTTTTTTCCTGGCCATACCTGGCTGTGCTCAGATCACTCCTGGCTTTTTGCACAGGGATCACTCCTAGTAGTGATTGGGGAAACCAATGTGGTGTGAGAGACTTAACCCGGGCAAGCCGTATGCAAAACAACCATGTTTCCTGCTGTTCTCTCTAGTTTATGTCTAGTTTATGTTTAATAACAGAGTCTAAACTAGCCTCTGTCTAGTTTATGTTTAATAACAGAGAAATCTCATTGACAGAAAAGGTGTGTGGATATGTCATTTCTCTGGCATCTTAAGTGATGCCCTTTCATATATACATATGTGTGTGTATAACATATATATACAATACTGCATTATAACATTAAATAGGTTTCAGGTGGACATCACTTAACTCCATACCTGCATAGACAATATTTATTCACCACTAAATGTTCAATTCCATCCTCCACTGATCCATTTCACCTGACTTCCCCTCTTGTATTTTGGAACACATCTCTCGGATTAGGATATGCTTATAAATATTAAATCTCCACAACCACAAGACCAAGCTGGCATGCCAGCACTGGATCGATGGACATTTCTTGTTTATTATGTCTTATTTATGTATATGCTGAAGTCAATTAATTACCAAATAAAACCTGAAGGTAACAGCATAAAGATGAAGAGATTCCATCTCTCTACCCAGCCAAGGGTGTGGCAAGGAAGCGGGTGCTGGGACTGTCCCTTGACTAAGGTCTTTACGCCCCTCTTCCAGGAAAGCAGTGTGGCTGCTAACAATTTCTGAGGCACTTCTGCAGGTGACGTCCCAACAACTGAGGTCAGGAGAATGAAGGAGATGATGGAACCCAAAATGAGAAAGTCTGGTAGAGGATGGGGGGTGGGGAAGAACAGCAAATTCTAGGAGGAAGCACCTGCTTGCCGCTGTCTTCTCCTGCCCTCCCCCTCCGCTTCCCCAGGCCTGAGCTTCAGGCTCCTGCCCGCTGAGTTGGTACTCGTTCTAGCCCAGCCAATTCACTTTCTAATCTTGCAGCTATCACATAAAAGGAGTTCCAAGAGATTGATGATGACAGACGCGACAGTCACACAGAGGAGCAGGCAGCCCACACACAGGAAGAGAGACAGAGGAGCAAAGCTGTATCAGAAGGGGGTTGATTCCTAGGGAAATCCAAGACTAAGGAGGCAGCAGAGGAAAGGGAAGTTCAGTCAACTGAAGAGAGATGCTCACATTCAGCCCCAGGCTCTTCCTGGGAGAAAATGGTGAGGGTAAAACACAAGAGAAGGGAAGTGTTTGGAATACTCAAGGCACTGTACCAGTGCTCGGTACTGCAATGATCATTATACTAAAGGAATCTTATACTTCACCTCGTTTGTATCCTGGGCTCTTGCAAGAACACCCTAATGAGAACTCACCAAGTAGGCAGTCACCAAACAGGAAATGAAATACAGCCAACGCAGAGAAGCGCCCCTGATGCTGCAGGGAGCAATCTGGAGTTGGTGTCAGATCATCAGCAGAGTGCCAGGCAGACAGAACGTCAGTGCTGCAATGCCATGTACTTGAAGTGACCTCATCTGGAGCTGCTTCTCTGCCTTCTCTATCCTTTTGCTCATTCTGTGCTTTTTGTTCGAACAAGAACTTTCTCAAACAGCTTCCCAATACACTCACTCACTCTCTCCCTCTCTCCCTCTCCCTCTCTCCCTCTCCCCCTCCCCCCTTTCTCCTCCCCCCTCTTTCTCCTCCCCCTACCCCCCAACTGGGAGAGCAGTTTTCCAAAGTAACCAAGCTCACAGGCCTTCCAAGCAACTCAATCTCTGATGCAAATAATCGGAGCTGCACAGATGGAACTGCAGGACGAAAACAAAGAGTCCCAGATCATCAAGGTGACTTCTATGGAAAAGGCAGAAGACAGCGACTCCATCTGGGATGGATGCTGTTGAAGTCTTAGGAGTCTGGACGATAAAAGGGGCCAAGCCAGAGAACTTCTTCGTGCAAAGAGAAAGTAGGGCCATCAGCCTTGATTCACTAGAGAAGTGATTTTAGGTCTTGCTTCTTATGAGCCCCTCAACTCTAAAGGAAAAATAATTATAATAAATAGGCACCAGAATGGCTACCAAGGCATTTTCCAAAAAAAGCAGTTAAGCACTTAAATAAACGCTTATGGCCCACACAAACCCACTCTCCTGTAAGCCTTCTCTGAATCAAGTCTCCTTCCCCAT
Organism: Sorex araneus; assembly: GCF_027595985.1. Taxonomy (NCBI): domain Eukaryota; kingdom Metazoa; phylum Chordata; class Mammalia; order Eulipotyphla; family Soricidae; genus Sorex; species Sorex araneus. The sequence goes on along the minus strand of NC_073306.1, from coordinate 83,539,895 downwards.
TTCCCATTTTTGGGCAGCACCTGGCAACACCAGGGCTTACTCCTGGCTCTACAGTAAGGAATCACTCGGGGAGTGGAGGGTGGGAGGCATGTGCCGGAGTCAGGGGAGACGCTCAGAGGACCCTATGCGGTGTTGTGGAGATTGAGCCTGATTCTGCTGTGCGCAAAGAAAGGGACTTACACACTGTACTATCCCTCCAGCCTCCCTGAGCATTCTGCTAGATGTAACACCATGTGAGAGAACAAAGGAGTCTAAGACAGGGTGTCCCTAAGTGCCCAGTGGATTAGGACCTGGGGTAGTAAGTCTGAAAAATTGCAGGAACCTTTTACCAAGGGAGAACCACTTGCCATCTGAACAACAGCCAGTTAAAGTTACTGGAAAACTCCCTACTGAGGAGAAATGAAACACGACTTCAGGGCACTAGCTGCCTCTTAAAAGAGCTCAGAGACCAGTTGTAGACACTGGGAATATTTACAGCCGACAAAGAGTAGTAAAGAGACGCTGCTGCCGCAACAAAAATCCACAGGTCTCTACATGGTGAGGGAAAAAGGAAAAAGAAAATGTCTGAATCCAGGAAAGTTAACTTTATTTAGGAATTTTTGAGTTGGCATTTCAAAGAGCAGGGTGAAAGTAATGATAGGAAAGAAAGTCAAGTAACTGTGGTGAAGTGAATTTTCCAAGGAAAAGCAAATTCCCATCCTTCAAGTGGTGCCTGGGTTCTTCCACCGCCCATGCGGAGTGCACCCTCCCGGCCCCCGGCAGGCCATTGTGAACCCCTCAGCCAGAAACAGTGGGAAGAGAAACGGTGTGACTTCTGAAAATGTCCCTTTGCCAATGCCTTGGGGCACTAGTTCTGGGAGCCTTTAGCCATCCTGCAGAAGCGTAGAGCCAATGCACAGCTGCCAGTGAGGAGGGGATCTGACTGAGAAGGTCTGGCTGTTTTCTCCCCAACTGTATGTCTTCCCAACAAATGGATCACAGCAAAGCGGGCTTTGAAGTTCAGCCTAGGTCAAATCCTTTTAAGACTGCAACTGTGGAGTCCGAGAGGTCGCTCACAGGGCTGGAGTGCCCGCTTCGCACTGCACTATCCCAGGAGCCACTCTCAAGCATGGAGCCAGGAACAGCCCCTCAACACTGCCAGGAGGGGCTCTCCCAAATGAAAACCAACACAACAGACTGGAACTGTACAAAGGACGGGACTGGAGCTCAGCGGCAGCGCATTTGCTCTGCATGTGTGGGCTCAATGGCTCGGTAGACTTTGCACAAAGGAGGCCCAGTTTTTTTGGGGGGTTTTTTTTTCTTTTTTTGCTTTCTGGGTCACACCCGGCAATGCACAGGGATTACTCCTGGCTCTGCACTCAGGAATTACCCCTGGCGGTGTGGACCATATGGGATGCTGGGACTCGAACCTGGGCCGGCCAGGTGCAAGGCCGGGTGCCCTACCCGCTGTGCTATTGCTCCAGCCCCCCGGGAGGCCCAGTTTTGATGCCAGGCGCCACACGGTCTTCTAAGTCCTGGGCCAGGAGTAGCTCCTGAGCACCACCACTTGTGGATATTCCCCCCAAAATAACTAAAACTATATTTGCTCCCCAACAAAACAATCCAAATGATAACTGGGCAAAGGATGTAAACACATTCCTCTCAAGAAGACAGCCAGTATGTACATGGAAAGATGTTCATTAGTTTATTAAGGAAATCAATATATTTATCTATTTATTTATTTTTGCTTTTTGGGTCACACCCAGCGATGCTCAGGGGTTACTCCTGGCTTTGCACTCAGGAATTACTCCTGGCAGTGCTTGGGGGACCATATGGGATGCCGGGGATCGAACCCGGGTCGGCCGCGTGCAAGGCAAACGCCCTACCTGCTGTGCTATCGATCCGGCCCAGGAAATTAATATAAACTTTGTGACCTTAGACTCTGGGGTTCAATGGGACCCGGGAGCAGAGATCCTCTGCCTACTTCCCCCAGTCTCCAGCTACCGGGGGTAAGGCCCATAAGCGATCTCCTGGTGGCACCAGAAAATCTCCTCATCGGCCACCCTCCAGAACTCACGGCTGCTTCTCCCGGAAGGGAGCATAAAATGAGGCTCCCATGACCATGCCACCGGACTCCACACCAGGCTGTTTTCACTCACCTGAGAGCCCTCCCCGCCCCAAGGGATCTAGCCCCGACAGCCGACCTCCACAACCCAACCACATCACGCTCCAGGTCCACCTTCCACACGCTTGGGCCGAGTCTCACACATGAGTGAACATATTCCTGGACCACGTGGCTGCTTTTGTGGACGCACAACACATCATAAGACACTCCTTACTCATTTTCCATAATTACCACACCATATCTGATGGGGTTCAGACAGTAGCCAACAAATCACAGAGGGAAATATATATATATGCCTGACTGAGAACACCTGTAAAGGCTATGAGAGGCCGCCCCAAAAGCCTCCATTCCTCTCAGAGAGCCTGGCAAGCTACTGAGAGTATCCTGCCCGCACAGCAGGGCCTGGCAAACTACCCATGGCGTACTCGATATGCCAAAAACAGTAACAATGATAGTCCTCATTCCCTTGACCCTGAAAGAGCCCCCAATACACCACTGGGATACACTAGCATGCTACAGAGACTAATGGAGATGTTACTGGCGCCCACTTGAGCAAATCAATGAACAATGGGATGACAGTGATACAGTGAATATAAAAACCATTTTACACCTACTTGGATGACTGCGACTGCAATCAAAACACAATAGTAAATGTTGGTGAAGATGGGGACAAGCCTGGGCCCTTACTAACTGCTGTGGGAAATTAATTTTTTCTTTTGGGGTGCTACATCTGGCAGTGCTCAGGGGCCACACTTATCTGTGTGCTCAGGAGTCATGCCTGACAGTGCTTGGAGGTGAAGTCAGGGAGCTGAACTAAGTTTGTGCCTGTAGCTGCAAGGAAAGCAAGCATCTTAATCTCCATACTTATCTCTCCAGGCCTGTGTGGCTACTTTGGAAAACAGTCTGCCAGTTCCAAAACACTAAACACAGAGCTACCATATGATCCAGCAACCCCCCTCCTAGATAAGCAAAACTGAAAACACATATCCGCATTAAAAGCTGTTATTCATAGCAGCATCGTTCACAACAGCTAAGAAGTTGAAAGAATTCAATTGCCCATCAACTGGCAAATGGATAAGTAATGAGAAGGTGGTATGTCATTAAGGAATATTACCGGAACAATAACATATTACAATAAGCAATCATATAATTATATAGCAATACTTTAAATAACAAAAAAAGAAATAAAGTAATGAAACATGGGTGAAAATAGAAAAAAAACTTTAAAAAGTTTTAAAAATGAGTAAAAAAGCTAGGCACAAAAAGTAATGTACTGAAATACTTCATTCAGACAAAGTCCCTAAAATAGGCAAATCCAATATACAAGGCACTGGTTGAAGAAGAAAACATCCAACCCCATCAGAAAATGGGGCGATGAAATGAACAGAAACTTTCTCAAAGAAGAAATCTGAATGGCCAAAAGGCACCTGAAAAAATTCTCTTCATCACTAATCATCAGGGAGATGCAGATCAAAACAACAATGAGATATCAACTCACACCACAGTGATTGGCCCACATCCAAAAGAACATAAGCAACCCGTGTTGGTGTGGATGTGAAGAGAAAGGGACTCTCCTGCACTGCTGTTGGGAATGCCGACTAGTTCAGCTCTTTTGGAAAACAGTATGGATGCGTCTCAAAAAATTAGAAATTGAGTTCCCATTTGACTCAGCAATACCACTTCTGGGAATATATCCTGGAGATGCAAAAAAATATAGTAGAAATGACATCCGCACTTGTATGTTCATTGCAGCACTGTTTACAATAGCCAGAATCTGGAAAAAACTCGGATGCCCAAGAACGGATGACTGGTTAAAGAAACTTTCGTACATCTACACAATGGAATACTATGCTGCTGTTAGAAAAGATGAAGTCATGACATTTGCATATAAGTGGATTAACATGGAGAGTATCATGTTAAATGAAATGAGTCAGAAAGAGAGGGACAAAGTGAAATTTATCAGCTACACAGGCGAGGTGGGGGGTAGGGGGCTGGGGGGAGGTTAACTGTGGTTCTTGGTGGTAGAATATGTGCACTGGTGAAAGGATGGGTGTTTTGAGCATTGTGTAACTGAGACTGAAGCCTGAAAGCTTTGTAACTTTCCACATGGTGATTCAATTAGAAAAAAAAAAAGAGTGAGAGGGACAGACATAGAAAGATTGCACTCATCTGTGGAATATAAAGTAACAGAATGATAGACTAACACCCAAGAATAGTAGAGATAAGTACCAGGAGGATTGCTCCACAGCTTGGAAGCCGGCCTCACATGCTAGGGGAAAAGACAGCTCAGATAGAGAAGGGACCACCAAGTAAAGGGCGCTTAGAGGGCCCGCTCATGATGGGAGATGCGTGCCGAAAATAGACTATAGACCGAACATGATGGCCACTCAATACTTGTATTGCAGACCACAACACCCTAAAGGAGAGAGAGAGTAAAAGGGAATGTGCCTGTCACAGAGGTGGGGGGAGGGGGGAGAGGGGAATGGGGGGATGGGAGGGATACTGGGAACATTGATGGTGGAGAACAGGCACTGGTGGAGGATGGGCACTCGATCATTGTATGACTGAAATGTAAGCACGAAAATTTGTAAGTCTGTAACTATACCCCACGGTGATTCATTTAAAAAGTAAATAAATAAAATGAAATAAAATAAAATAGACAAATCCAGACAGAAAGCAGCCTGCCTTGATTTGGGGAGAAGTGGAAAAGGGAGTGATTTAATAAATAAGGCTTTCGGGGCTGGAGCGATAGCACAGCGGGTAGGGCGTTTGCCTTGCACGCAGCCAACCTGGGTTCGAATCCCAGCATCCCATATGGTCCCCTGAGCACCGGCAGAAGTAATTCCTAAGTGCAGAGCCAGGAGTAACCCCTGTGCATCACCGGGTGTGACCCAAAAAGCAAAATAAATAAATAAATAAATAAATAAGGCAGGCTTTCTTGGGCCATGATGAAAATTCTGATATTATTCTGGCAGACAGTGTGGATGGCTGCACAACTTCAGTGTATATTCTAAGAACCATTGTACTGCACACTCTGGATGATCATATTATGTTACATAAATAAGGCAGTTAATTTTTCAATTTGAATTTAAATTTTTTTAAAAAATGCATCATTCATTCATCCACCATACTAGGCACCACAGTATACACAATAAGGCCCTTTGGTAAATGCCAGCAGTGAAACTGCTCTGGGGAGGGCTGGATCATTCATTTCTTCTTCTTCTTCTTCTTTTTTTTTTTTGGTCTTTTTAGTTTTTGCTTACTCCTGGCAATTCTGGTCCCTGGTCCCATCCCTGGACAGACAGGCCACAGGTGATGATGGATGCTTGAGTGGTCCCATCTTTTGTGGATGGGTGTTCCAGAGATCTGAGCTCTGGGGGGATAGAACCACATTTTAAGAGCACTACCTACATTCTAAGAGGAATAAGAACAAGCCAAAGACCACTTGGTCTTTGGAAAATTTAAAACCTAGGATCTGTTTAGGGAAATTATGTTAGGAAATTTATTCTCTCAATTCAAAACTGTTGAAAATACAGTTATTTGATTTTGGTATTATCAATTCTAATTTTTTGGGGTGGGACAGGACACACCTAGTGGTGCTCAGGGGTTAGTTCTGGCTCTGCCCTCAAGAATTAATCCTGGCAGGAGCTGAAGTGATGCACAGTGGGTAGGGTGTTTGCCTTGTACGCGGCCGACCCGGGTTCGAATCCCAGCATCCCATATGGTCCCCTGAGCACGGCAGGAGTAATTCCTGAGTGCAGAGCCAGGAGTAACCCCTGTGCATCACCGGGTGTGACCCTAAAAGAAAAAAAAAAAAAAGAATTAATCCTGGCAGTGCTCAAGGGACCATATGGGATGCTGGGAATCAAACCCGGGTCAACTGTGTGCAAGGCAGGCAAGTGCCCTATCTGCTATACTCTCTCTCCAGTTCTGACTTTATAATAGGATAACTTTCTGACTCTTGTTGTTGTTTAGTTTGCAGCTGGAGTGATAATACAGTAGGTAGGGTGCTTGCTTTGCACAGTCTGACTCATGTGCAGGATCATCCTTGCATGCACAGGATCCCTGAGTCCACCAGGGGTGATCCCTGAGAAAGCCCAAAGCATCACAGGGTGTGTCCCCCAAACAAACAAAAACCCCACCAGCACCACCACAACAAAAACCTACCTTCCTTAAAGTTCTCTGGTAGGTGGAGTTTATTTAGCCAATGCCAGCAGTAGATTGGAAAGGACAAGCCCAGATATTTTTCTTTAGTTAGTGTACTTGGTTGATTCCTTTTATTAAAGAATACTTATGGAATGTCTAATGTGTGGCAGGTAGGAGGTCACAGATCAAGATCAGAGCAACCAGCCCTAAGGAGTTCACAGTCCATGGAAGAAGCTCAATAACCTGAGTGAAACCGCTGATCTTTTATAAAAGCTTTGATGTCAACACAACACAAACACTGCTGTTATAAAAGCACAAGAAGACACCTGAAACTGATTTAAAGAGCACAGATGAAATTCCCTCTACATTTTGTTTCCCTCTTGTTCCTGACCAAATTTCCAGATCAACGGCTACTCTGCTGTGCCGGTGGCAGGAGTGAAAGGCTGGGAAACATTGACAGGAGGGAACCTTTTCTCTGCCCAGGGACATTTGGCTATTTAGAACAATGTCCCAGGGCAACAGAACATAGGCAGACGGTCACAAAGAGCAGCACATGTGTTTGTCCCATCAAGAACCAGGGCCAGATCCTAGAAAATGGCCCGCAGAGATGCCTCCCACGTCTGATCCACCACTGTTTCCCAAGCACTCTTTGGTCTTGTAACCACTGCAAACTGGTGCCTTCCCCACCGTCCAGGCCATCTGAACATACTCTACCCAGATATTTTCCTACCCTTGCCATTCTTCTCATCTCCACCAGGCCCCTTTCCTTTGCCTCATCTTAGAACGTGAATCCTTCTTAGAATGTACATCCACCTTAGAATGTGTATGTCCAAGGACCTTTTCACTCTGTACTTGGTCTCTGGGTGAGGCCCTGCTTTATTTCTCTATCTACATGTTGGTGACTGGTAAATGCGATCATCTGTCCCAGAACACCCTCCTGACCTCCAGAGAGCCAGTCCAGCCACCTGCTGCCCGGCATTCCTTCTGCGGATGCGTAACAGGAACTGCAACCTGGACAAGTCCCCTCCCTCCCCCTCCGACTCTTCCCCTAGAGCTCTTTCACTGAATAGCACCAGCCAGGGCCCAGGTAGTAAGACGGCGCTCATCCTGACCCCACACACAATGACTCCATGTAATCCATCCTTTTTTACCACATTCAATAGCATTTCTCTCGTAGAGTCCATCCCCACCAGATCATCACAATGTCTCCCCAAATCACCTTCCCTCTCTCTCCATACTCTTTCATTATTTCCATTTATTTATTTTTGTGGCAGCAGAGAGCAAAGCCAGATATCCCTGTGTGCAAGACAGACGCTCTATCACTGAGCCAGATTCTCAGCCACTTTCATTTCCATTTAAATGTCCACTCAGTTATCAAATGCCTCCTTATTAGGGTTATCTTGTTTGGGGATATAACTCCCACAACAATAGTGAGTTTTGTGTTGAAATATGGAACGTAATCAAGGTGAAGAGAAAATAAAGTGAGGTTCATCAGTTATACAGTTGGGATGGGGGGCGGGGGGTATACCGGGGATTTTGGTGGTGGAATATGGGCACTGGTGAAGGGATGGTGTTTGAATACGGTATAACTGAGACATAAACCTGAGAACGCTGTAACTTTCCACATGGTGATAAAATTTAAAAAAAAAATAAAAATTTATATTAAAAAAAATAAATAAATAGGGGCTGGAGCGATAGTACAGCGGGTAGGGCGTTTGCCCTGCAAGCGGTCGACCCGGGTTCGAATCCCAGCATCCCATATGGTCCCCTGAGCATGGCCAGGGGTAATTCCTGAGTGCAGAGCCAGGAGTAACCCCTGTGCATCGCCAGGTGTGATCCAAAAAGCAAAAAAAATAATAATAATAAATAAATAAATAAAATAAAATAAATGTCCACTCAGGGCCTGAGTTACCCGCTCTTCTGGAAGCACATTGTGAGTACTACTCAGGCTTGTAATGGTAGCCCACAGCCTCAGGATAGAGTCCACACCCTGACCAGAAGAGTGATAGGGATATGGGCCCTGGCCCAGGCCCCCTTCCTCCCTCTTCCCAACCCTCCCCCCACGCCATGGTCTCACCATAGCTTACAGTTACTTTCAGTTCTCACAACTCTTCACCCTGACCTATCTCCAGTCCTCTGTGGGAGTTGTTCCCTCTTCCTGGACTTGTCCTCTCAAGTCTGCTGTCATTTTCAGGTAATAAAGGTCCCTTATTACCGGGAACCTTCCTTCGAGTCCCACCCACCTTCAAACGATATCAAAAAAGGGAGCACAGGGGCTGGAGCGATAGCACAGCAGGTAGGGCGTTTGCCTTGCACGAGGCTGACCCGGGTTCGATTCCCAGCATCCCATATGGTTGGTTCCCTGAGCACCGCCAGGAGTAGTTCCTGAGTGCAGAGCCAGGAGTAGCCCCTGTGCATCGCCAGGTATGACCCAAAACCAAAAAAAAAAAAAAAAAAAAGGGAGCACAGGCTGCTCCCATAGCTCCCACTAATGTCTCCCCCATGCCCCCAAACCACAAGCCCCCTGAGGGCAGTATATGCAACTCATTCAGAAGGACCCCAGTGCCTTGAGGGGTAGGTCAACGAAAATTTGTTACGTGGACCAACCCTTTTATTTTCGAGACAGCAAGAATATTACTAAACCAGAGTTTTGAGGGGGAAACTCTCGTGGGATTTTGCCCCCTTTCTCTAGGGCTTGAAGAAGAAAAGGGTCTGCAGTTCTGGCCCTAGACAAGGTCCCATTCACAAGGCTATTTACTATACTCTCTCTAGCCACCTCCCCCAAGAACAACAGTGGCCTTTCTCTGCAGCAGCAGGCTCTGGAGGGACGCTTCTGAGGGCACTGCTTGGGGGAGATGAATGGGGACAGCCTGGGGCAGGCAGGACAATAGCAGGGTGGGCCCCGTGCCCATCAGACCCCTCCAGGGAAGCGGGAAATCCCCAGAGCTCAGAGAGGCCGAAGGCAAGCCACCCCAACAAGGCTGCTCTGTCCCTTGAAGAAATACCAAGTGTCCAAACCTAGCACTCACAGAGGCTCCGTCTCGCTTCCCGGCAGCAATGTTTCTAGAATTGCCCTCTTGAAATCCCCGTGGCGAGGCATGGAGAAAAGAACAGGTAAAAGTGCACCTTGAAAAAGTGAGATAAACTGGACACTTTAAGACAATCTACAAAAAACTAAGGGCATCTCTTCTGAACCCTGAGTAACAAGATACAATACACAAACATAAACAAGAACGAAAGAGCTAAAACACTGGTAACAGTTCAGCACACTGTTTCTCAACTGGGGGGCCACAAGACACCCTATGCGCCCCCAAGACATGCAAGGGGGCCACAGAGAAAACTATAAATGGGGCCCATACACTAGGGGGCAAACACAGGATGGGGGTGGGGTGGGACAACAGGAAGGAAACAAGTCAGACGAGGATTGTGGGGGGGGGGGGAAGGTTGAGAAACTGTTCTAGCAGATGCTGGCAATCTGCTAGAACACTGCCACTTGTCATCCCACTGCTCATCGATTTGCTCGAGCGGGCACCAGGAACATCTCCATTGTGAGACCTGTTACTGTTTTGGACATATCGAATACGCCACGGGTAGCTTGCCAGGCTCTGCCGTGCGGGCGGGATACTCTTGGTAGCTTGCCAGGCTGGAGCAATAGCACAGTGGGTAGGGCATTTGCCTTGCACGCGGCTGACCCAGGTTTGATTCCTCCGCCTCTCTTGGAGAGCTAGAACATTAACCTAAGTTTTACTTATTTTTCTGTTCAAGGGCAAACCTGTCCCAGGAGCACTCAGAGGTCCACGTGATGCAAAGGATTCAACCAAGGTCAGCCAGCTTCAAGGTAAACCCCTAAACCCCTGTACTATTTCTCTGACTTTACATAAAGTATTTTACACAAACAAAAGACAACAGAGAACAGTTTTATGTGCCAAACAAAATGCTGAATAACATAAATTTACGGAGTTTGACAATATTAACCAGAAAAGAGCTCCTTGACATTAGTAAGAGTGACAGGAGTCGAAAGGACAAAGGGCACTTATAAAAAGGCACGGAAAGAATGATACGGGCTGGTCTACCTGAAGCAGAGGGGGAGGGTGTGATAAGGCCTACTATTAGTGAGACTGCAGTGAACTGAAGGGAGAAGTCATTAGCTGGAGAGTGTGTCCTGGAATGGAAAGATTCTTTCTAGCACAGAAGGATTTACTTTATGATAAAATCTTACACACCTGATTTTTTTAATTGCAGTATAAATGATATACAACATTGTATTAGATTCAGGCATTCAGCATAATGATTTTATCTTTGTAAATAGTTGGCCAACAGGTACATGAAAAGATAATTTAATCCTACTAATCGTCAGAGACTTACAAATCAAAACCATGATTATCAATCACCTCACACTGTCAGAATGCCTCTTATCAGAGACAGAGGAGCGACAGTACAGTGGGCGGGGAGCTTGCCTTGCACACAGCTGACCTGGGTTAGGTTCAGCATCCCAGATGGTCCCCAGCGCACTTCCAGGGTTGATTCCTGAGAGCAGAGTCAGGGGTAAGCCCTGATCACCTCTGGGCATACCCCTTACCCCTCTATCCCCTTCCTCCCCCCAAAAAAGGGAAAAGAATGTCTTATTATCAAAGAGACAAGAAATAAGTGCTGGCTGGATGGGGGTTGTGGCTCTGTGGTATACAGCAGAGAGGGCATGTCTCTATATATGAGTCCCTGGTATGGAAAAAACCAGTCTGGGGATCACTGGAAGAAAAGGGCACTGCAGTGTACTACTGGGGGGGAATGTGAATGAGCGCAGACACTGAGAACAGCACAGTTTCCTCAAAAAATTCAACTATCATATAATCCAGCAATTCTACTTTGGGATATTTATTTAAAGAAAGTGAAACCACAAAATATAAAAAACCGAGGTACCCCTACGTTCGCTGCAGTATTATTCCTAGTAGGCAACCCATGGAAATGATCTCTGTGTCTATATCCGATGACTGGGTACAGCGTATGCTTATAAGCATGTGCGCCAATGGCCCTGTTCATGCACCTGACTGCTAAATCCTATCCTGGATCTGCTCTGAGAGTTCCCAGAGCCATGGTGGTCAGTCTTTAGCAGCAGCCTGAGAGCACAGAGAGCACAGGCAAAGGTCATCTAGTGGCAGCAGAGGAAAGGTCAGGCCAGTCCAGGACTTCAGCCAAGCCAAATGCCTTAGCAATGCTCACCGTTATGTTTGGCACTATAGAATTCACAAAACGCTTTGACACAAACCATCCCCATCTCACAGCTAGTTAGTTAGAGGTTGAACTAGGGCTCACACAGAGAGCTCGTGCTTCCTAGAACTATGTTCTAAGGTGGTTTATGCATTGGACTCCTTTAGCCCTGGAGTTTGTCCAACTATGGAGAATAAGATCAGTTCATTCCAGCCTACCAAATAGATGCTCATCTCCTCATATCACGACCCAATCTCCTAAGGGAGCTGCCAAATCTGATTCTCCTGAAAAAGCTACCTAAATCACTAAAAGCAAAGTGGCCTAAGCTAGGCATCTCAGTGGGGTTAACATCCCCATCCACTATATTCAGTGAACTGCTGGGCTCTCAATGAATTATCCCTCAATGAGAGAAAACTTTAATGACTGCCTTACCCTGGAGCACAGCACTACTCCTCTTCTAAGTCCACCAATGTCAAAAACATGAGCATCTACTTTGATTAGGCCTTAACCTCCCTTAACCTTCCTCCAAAAATGTCTTTCAAAAGTTCAGTTCTTTATTCACATATTATCTTTTTGCCAAGGTTGCTATAGACACATCTGTCTGGCCTTTCTGGTCCCAAGATCTTTCCAACGAACACATTATTATCAGAACTCTCTTTAAAAAATTTGGGGGGTAGGGTGGAGCGGAGTGATAGTACAGCAGGGAAGGCATCTGCCTTGCATACAGCTGACCTGAGTTTGATCCCCAGCATCCCATATGGTCCCCTGACAACGCCAGGAGTAATTCCTGAGTGCAGAGTCTGGACTAACCCCTGAGCATCGCTGGGTGTGATCCAAAAAAGCCAAAGGAAAAAAACTGGGAGGAGGGAAGGGCCACCTAACAGTGATAAGTGGGCCCAGGAACCACTCTGTTGCTACTGAGCTGGAGGGTTCAATACTTGGGCCCAGTGCCACAAGGGACCACCAGGAATATCCCAGGGGTGCTTAGGGTCATCCAGGACTATACCAGAAATATTTAGAGAACGACACGGTGCTGGGGATCCTGGGCATGCAAGGAATTCCTGGGCATGCAAGGTATGTATCCCCGGCCCATCTCCCCAGTACCCAAATTCTCTTTCAACTAATTTTACCATCATATTTCAAACGACATTGCAACGGATTCCTTTTTATGAACACCAACTCATAAACTCTGTCATCCTGTAAAGCTAATTTCACCGCCCTCTACAAATCAAGACCAACAATCTTACCATTCTCAGACCACACCATGTTTGGTTCTTCTGCAGAGCACTGGCTTACGTCATTCTCCTTGTCTGAAGTGGCCTATCTGTCCTTTTCCACCTGTGTCCTTTCTAACTATCCCCATGCCCCTGTGATTCTCTTTAGAACCAGCTTTCTACTGTTCTCTAAATGAACCTTTCCATAAACATCCTCATTCAGCAATAATAGCTATCTTTTAATTTTTATGGGTTGATTAATTAATAACACTTCCCAATAAGAATATAAGCCCCACATTCTTGCATAGTATCTACCAGAACACCATGGAACTAGCTGAGCATGGAGCTATTTGATAAATATTTGCTGTTCAATCAACTGTTTACAAGCGACACAGATCACTGGGAAAGTTCCCTCTGTAATGAGGTTATGACCAGTGACTACAGATCCCTTTGTATCACTGATAATGGCTTAAACTTCTGGAGGTAAAATGTCTGAAAATCAAGACTCTGACTTGATTTGACTCCAACTATATATATATATATATATATATGTATATATATATATATATATATATATTTTGAGGGTGGAGACACACGTGGCTGTGCTCAGGGCTTTTTCTTGGCTCTGTGCTTAGGGGTCACTCCTGGAAGTACTCAGGTGACCATAGGCAGTGCCAAGATCGAATGTGGGTTGACCTAACCCCCTGTACTATCTCTCAGGCCCCCACTCCAACTCTTCAAAGCCCCTTTCTCACAGCTTCTCATCCTCGTTTGTTTCCCTCCCCTTGCCAGAAAGGGGAGGGAAACCCTGAGGAAGTCAATTATGACGTAAGAGGATATGGACAGGCTTTACAACCTACACCATAATCAGAATTAGAAGACAGTAATACGAATTTAAACTGTAGCAAGCTTGTTTGGAACCCAAAGAAATGAGTAACTGCTGAACTCATAGAATCACCTTCTGCAAGGGATCACTGAAAATGGGAGCCCTCCAACCTGTCTTAAGCAGTTAGGAGACATTCTACTTGGAACCAAGAGGAAAGAGCCTCCTGGAGCTCGGATGTGGATTGGTGGCAGAGCGAATGCAGAGCATGTGCAAGATCCTGGGTTCGACACCTGGCCCCAGCCAAAAAAAAAAAAATTCCTAACTTCTATAACTTGTCCTTCAAATCTTGCATCCAACTGTTTTAGTACCACAAATCTGGGTGTTCTTGCAAATCTGAAAAATACTTTCCAATCCTCCTCCCAATTGTGTTCTGGGTCCCAGATTTCTCAGCCCCTCCCACATCCCTGTCATGTAATTACCCCCTCCATTTTACCACACAGCTCTGTTCTCTGGTCTTCTCAAATTCATTTTCACCAGTTATCAGAAAGGCCAGATAAAAAGTACTGAAAAAAAGTCCTCGTCCAATGAAAGAAAGAAAAGAGGACACAAGGCACTGTGTTTCAGAGGCTCAAAAAATGTAACAACTTGTTCGGGCTGAAGAGATAGGACAGTGGGTAAGGCAGCTGACTCCGTCTGATGCCTGGCATCCCATATGTGCCCCCAACCTCCCCCAGGAGTGATCCCTGAGCATAGCAGAATGTGGCCCAAAAACAAACTAACAAAAAAGAGCTAGCAAGAATCAAATCTTGCTACACTGAGTATTCCAATTCACTCATCTATTAATTCAGATACTCATGTTCAAACTTTCTTCCACAGGAAATTAAACATGTCTTTTGAGACAGGAGCCATTCCCTTTTTGAGGTCAGAATCCGCAACTTCTTAGCTCTGCTTATTCCCATGGTGCGGAGCAGAGAGCCTGGACACCACAGCAAGTCTACGCCTTGGGCCCTTTCCCAGTGACAAGAAAATAAGGTAACCCAGCCCATGGGGAAAGAAGCGAAGTCATATGATAAATCTTGGACTGAAGTTCAAAATGCAACAAGTAAAACCCCACAATAAAATAAATTCTAAAAGGCAATGTCACCTCTTCATGACTACAAAGATGTGAAGAGGATGCAGTCATCATAGAAAATGTCATTTCTCATGCTTTATGGAATACCACAGAGCCCTTTCACACACATCAGAGCCCACAAACCTTAAAGCAGCAGGGGATACTGTCCAAAGTTTCCACACTCTAGGCCATGGAGGTTATGAGCTCTTTCTAACTGAGACACAGTTCTACATCCTTCACAGAATCTCTTTTATTTCTAGTGCTCTCTTCTAAATAAATTAGAATTTATTTCTAATTCTCTTGCTCTCGTTAAGTTTTTTATGTTTATTGTCTATTCTAAATGGGAGTATGGGCTCTGTTCTGACAGTACTTATATATATATATGTATATATGTACACATATATACATATATATATATATAAAGAGGAGGGATAAAACATAGCTAGAGAGAGAGAAAGAGAGAGCGCGATACATCCAAAGGTGCCCCTTAGGATGTTTTGTTTTGGAATCACAGGGCTTACTCCTGGCTTACTCTGGGGACCATGTAGGATGCCAGAGATCAAATCCAGTAGGCACGGGCAAGGCAAGTGACTTCCCGTTGTACTATCTCTCCAGCACCTCAAGTCTGGCAGGTATGTTCAGAGGCCAAACGGATCATACCCAGGGTTTGGGGGACAGGGGAGGGGATGGCAGCAATGGGGATTGAACTCAGAGTTGTGCACATGCCTAGTCTCAGCACTGCCACTCTGAGCCATTTCCCAAATCCCACAGAAAAGGTTTTGAGTATCTGGAACTAAGCTCGAATTGAGTATCTGGAATTGTTCTGGCTCACAGTGATCAATTTCCAAACATATTATCTGCCTATTCTCTGCCATCTCACCACACCTCCAGACTTAACAAGGACACATTCTAGAAAAGACCTGGCATTCCAGAGAACTAGACTGCTTTAATTCTGGAACCTAGACTCTATTCTGGAAGCTCAACCCTCTAGCGAGGTAAAAATCCTGTTGACTGGGGGTTTCTTCATCACAAGTTCAATAAAAACCTGAAGCTGGAGTAGAACAATTTTGGTGAACATATCTAATCCATTCTTAGACAAGCCCAACTTCCTCAGTTCTCCTCCAAACACCTCACATTGGTAGCGTTATAGTCAATCTGAGGTCCCTGGTAAGGAACAGTTACAAGTTACAATCTAGATTTATATTTAATTAGGAGACATATGCTTCTAAAAAAAGGGAAGAGTCAGATATCACAAAACAAATCCACAGACATATTTGGTTCTCTACTATCCATATATCCACATTTCTATCTATCTATCTATCTATCTATCTATCTATGGACTTCTGAGATCTCAGGGAAAGGACAAAATGAGATGTTACTGAGCCCGCCCGAGAAATCGGTAATTAACGGGATTTCGTGATTCGTGATCTATCTATCTATCTATCTATCTATCTATCTATCTATCTATCTATCTATCTATCTATCTATCTATCTATCTATAGTTTTTCCTCTTTTTCCTTTTTTCAGTGCTAGGGACTGGATGCAGGGCCTCACACCAGCTAAGTATGCCCTCTAACAGCAAGCCACACCCTGGGCCTCCATCTCCATCTCAGGGAGCCACGGCACAAAGAGGCTGCCAATCATTCATCAAAACTCCCAAGGTGGAGATTCAATCATCTTTCTCTTATAGCCTTCTGGAAATCACACCCAACTCTGACCATAGAAAATGGGCTGTTGTTAACCTCAAGCACTACCACCACAAGAAAGCCTGTTCACTCTGTTTAAACTCCTGAAAACAACAGCAAGGTCTAAGCTATCCATAATTTTCAACAGCCCTGTGAGAGTGTGGCAGTGAATATTTTAATCCACATTAAGAACACACTGTGTGACAATGTCTGTGAACTGGAAAGCATTTCACACGCACCACTGCTCTCTGCATGAGGAAACCAGAGCAGCATGTGACTTGCCCAAGGTCACAAAGTTAAGGGGAAAGCCAGGACTCAAATCAAGACTACTTTTTGTCTGTTTGGCTCTCACATGAGCTGACTAACTCTGCAGCTTTATGGACACAATTTCCTAAGCCATCTGGCCATCTCGTAAATTTGTGCCATGAAGAATGAGGCAAATGGACATAGCTGCTTAGCAAAGCTCATTATCATTGCTATAAACAGTAATTCAGTATCATCTCTGCTTACAATATCAAATACATTTTCAGAAATTCACAAAAAAGAAGATATATTAATGGGCAAAACATTCATTGTCCAGGGACAGAAACTGAAAGGACATGAACAGCTACACTGCAGCCCATCTTTCAGTAACAACTGATTAACAATCTTTTTTTTTTTTTTTTTTGCTTTTCGGGTCATACCCGGCAATGCACAGGGGTTATTCCTGGCTCTGCACTCAGGAATTACTCCTGGCGCTGCTCAGGGGACCATATGGGATGCTGGGAATTGAACCTGGGTTGGCTTCGTGCAAGGCCAATGCCCTATCCGCTGTGCTATCACTCCAGCCCCTGATTAACAATTTTTGAAAGATAGAAATTAGGGCTTGGGATGTGACTCTGTGACAAAGTGCATACTTCATATGTGAAACATCACAAAAGTAATAAAAAATATTAATCGCAAATATGTTGTTTCTATGGTTCCAGGAGTCACTCCCCAAGATGGCTACACATCATCTAGGGGCCTTTTTTCCCCCCACCCCCCCAGTTACAAAGTTGTTCATGATTGGGTTTCAGTCGTATACTGTTCCAACACCCATCCCTTCACCAGAGTATATTTTTTACCAATGTCCCCAGTTTCCTTCAATCCCTCTCCACCCCCTGCCTCTATGGCAGGCACTATTTTTCTCCCCTCCCCCTCTTCTTTTGGATATTATGGTTTGCAATACAGATACTGAAATATTATCAGATATTTACCTACTTTCAACATTCATTTCATGTAGGAAACTTTTTAAAAAAGAACCTACTCTGAATATATTTGAAATTGATACATGCAGGTTGAAATTGTCTAGAATGGAAGAATTTATGCTTATTGAGATGTTCATTTATTCCACAATTCATGTATCAAATACTTACAGAGCACTTACCCCATGCAAGGCACTACGTTAGACCCACAGGGCATACGTGAACAAGCCAAACATGGGCCCCACCCTGAGGCATTTACGAGCATACAGCCCAATGCTCTGCAGAGGTCCTGTGGAGTCTAATTTTTTCTACTTCCCTGATTAGATCACATTTTTTCCCCCAGCTAGAACTGCATGCCTGCATTTTCTGAAACACTCTAGTAGCACCCTTCACCAGACTTTCTACATAGCACACCGATAAAACTAGGATAGGGTACTTGACTCCATAATCTAGAGCACTTCCTTCCACTTGGTCCCACCACTGTGAGGTAAAATGGCAAATTACTTAAAATCCACAGGGCCTTGAACCTGAGACAGCAAACAGAAGGAGCCAACTGCAAATAATGCAAGATTCAACGCAACTGCAATAGAAACCACTAGAAAGGGGTTGGAGTGATAGCATAGTGGGTAGGGCGTTTGCCTTGCATGCAGCCGACCCGGGTTCAAATCCCAGCATCCCATATGGTCCCCTGAGCACCGCCAGGAGTAATTCCTGAGTGCAGAGCCAGGAGCAACCCCTGTGCATCGCCATCGCCAGGTGTGACCCAAAAACCAAAAAAAAAAAAAAAAAAAAAACCACTAGAAAAAGACCCGGAGCCCCCGAACAGATCCTTGAACAGGAGCGAGTGGAGGTGAGTAATGCTCTCATCCTGCAGAGCTGCATTTATCTCAGAAAGGAAATAATGCTTTGGCTATACAAAGTACAGGTGCCACTCCCAAAAATGTTGAATGAAAAAAGTGCCTCCTCATTCGCTGGCTGTGGCCCTGAGGACCTCCTTGCACACGGTCAGCCCAAGTTTTCCAGGAGAAGTCCCAGGCAGGACCACTGCACTGCTAGGTGTGGCCTCTAGGCACAGTTGGGGAAAAAAAAAAAAAACTGCATTATCTCACTTTTGCCCCCAAACAGGGAAGAAAGTGGTGCCTTTCCATAGAAGCAGGATACAAGTCAGGTTGAGTCAATAACAAGAGCCACCACGGACTCAGAAACAGAAGATGCACGCTTAAGTACTGACAGGTTTAACGAGCAGAGACAGGCATGACAGTACTGGACAAGTCACACAACCTGAGTCTCAATGACCCTTTTGGTTAAACAGGAATAGTCATCCCGGATGCATAGCAAAAGTGTATTATATCAAATTAGGTATGTCCCCAAGAAGCACTTTGGAAATCTTTGGTTTTTCTTGGGGGGGGGCCACACCCAGCAGCACTGGAGCTGACTTCTGACTCAGGGATCAGATGGTGGGCTTGGGGTGGGGCAGGAGGAACCATTTATAGTACCAGGGATAGATCTTGGGTTGGCTGCATGCAGGGCAAATGCCTAAGTTCGTATACTATCTCCCCTGCCACAACACTTAAGAAAAGTTACCATGCTCTACAAATCCTGGTTAGACAGTGAGGCCAGGCAAACTGATTAGCCCAAGAATCCTCATTGCTATCTCTTGCCCCCCTCACCCCACACGTCCTCCAGCCAACACCCGAGTTTCTATCTTCACCTATTCATGAGTTCAGACAAACAATTCACCATTCAGATCTCCAAAAGGTAGTGTGCAAATTCCACACTCCAGGGTGATAAACAGAGGAGGCTGCCACGTAACTAACCACTTCCACTGTTTTGACACACCTTCGATCTCCCTGCACAAGAGGCAAAATACAGCAACCAACAGGAAGGAGAAGGGACAAGAGTCTGAAACTACCCATAGGCTTTTCTGCCCTTTGTGTTCGCTTTCTCCTCTCCACAGCCATGTTGGGGCTCCATTCGGGCAATGCTGAGCTAATCTAAAATAGCACTGCAAAGTAATACAGAGATTAGTGATTGGGAAAGATCATCTGCATGTAGGCTACTTTCCACAGCCAGGAAGAAATTATTATCTCAGACAGTAGAAGGTTAACTGGGCACGGAGAAAACAACTGCTTCCCTGCAAATATTCTTCTCTAGCTCTTCAATAATTTTTTCATCTACTTGGATGGTCTTCAAACCATCCAGCTGTCAAGCCAGGATTTGTGTGGCACCACAAAATCAACCTCTCTCAAGATTCTCAAGGAGAAAACTGAGGCAGGAGAGGGCAGACACCTCACCAAGTCGAACTGTAGTGTTACCAAAGAGAGGTGGCCTGCTGGGAAGACAGGACAATCCTGCAAGCTGACTATTAAAGGGCACCACCTCTCCCCATCAGAACTCAGAGCCCGGAGCAAGTCCTAAAGGCCTTCTGCAGAGGGAAGACCATTCCCCAGGCAAGCTTCTTAAAAACCATCTCAGACGACTAAACCTAGACTAGCACGAATCAAGTTAAACCCGTGTCCTGGAGAGGAAGAGATTCTACTATGGGGAGCTGAAGTGATAGTACAGCAGGTAGGATGTTTTTTGCCTTGCATGTGGCCAATCAGGTTCAATCCCTGGCACCCCTTATAGTCCCCTGAGCGTCTCCAGGGGATGCTCCAGGAGTAACCCCTGAGCACTGCTGGATGCAGCCCAAAAACAAAAAGAAAGAAAAAGAGAGAAATTCTACTGGAGCACTTTTTAGTCCATTTCTGATACTGATAAAAATCCAGACCAACATGGGTGCAAAGGGTCTTTCTATCTCATTATTTAGGCCAAGAATATCCTCCTTTTGGAAGGGGGATCCACCCAGACCCATCCTTCTACAACCACCAGTCTCAGGAAGGCCCACAACCCTGCAGTTCCAACACCTAAAGCTGGTCCCAATCCTTCCTGGAGGCGTCACATGACCAGGCTAAGGTCCAGCCTCCCACCCCCCAGGCAGGCCGGTTAGGGACTCAAATTCAGCCTCCAGCCTGGCAAAAGTCAAAGGCAGCTGGAAGCATTTGCTGGTTGCGCTGTTGCGGGAAGGGGGTGGGGTGGGGGGAAGCCCAACAACAACAAAAAAATCCCCACTGCATCAGGAGATACATTTTGAACAGGGACACAAAAGGGCATTGGCAGCACACCAGCTCTTAGACCAAATCCCACAGCCCACCCGGACCTTTCTCTTGCATGCAAAGCCCGCCCTTCCTTAGGGATTGGAAAAAACGCTGGAGCAAACCTACCTGTCTATACTCTGCGGTAACCTTACACTCATGGTTTCTTCGGGCGCCACAGCTCCAGAATCCTGTAGTTTTGCTGCCTTGATCGGGGGCTTGAATCGCTTGCAATTTCCAAGAAAGGGGAGAGGGAGGCCTCCCAACTTGAAGATGGAATCCCTTGGGCTCTCAGGACCCAGGTAACTGAAGCTCCATTCTACTGCCCCCGGTCAACATGCTTTATCCCTTCGCAGTCCCCTCTCCCCTTCCCCCTCCCCCCCCAAAAAAAAAGAAGAAAAAAGAAGAGGAAAAAACGGTGACCTTCTTAGAAACCAAAACCCAACCACAAACCTCTTCAAGGTTAGCGCTCTAGGCTAAAGAGAAAAAAAAAAAATCACTGAAAGAATGTGCCTTCAAAATATCAGTCTGAACTGCAAAATGCAGATAAAAACCATCCCTTTAATCCAGTTTTCCTTTAGTTGGCAAGAGAGCCTCAAGCTCCAAAGGGGCGGGTGTGCTAATTCTCCGGTCTCCAATGCTTAAAACGACAACAGATATATTTAAGGGACCGGGGGAAAAATTTTTTTTTAAGAAAAAAATCCGAATTGGCACTGGGGGTGCGAAGGGGGAAGAAATCCTCAGGCTGATTTGCACAGTAACACAAAATAAATAAAACCATACATTACTGGGTACAAAACAGCACTCCTTCCAAGTCCAGGGCAACCCTGGGGACCAAAATTATGAATTTTTTTTCAGAAGGGGGGGTACCAAAAAGGCTTTGGAATTCTGAAATGAGCAATCTCAAACACCGCCCCCCAGGAAAAAAAAAATAAAGAACAACAACGGAAAAAAAAACCCTCAAAGCAAAACACCTGAAAGGCAATGCTTTCCCCCACCACCACCCCTTTAAAATGGTAGCAATGAGCACAAGCCCGAGGGAAATCGGGACCGAGGTCCCCTCCGCTCTCCGGCTCCCCTCAGCCGCGCAGGTCCCCGCAGCTCCCTCCGCGGACCCGCGGCGCCCGCCCGGCCTTTCTCTGCAGCGCGGCTCCCCGAGTTCCTTCTGGGTCGCTCCTCCGCGTCCAGCCGCCGGGCGCGTCGGCCGCCTCAGCCTCCATGAACCGGGGCTCGCGCTTCCTCCCGGCGCCCGGCGCGCCGCCTCGCGCCGCCCCGCCGCCGCCCCCGGCCCCCGGCGGGGGAGCGGCCCCCGCCGCCCGGGCTGCGGCTCCCGGCCTCGGGGCTCCCGCTCCGCCCCGCGTCCGACCCGGCGGGCTGCAGGAGCGTCCCCGCGCCGCGCCGCGCTGCGCTCTCGCCCGCTCGCCCCCTCGCTCGCTCGCTCGCCCGCCCGCCGCGCTCCGGCCTCCGCGGCCGCGGGACTCCGCCTCCGGCGCGGGCGGCCACGGGCACGGGCACAGGCGGCGGCGGCGTGGGGCCGCGCGCCTCCTTCCGGGCCCCCTTCCCCCTCCGCTCGCCGCTCGCTCCGGCGCAGGCCCGGCCGGCCGCCTGCAGCCCGCGGCCCTTTCTCCTTCCCTCGCGCGGCGGGGGCGGGGCCGCACGCCCCTCCTCCTCGCGCCGCTGCCCGCCGGCCTTTCCCCTCACGCCGCCGGGGCGGCTGCGGGCGGGGCCGGGGCTGACCGCGCGGCCGGGCCTCGGTTCCTGCGGCCGCGCCTCCGCGCCGGCCGCCCGGCTCCGCCGCCGCCGCCGCCGCTGCCGCCGCCGGGCCTCCCCGCGCGCTCGGCCCCGCGGCGACCCCGCCACACCCCGGCCCTCGGCGCGGCCTAGCCCGGGATGCCCGGCCCTGCCCGCCCGCCGGCCCTCGCCGCCTTCTCGCCGCTCCCCGCGGAGCCCCGGCCCCCCGCTCCCCAGCCGCGCTCCAGACCCCACCTTTGTGTCGCCCCCGCCTCACGTGGTCGGATTCCACCGCGGCGTTCCTGGCGGGACCTTGCCCGCACCTCACTCTTGGCGTGGGATTTCCTCAAACGTGTGCCGTGGCCTCCTTCCTCGGGGTCCTCTTGAAGCGGGGTCCCTCCCGGTTCTGGGCCCCCACCCCAACCCCCTTCTCGCTTGCTGCAGTCCGGCGCAGAGGGGAAGACCACCCCTGGCGTGATCTGCTCGGATGGGTGGGTTTGGGCAACTTCGTCCCAGACCGTTTTGGAAGGCGAGGGGGAAAGCCTTGTCAAGGGCTCTTCTGCTTTCGCGGGCCCCGGTGATGGTGCAGTGGGTAGGGCGCCTGCCTCCCACGAGGTCGAGCTGGGTTCCTCCAGCCTGCCAGGAGTGAGTCCCGAGTGCAGGACCAGGGGTAACCCTCCGAGCACAACCCGGTGTGGCCCCAAAGCCAAACTGAACCGAAAAAGGGCAATATATTTCCATCCCCTCTTTTGACAATCACATTCCTTTACAAGTTGTATGAATCTCATCTGAAGGTCCTAAGAGTTATGATGAAAAAGAATTTCCTTTTAGGAAACTATTTTCACTAGCCTTGGGGATTGAACCCCACCTTTCTGCCTAGGAAAATCGCTTGCAGGATAATCTGCAGGCAGTGATGGGTTTATTGTTCTTTCCTTCCATACCACCTAGATTCTCCTTAGGTGAAATATGTATGTTAATGCATCATATTACCAACATGGATATTATGCATAATATTACCAATATGGATAATTACCAACAGGTAGCTCAGGAGGCCCTAGTTGTGTTACAAGTGGTGACTTTGCAGTAGCAAGAGGAGAAAGGTATGATCTCCCACTGAGGACTTCCATGAATCAGGAGGTCCTTCTAAATTAAAAAAACTTTAAATAAAATTTTAAAACTTGGTGTAGCTGATACAAAAGATCTGCATCCTCACCACCTCCACCAGCCCTTAGCAGATATCCCAAAGACTCAAGTTACTTTGTCCAGGTTGCTACCCATGATAGGATTCCCTTCCCGTGTTCCCTGCAAAAATCAATCTCCTGCAGCCGGAGCGACAGTACAGCAGGTAGGGCATTTGACTTGTATGCAGTCAACCTGCGTTCAATTCCCACCATCCCGTATGGTTCCCCAAGCACCACCAGGAGTAATTCTTGAGTGTAGAGTCAGGAGTCAGCCCTGAGCATCACTGGGGGTGACCCAAAAAGAAAAAAAATCTCCTGAATGTGTACACTTCCTCTGTGGTGGTGGGCCAGTGACAACCAAGTCTTTTTCTTGACGTGCTTTCTTGATCTGTGCAACATTCTTCTTTTGGTGGAGGTGGGTGGGGGTGGAAGTGAGGGTATAGGGGTTTCCGTTCTATACCCAGAAGTGAGCATGGAGCTATTCCTAGCTCAGTCTCATCAGTGGCCCACATGTGATGTTCAGGGACCCCTGTGATTGTGGGGGATTCTATCCAGAATTTGGGCACTTATTTATTTTTGCGATGCACAGGGGTTACTCCTGGTGGTGCTCAGGGAACTATATGGGATGCTGGGAATCGAACCCGGGTAGGCCACGTGCAAGGCAAACGCCCTACCCGCTGTGCTATCACTCCAGCCACAAATTTGGGCATTTAAAGCTCTATGCAAGGCAAGTACTCCTGTACTATTTCTCTGTCCCTGAAATAAGTGATATTCTTAAAAGAAATTATTTGCATCTTCATCTTACCCTATAAGACATGTCATAGAGAAGAAATATGAAATATTAAGGTGGAAGTACATTTTAAAATCAGACTTTTACTGGGAGTTGAAGATTCAAATGGAAGAAATATGTCCTTGATTGAATTTATTAAATTACTATATTCGTTCTAGACCCACTCACCATGATGCAAAGGCTTTTAATTGCAATTCAATTAGTAATGTATGTCTTTTGGGGGGGGTCACACCTGGCGATGCACAGGGTTACTCCTGGATCTGCACTCAGGAATTACTCCTGGCGGTGCTCAGGGGACCATATGGGATGCTGGGAATCGAACCTGGGTCGGCTGCATGCAAGGCAAACGCCCTAACCGCTGTGCTGTCGCTCCAGCCCCAGTAATGTATGTCTTAAGTCAGTCCTTGAATAATTGAATGATGGTGATGTTGCATTTTTATATTTAACAAATAGGTCATTAAGCTTCATTTAGATTTTTTAAGCAGATTTAAAAATTATGTTTCGGGGCTGGAGCAATAGCACAGCGGGTAGGGCGTTTGCCTTGCACGCAGCCGACCCGGGTTCTATTCCCAGCATCCCATATGGTCCCCGGAGCACCGCCAGGGGTAATTCCTGAGTGCAGAGCCAGGAGCAACCCCTGTGCATCGCCGGGTGTGACCCAAAAAGAAAAAAAAAAAATTATGTTTCATAGATTTTTAAGGCTTCCCCCACACCCACCCTCTGAGAGGTGAAACATTGGTTTGATCAGTGGAAAACTTCATAAAATAGTAATCATTTTTAGTCATACAATTTCAAAATACTTTCTCTGTAAGAATGAGTTTCTTTTCTTTTCTTTTTCCTTTTTTTTTTTTTAACTTTTTGGGTCACACCAGGCATTGCACAGGGGATACTCCTGGCTCATGTACTCAGAAATTACTCCTGGCAGTGCTCAGGGGACCATATGGGATGCTAGGAATCGAACCCGGGTCGACCGCGTGCAAGACAAACACCCTACCTGCTGTGCTATTGCTCCAGCCCCAGAAGGAAATTTTTGTCTCAATAAATGATCCTCACCTCAAGCAGAAAAATTAACTGGAAGTTTGCTGTTGAAAATACATGCTAGAAAGCATACCATTTCTCATGATAGAATATTGTAAAATAAACTTATTTCTCCTTTATATTCAATATCTTATTTTAGCCTTTACCCAGGAGATAATTTGTGATTCTGCAGAACAAAGACGGTCATAGTCATTTTTTCTGTCTATCCTAAGAATTGTAAGTTTGTAGCAATTAAAATCCTCATTTCAAACTCAGAGCAAACAAAATGAGTCTGAACTCTGTTATCCCTGGTTCCTGGAAACATCTCACACACTGAGTATGACAGATGACTCCTGAAACAGAGATTCATTATGAGTGCTAGTCCAGGCATTAAATGCGAATAAGTCTTAAATAATTAATTTTTCTATAGTTATTGCTGTTTTAAGTGCATTTTTCTTGTTTTCTTATTTTCTTGTGTACAGCATTATTTTCTTGTGTACTGAAGTCTTTCTCTTCACACTGGCTACTTTGAACACTATGGGGATAGGAAGGCTCTAATAGGATAGAGGGTTTTGTTTTTGTTTTTGTTTTTTGTTTCTTGACTTTGGGCTACACCTGGCAGTGCTCAGGGTTTACTCCTAGCTATGCAATCAGGGATCACACCTGGCAGGGCTCTGGGGCCCATATGTGGTGCTGGGGATTGAAACTTGAACAGACATGTGCAAACCAAGTGCCCTACTCAATGTACTGTCTCTCCAGACCCTAATAGATCTGAGTTCCCTGAAGTTAGTTGCCCATTTAAGTTACCTTCATGTCTTGGTTTAGGAGGGAAAAAATTATATTGTGCTCAAGGCAAACTAGGTAGTAGGTCCTAGAAGCAGCTGTTGGTTAAAAGAAAAACGTCTGAGGGCCAGGGGAATAGTTAAGGGGTAGAACAAGTGTGTGTCTTGTGTGAAGCCTCAGTTTGATCCTGAGCTCTGAATGCTAGCTTCCCTCCCTCACAACCCAGCCCAGGAAGACAGGGAAGCCAAAGATCTGGGTTTGTTTTCTAATTTTGTGACCTGATTGCAGGTTGTAAAGATTAAATAAAATGAACCATGGACTCAAAAACTACAGAATTAACAGTCAGTTTAGATCTTCCCCATAGGATTTTTTTTTTTTTTTTGCTTTTTGCTTTTTGGGTCACACCCGGTGATGCGCAGGGGTCACTCCTGGCTCTGCATTCAGGAATTACCCCTGGCGGTGCTCAAGGGACCATAAGGGATGCTGGGAATTGAACCCGGGTCAGCCGAGTGCAAGGCAAACGCCCTACCCGCTATGCCATCGCTCCAGCCCCCCCCCCACAGGATCTTATTAGTAATTCAATCCTTTCTCTGCCCAGTTACCCGTGTGATAGGTAGAACATAACTTATGTTCCTTAGTTTTAAGACCATGTACATGTCAGGAAACTATGGCAGAGCAGTTTTAGGTTATTTGCATGAAAACCCATTGATTATTAGATTGAAGCTAAAATTCATACCTCCTCATTTTGAAGAGGGAAGAACAGGGCTGGGGAGATAGTATAGCAGATCTTGCTTCCAACAACCCACGTTCAATCTCGAGCACCACATTATGGGTCCCTGAACCCCACCAGGATTCCTGAGCACAGACCCAGGTGTGGTCTAAATCACACCCCTCCCCTCAAAAAAAGGAGAAGAACAAAGGAAAATGCAAATATGGCCAACTTTTATTTGCTGAAAGGGGTTCAAGAAACTTGATATTTAATTGAATAGCCACGGGGGAGAATGGTTGAAACTTGAATGGTTGGTTCACAGGGTAAGGTAGCAAGAAGCAACTTTTCATTCACGGGCAGGCAGCCCCAGCCCAAACCAGCTGTGACTTGTAGAGAGATGGACTCCAGGCTGCAGCCGTTCTCCTGTGACGCTGTTAGGGGCAGGCCTGGTGAAATAGAATCAACTCCAGAAGAACAGCGTTACTGTTGACTGAAAAAAATTTTAATTTACACTTAAAATTTTATCCATTGGAAAGAGGAGATGGAGACACGTGCTCAGTAAGGTCTTGTTTGGTTCTAACACCGGAGGACTGAGTGAAAAATTTTTCTCTCTTTCAGTGCTGAGGATTGAACTCAGGGCTTCATACAAGCAGGGCAAATGATGGTCTGAGCTACATCCCTGGCTAAAGACTGAGAAAAAAATTATCGTTAATTTTTTTATAGCTGATTTAGATTTCTCTATGCCCCGGTAGCTAGAATAACAAATATTAAATCTATAGATTTAGACATTATTTAATTGTCACTCAGAATATTCCATTAATTGAGTTCATTGGGAACCTCTTGAGATCCCAAAACACTTTATTTAACTTTAATTTTTTAATTTTAATTTCTTGGGAGGTTTTGGGGCCACACCTAGTGGTGCTCAAGGCTTATTCCTGGCTCTGTGCTTGGGGAGCATTACTGGTGGTGCTTGGGGGACTATATGCACTGCCCAGGATTGAACCAGGGTCAGCTGCATGCAAAGCAAGCGCTTTTACCCATGTACTTTCATTCTGTATCCCCCACCACCACTAAAATGCTACTATGAAGTAAACATAATTCTTCAAGCATATATAGTGTTTGCTACATAGACAGTTCTGAACAAACCGCGAGCCAGAGGCGTTAGATCCTCTCACTGACCTTTTGAAATAGTTATTAAACCTATTTTCAGATATGAAACGGATGCCCAGAAAGCAGAAATAAGTGGGGTCACAAATGGGTGAACCTATGCAGTCTTGGTCCTGGAGTCTGCTTAACTGTCATCTGTTCTACCTCTGGGTCATGGGCATCATGCCAAGCACTGGAAGGAAAAGATAAAACTAAAGAACAATGCTGAGGCAGAAACCTTCTCGGAGAGATACAAGCTACAAGCGCAGAGCTTGTGGAGAAACTGAGTGGAGCGGGGCGCGGGTCAGCCGTTGAACTCCTCAGACCTCCTGAACTGTTTTCCCCAGGAGTCAGTGCCCATCAAGTGTGACCAAATTCACCTCAGTAACTCCCAGTTTTTTGTTTTGTTTTTCTCCCCACCGCACTTTTGGATTTCCCCCCTTCTCTTTGTTGCTGCTTCTGTGAATGCCCAGGGCCACAGACACTTGGTGCTCACGCACTTTCAGTTGTGGGGTGCCCTCATACACTTGGCAGTAGAGTGCCAGAGGCTGCGCCCTTTGTCATGCCCTGGGGGAGCCTGAACAGTAAAGCCGCTGGATGGATGCAGGGCAGTGCCAACGCCAGGCCTCTTGGACCATGGACCCCAGCTGAGGGTGGTGCTCTCCCGCTGAGCTATGCTGGCACAGGACTCTCTGGGCTTCATCTTCCCCCTCAGTGCTCCAGAGATCGTGGACCCAGAAATGGACTCCACATCCCTCTGGAGGCTCCATAGGGATTTATTTATTTGTTTTTTTCTTTTTGGGTCACACCTGGTGATGCACAGGGGTCACTCCTGGTTTTGCACTCAGGAACTACCCCTGGCGGTGCTCCGGGGACCATATGGGATGCTGGGAATAGAACCCGGGTCGGCTTCGGGCAAGGCAAACGCCCTACCCACTGTGCTGTCACTCCAGCCACTCCACAGGGATTCAGAATAGAGGCTTCCCACTCAATCCCTGAGGGGGAGGTGGGCCTTGTCCACTGTGTCCCTGCCAGGTGCATACTCCCAAGCTCTGTGTACCTTCCTGTCTGTGGTTTCCTTAGAAACCACCTCGCTCCCATCAACACCCCTGCTAGCTGAGACGAATGGAATAACAGGGAAGGTGCCAAGATGAATTGTAAAGGAAAATGTGTGAAGGAAAACCAGTTTTAGATTGAAGGTTAGTATTTTGGGAGATGGAACGAGTATGTGTGTTAAATGTTTTCCTCTCCCAAAAAGCAAAAGTCACCAGGATCAAAGATAACAGTCAAAAAAGGTGAGATGTTGAGGGGCAGATAACTGACAAACAAAAAACAAAAATATAACAATCGCCTGAAGCCTGCTTTAAAGACTGAAAAATGTCCTTTAACATTAAAAACAAAAATTGTATTAGGGGCTCGGGACCTAACTTAGTGGGACAGCACTTGCCTTGCATGTATGAGGTCCTGGATTCCATTCCTGGAGCTGTGAAAGAAAAGAAAAAGAATGAGTGTAAAATGGGGGCAGGAGGGAAGGAGGGAGAGAGGAAAGGAAAGGAAAGGAAAGGAAAGGAAAGGAAAGGAAAGGAAAGGAAAGGAAAGGAAAGGAAAGGAAAGGAAAGGAAAGGAAAGGAAAGGAAAGAAAAGGAAAGGAAAGGAAAGGAAAGGAAGGAAGGAAGGAAGGAAAGAAGGAAGGAAGGAAGGAAGGAAGGAAGGAAGGAAGGAAGGAAGGAAGGAAGGAAGGAAGGAAGGAAGGAAGGGCAATAGCATATTGGAGAGGCTCTTTGCCTTGTACGTGGCTGATCTCTGTTTGATCCTCAGCATCCCAAATGGTCACCTGAGCACTTCCAGGAGTGATTCCTGAGTGCAGAGCCAGAAGTAACCCATGAGCATTACTGGCTGTAATCCAGAAAGCCAAAAAGGAAAAAAAAAAAAAAGAAGAGAGAAGAGAAAATAATTTTGTTAACATAGAGTCATCACCAAGTTAAGATGAGGGACATATTTATTATCTCTAGATTCACTCCTCTTTGATTCCTCCCTCCTGCCTTTCCCATTGGATCCCTAACCCCGACCCCTGTTCCTAATTCCTAGGTAATCATTGATTTGCTTTTTGTTTCTTTATATTAGTTTTCCTTTTCTAGAATTTTATAGAAATGAAATTAATAGAGCATTCTCCCTTGTGTGACTTATTTTACTCAGCATTTTTTCTGATTTATCCATGGTCAAATATATAGTTTATTACTGAATAGCACTTTTTTTTTTTTTTTGGGTCACACCCGACGATGCACAGGGGTTATTCCTGGCTCTTCACTCAGGAATTACCCCTGGCGGTGCTCAGGGGACCATATGGGATGCTGGGATTAGAACCCGGGTCGGCGCGTGCAAGGCAAACGCCCTACCCGCTGTGCTATCGCTCCAGCCCCCACTTTTTTTTTTATTTCAACAGTGAGTGAGAGTTCCTTTTTAGCTGTATCCTCACCCATTCTATTTTTTCCTGAACTTCTTCATAAGTCATTTTCACTGGTATGAGGAACTAGCTCATTTTTTAAAAACAATTTCATTTCCCTGTTAATAAGTGATGATGAAAACACTTCCATTTGCCTATTGGTTTGTCTTTTTCTGGGAAGTGTCTGTTTACTTCCTCTCCCCATTTTTTGGTGGGGCATTGAGTTTTTTATCTGAGGCACACCATGGTCTACTCTCAGCAAGGTGCTTGGGGATCACTCCTGCTGGTGCCTGGGGACTATGTGGGGCCAGAGATCAACTTCAGGCTCCTGCAAGCAAAGAATGTGCGCCAGCCCCTTGAGCTATCTCCCAAGTTCTGGGATATTGTTGTTGTTATTACTAGGCATTGTGAGTACTTTATCTTGAATATTACTCTTGTATCTGATGTATGGTGTTCAATAATTTCTCCCATTCCATAGGGTGTCTTCTGATTTTAGCCTTTGTTTCTCAGTGAAGAATTTTTTTTTTTTTTTTTTTGCTTTTTGGGTCACACCCGGCGATGCACAGGGGTTACTCCTGGCTCTGCACTCAGGAATTACTCCTGGCAGTGCTCAGGGGACCATATGGAATGCTGGGAATTGAACCTGGGTCGGCCGCATGCAAGGCAAACGCCCTACCCGCTGTGCTATCGCTCCAGCCCCAGTAAAGAAAATTTTGAGATTGATATAGTCCTATTTGTTTATGTTTGGTTTTGTTTTCTTTGTTTATGGAGTCAAATCACTAAAAAAAAAAAAGAATGTCCTGGAAAATTCAGTCTGTTTCCCTCAGCATATTTTATGATCTTATGGATTCTGGTCAATTGTCAAAGTCTTTAATCCATTTTGGATTAGCTTTTGCATATGGTATAAGATAGTTGTCCAGTTTCATTTCTTTGTCATGTGGCTATCTAGTTTTCTCAAGCACCATTTGTTGAAGGTTTTCTTTTTTTTTTTTTTCCGGTTTTTGTTGGGTCATACCTGGCATTGCTCAGCAGGAGTTACTCCTGGCTCTGCACTCAGGAATTATTCCTGCTGGTGCTCTGGTGCATCACATGACATATGTGATATCAGGGATTGAACCCAGGTCTGCCGAGTGCAAGGCAAAGGCCCCTACCTGCTGTGCTATTGCTCTAGTCCTAAAGGCTTTCCTTGCTACACCATATGCACCTAGTTCCTTTCATCAATTTTCTTTACATTTGAAGATTTGACTCTGGGCTTTCAATTCTGTTCCACTGATCTGAGTGCCTGATCTTATTCCAGTACCACAGCATTTTGATTAGTATAGCTCTGTAGTATAATTCAAGGTCAGTGAATGCAAGGTCTCACATCCTTTTTTCTTTCTTCAGAATTTCTTTTGTTATTTGGGAAGTTTTACAGTTCCATACATATTTTAGCAGCATTTGTCCTAAGTCCTAGAAGGAAATTTTGATGGAGATTGCACTGGATCTGTATAATGCTTTGGGTAGTGTGGTCATTTTACAATGTTAATTCCTCCAGTCCATGAACATGGAATATTTTTTCCATCTCCTTATGCCCTCTTTTTATTATGATGTGTAATTCATAATGTATGACTTATAATATTATATAATATATAATATAATATAAAGTTATATAACATAACTTTGATGTGTATTTCTTTCATATCCTTACTCGATTCCTAGGTACTTGATGTTTTTGGATGCTAAATTAAAAAACAAAATTCTTTCCCTTCTAGTTGCTGCTTGCATATATAAATGCAACAGATAAACAGATTTTGATTTTGCAACCTGCTACTTTGTAACCTGCTACTTTTTGTTTGGTTAATTATTTCTTAAAGTTTATAATGGCATCTTTAGGGTTTTCTATGCATATTATCGTGTGATCAGCAATTAGTGATATTTTAAACTCTTTTCCAATTGAGTCTCTTTGAGTTATTTTTCTTGCTTAATTGCTGTGGCAAGGACTTCCAAAATTATATCGAATAATAGTAGAGAAAATAGATATACTGGCCTTCTGCCTTATCTCAGGGAGAGCTTTCTGTTGAAGTAAGTTCTGTCTGAAGGTGTAAATATCTATCTCTTCTCAAATAGTCAACTTTTTTGTTTCATTGATTTTTTTTTCTTTTTGGGTCACACGGCGATGCACAGGGGTTACTCCTGGCTCTGCACTCAGGAATTACTCCTGGTGGTGCTCAGAGAACCATATGGGATGCTGGGAATTGAACCCGGGTTGGCCGAGTACAAGGCAAATGCCCTACCCGCTGTGCTATCGCTCCAGCCCCAATTTTTAAAAAATGTTTTTTATGTTTAATTGACTTTTGCCTTGATCATTATTGTTTCCTTTTCTTTGATTATTATGAATTTCATTTGCTTTTTTCATTTGCTCTCCCCTGATTGCCAAGTGTTCATCAACCAAACCTAACTTTCCAATCTCTATGTGAATGGGCTTAAAATTATTTTAATTTTGGAACCGGAGCGATAGTACAGCAGGCAAGGCATTTGCCTTGCATGTGGCCAACTCAGGTTCAATCCCCGGCATCCCGCTTGGTCCCCTGAGCACCGCCAGGATTGACTCTTGAGTGAGAAGCCAGGAGTAACCCCTGAGCATTGCTGGGTGTGACTCAAAAAGCCAAAATAAAAATATCTTAATTTTAAAATAGGATGGCAAGGAATCATCAAGATTATCTGTTAGAGAAGAGATTTTCTCTGTATTTAAGTCTAGGAAGCAATAATGAAAATTTGACACATGGGGCCAGGGAGATGGTCAAAGGGCTATAACACATGCTTTGCCTGCAGGAGCCCCAAGTTTGACACCCACCACCATACAGTCCCCCAAGTATCCCCAGACACAACCTCTGGGTAATGAGCAGGAAGCAGGGCCTGAGACCTCTGGGTGTGCCTCTCAAACCGAAAGACAAGTAAAACCAAGCAAATCAATAGGAAGGTCTAAGAAAGACATTCTGATGAACCTCCTATGTATGTAAGTTGACATTCCCTGGAAGCCCTAAGCAAAAGGAGTTGCTGAGGCAACTCCTTAGCCTGCCACTATCTGCAGGCCCACTGGGGTCCATGTGTGGTGGCTTCTAAGGGGCTGTAGGGAGAACCGGCATAGCTGCCAGCCTGCTCTGCTGCCACATTGTCAGAAGCTGGCAAGTACTCAACTGTCACACAGGAGGAATTCTCCACCTAGCTCCTAAGACTCCAGGAGTGCACGAATCCGAGACAGAAGTGAGGGGTTGGAGGGGTGTGTTGGGGCTTAGGTTGAGGGTGAGGCCATAGAGTGAATGTGGGGCAGGCAAAAATTGGTAGTTCTGGACTGAATGAAGATGAGGGAGCGAAACTTAAATGGAATATTTAGAGGAAAATGCACATTGTGCCATTGTATTTAAGGGGAAACTAATCTCTGTAGATGTTCATGCAGGAGAGGTGAGAGAGATAGAGAGAGAGAGAGAGAGAGAGAGAGAAGAGAGAGTCTCTTTAAACATAAAATTTGAGGGGATGGAGGTATACTGGGGTCTTTTGGTGGTGGAAAATGGGCACTGGTGAAGGGATGGGTGTTTGAATACTGTATAACTGAGACATAAGCCTGAGAACTTTGTAACTTTCCACATGGTGATTCAATAAAAAAGAATTTTTTTTTGAGGGGAGTTGAAGGTATTGGGTCAAAAATCCATCAGCCTATTATTGAAATTTTTCTTATGGGGATTAACTACAGATATTCATGGTGATGGGGCCAGAGTGATAGTACAGCAGGTAGGACATTTGCCTTGCACACATCTGACCCGAGTTTGATCCCAAGTACTCTGTATGGTCCTCTGAGCACTGTCAGAAGTGATCCCTGAGCAGAGCCAGGAATAAGCCCTGAGCACAGCTAGGTGTAACCCCAAAACAAAACTAAAACAAAAACAAAATCTTCATGGTGGTGGCAGTGAGGAACCAAAAGAAGCTGATGAGACTAGGTGTCAAACAGAATTGACTAAATGAGTGACATTGAGACTCTAGGGAGAAGAAAAATAGAAACGAAGAAAAAAAAAAGATACAGTTGAGAAAGAGCTCCTACTATTTGCTAAGTAGAAGGCAAACTAGGAAGACAGATTAGCACCAAAGCAGGGAATGCAAAGGTCAGAGTCCATTGAGTTGAGTGGGGCAAGTTCAGCCCAGGAGCCTGGGAAACGAATGGGTGTGGCCGAGGCCCTCAGAGAGGTTGAGGGTTGATTTATGGAAATCCAGTAGATCCTGTAGCTGAGATACCATTCTGGGAGCACTAGCAACCTGTGGGCTGTCATCTACATGCACTTGTGGGCTTCTAGATAATGCTCAGACATGAGCCATTTTAATACTGCCTTTCCCTGCCTGCCCCCTGGAGGCCCAGGGCCAGAGCCGTAGTGCAGTGGGAGGGGCATTTGCCTTTGCACGCAGCCAACCCGGGTTCTGTTCCCAACATCCCATATAGTCCTCAAGCACTACCAGGAGTAATTTCCTTTTTTTTTTTTTTTAATTTTTATTTTATCACCATGTGGAAAGTTACAAAGTTTTCAGGTTTATGTCTCAGTTATACAATATTCAAACACCATCCCTTCACCAGTGCCCATATTCCACCACCAAAATCCCCAGTATACCCCCCGCCCCCCGCCCCCTACCCCCAACTGTATAACTGATGAATTTCACTTCATTTTCTCTTTACCTTGATTACGTTCCATATTGCAAAACAAAACTCACTATTGTTGTTGGAGTTTCCCCCCAAGAAAGATAGCCCTACTAAAGAAGCATTTGATAATTGGTTTTCCATTAAAAGATTGTATGTTTTCAGTTTTTAGAAAAGGTCGCGCGGCCGCATTAGCGGCTGCGCGGTTCGGATGTGTTCCAGTCCCGCAAGCCAGAGCCGTGTTAGTTGCTGCTCAGTGTCGCCAGGGCTCCAGCTGGAGAAGGTGTGCTGGCTGCACCTCCTCCGTCTGGATCCCCGGTGTTGCTGGCCCGGTTTCGGGTCCGAAGCATTTCTCCAGCTGCGTTGCTCACCAGACTGCCTGGCCTCTTCTCTGTTGAATGTGGCAAGATGGCGCCGAGGGTGGGTCGAGGGTGTGACTTCCGGCGGCCGGGGCCATTTGGAGTTAGGGCTGGCGCCGCCCCACTCCAGTGCCCCCCCGCGGCTCGGATGTGTTCCAGTCCCGCAAGCCAGAACCGTGTTAGTTGCTGCTCAATGTCGCCAGGGCTCCATCTGGAGAAGGTGTACCAGCTGTACCTCCTACCAGGAGTAATTTCTGAGTGCTGAGAGAGGAGTGACCCCTGAGTATTTCCGGGTGACTACAAAAAAGAAAGAAAGAGAAAGAAAGAAAGAAAGAAAGAAAGAAAGAAAGAAAGAAAGAAAGAAAGAAAGAAAGAAAGAAAGAAAGAAAGAAAGAAAGAAAGAAAGAAAGAAAGAAAGAAGGAAGGAAGGAAGGAAGGAAGGAAGGAAGAAAGAAAGAAGAGAAAGAAAGAAGAAAGAGAAAGAAAGAAAGAAAGAAAGAAAGAAAGAAAGAAAGAAAGAAAGAAAGAAAGAAAGAAAGAAAGAAAGAAAGAAAGAAAGAGAAAGAAAGAAAGAAAGAGAAGGAAAGAAAGAAAGGAAGAAAAAAATGGAGGCCCAAAATGGTAGATCCAAACTTTTCCCTCCTCCTCCTCCTTCTCTCTCTCTCTCTCTCTCTCTCTCTCTCTCTCTCTCTCTCTCTCTCTTGCTTTTTTGGGGTCACACGGCAATGCACAAGGGTTACTCCTGGCTCAGGACTCAGGAATTAACTTTTGGTGGTGCTCAGGTGACCATATGGGATGTTGGGAATTGAACCTGGGTCGGCCGCGTGCAAGGTAAGTGCCCTACCTGCTGTACTATCACTCCAGCCCCCCCCTCTCTCTCTTTTATTTATTTTTGTGCCACACCCATCTGTGCTCAGTACTTACTCCGGACTCTGTACCAAGGATCACTCCTAGCAGTGCTCAGGGGACCATATAGGATGCTGGGAATCAAGCCTGAGTTGGCCACATTCTAGGCAAGGGTCTTTATCCCTTTGCTATTTCTCTGGTCCCCTTCCCTCCTTTGAGGTTGAGATTCTTACCATCTAGCTACATGACCAGCTACTTCTATTTGTTATATAGGGAAGTGACTTATGAGAAATTAGTCACATCTAAGATAATGGCATCTGGCTGACTCTTTTTTTTTTTAAATTGAATTACAGTAATATACACATTTACAAAGTTGTTCATGATTGGATTTCAGTCATATTATGTTCCAACACCCATCCCTTCACCAACGCACATTTTCCACCACCAATGTCCCCAGTTTCCCTCCTACCCCACCCCCCCTGCACCTCTATGGCAGGCATTTTTCTTCTCTTTCTCTCTTTCTCTCTCTCTCTCTCTCTCTCTCTCTCTTTCCCTCCCTCCCTCTCTCTATCTATCTCTATCTCTATCTCTCCTTTTGGGTATTATGGTTTGCAATAAAGATACTGAAGGGTTATCGTGTACATCCCTTTGCTTACTTTCAACAGTCAGTTCTTGTCCAGAGAGATCATTTTCAACTATTATAGCCATACTAATCCCTTCTCCATCCTACCTGCTCTCCACCCGCCACACACTTGTGTTAGCTTCCAACCACTGACCAGTCTTCCTGGCCCCTGTTTTCTCTGGCCTTGGATATTAGTCTCATATTATCTTTTTTTATATCCCATGAATGAATGCAGTCATTTTATACCTGTCCCTTTTCTTCTGACTATTTAACTCAGCATGACAATCTCCAGGTTTATCCATTTATAAGCAAGTTTCATGATTTCATTTTTCCTAACAACTGTATAGTTTTCCACTGTGTAGATGCATTATAGTTTTTTTTTTCTGGTCCTCTGTTTTCAGGCACTCAGGTTATTTCCAGATTCTGTCTATTGTGAATTGTGTGCAATGAATATAGAAGACTCTGCTGTGTGTTTTTAGACCCCCAGGGTAGATTCCCAGAAGTGGTACTGCTTGGTCAAATGGGAGCTCAACTTACAGTTTTTTGAGGAATGTCCATATTGTTTATCAAAAAGGACTGGAACATTCAGCGTTCCCACCAGCAATGTGACTGACATTTTTTTTTCTTTCTGCTTTTTTGGTCACAGCCAGCAATGTGCTCCTGGATTTTAACTCAGGAATTACTTCTGGTGATGCTCAGGAGACCATATAGGATGCCAGGGACCAAATCCGGGTCGGCCACATGCAAGGCAAATGCCCTAGTCACTGGACTATCACTTTGGTAACATAGCTGACTCTTTTTGATTCTAGTGGATGCTACCATGATCTTGGATGGGCTCAAGGTCAAAATTAATGATGTCCCATATTCAAACTCCTTTTTTCCTGTGACTTCCCTATGTCCAATTCCTTTTACTTTTGCTTCATATTGCTCACATACTTTTGTGGACATTCCATGAACTCTTCATCATCCAATTCTTCATTTTAAGGCAAATATACCTGGCTATCATGCCTTGCCCTGCCATGCACTTTCCAATACTCGTAAATTCGCTACGCTCATTAACTGTAGCTAAAAAGCTGTACATCTGTCCTTTGTCAACCCTACATCTGTGGTACTGGGGATGGCTGGAGATCTTCCAATCAGGGAACATACCACTAGTACAAATTCAAGCTCTCACATCAAGCAAACATACATACTCAGTAGGCATATGAAAGAGTATTCATCATCACTTATTAACATGAAAATACAAATCAAAACAGCAATGAGATACCATCTTATGTCAGTGAGAATGGCATATATCAAAAGACGAGACACAGCCAGTGTTAGTGGGTATATGGTGAAAAGGATCCCTCATTCATGGTGTGGGGACATGTCATCTGGTTCAGTCTCTGTGGACAACAGTACTTTAATACTAAGTTGAGCTTCGGGGCCGGGGCCGGAGCAATAGCACAGCGGGTAGGGCGTTTGCATTGCACTTGGCTGACCTGGGTTCAATCCTCGGCGTCCCATATGGTCCCCCAAGCACTGCCAGGAGTAATTCCTGAGTGTAAAGCCAGGAATAACCCCTGTGCCTCACTGGGTGTGACCCAAAAAGCTGTCACTGTCATTGTCATCCTGTTGATCATCGATTTGCTCGAGTGAGCACCAGTAACGTTTGCATTGTGACTCATTGTTACTGTTTTTGGCATATCAAATACGCAACGGGTAGTTTGCCAGGCTCTGCCATGCAGGCGAGATATTTTCAGTAGCTTGCTGGGCTCTCTGAGAGGGGCAAAGGAATCAAACCTGGGCCGGCCGTGTGCAAGGCAAATGCCCTACCCACTGTGCTATTGCTCCAGCCCTAAAAGAAGGAAAAAAAAAAAACTAAGTAAAGCTGCAGTAGGACCCAGTGATTCTACTTCTTAGGATCTACCCACAAAACATAAAAATATTAGTTTGAAAAAATATATGCACACCTCTATTTATTTCAGTGCTTAGTACAAGAGCCAGGATGTGGAAATGATCCAAATGTTAAGTAACATGAATGAAGCAAGAAATGTGGTATATGTACCCAATGTATACTTTATAACTATAAGAGAAGATGAAATCTCGCCGTTTACTGTGGGTGGAACTGGAAGGCATCATGTTACACAAAATAAGTCAGAGGGAGAAAGACAAACACACTATGATTTTACTCATCTGTGGTTGCTAGAGGAACAAAACAAGGGATTAGATAGTATAGAACAGTGATAAACCTTGGCCTTGGATTACAAAACTCAGATTACCAAGCAGTGAGGGAAGGGGTGGAGAAGAGGCCGACTACATGGGACTTAAGGATGGTGGCAGAGGGTCACGGGCACCTTGGTGGTGGTGGTGGTGGTGGGGTGGGGGATGCAGTTACTTTATAAAATGATAACATAAAAGCTTTCACTGTCACTGTCATCTCATTGCTCATCGATTTGCTCAAGTGGGCACCAGTAACGTCTACATTGTGATACTTATTGTTACTATTTTTGGCATATCAAATACGCAACGGGTAGCTTGCCAGGCTCTGCCGTGCAGGAGAGATACTCTTGGTAGCTTGCCGGGCTCTCTGAGAGGGGTGGAGGAATCTAACCCGGGCTGGCTGCATGCAAGGCAAACGCCTTACCCACAGTGCTATGGCTCCAGCCCAACATAAAAGCTAACACTATTATAACTGTGTTACCTAAACTATCATTTTAAAACAGAAAGAAAGAAACCATAAACAGATGTAAGGCCTCTTGCCTTGCCTGGACTTCCTGTGAGTGAGCTTGTGTCTCGGAGTTCTTTCTTTTCCTTTTTCCTAGAGTGCTATTGTGACCCTTAGCAGGCATGGGAGCTGCAGTGTGCGTGATCCCTAGCAGGCTGCCAGGTAGGGCAAGCTCTGCTGTTAAAGCCGGTGACGCCACACGCCTGTAGGGGAGCAGAGCAGTGAACCCTGAAGCTCCACCATCAGAAGGTGTGTGAGAGCAAGGATCACCGCTAATTGAGTAGCACAATCCTGCATATGTGACCTACCACCAAGAGTGTGAGCACTGTGACCGTGTGTGGGCCCCTGTTTATCACAACAACAACAAAGGGAAGGGAAGAGGCAAAAATATGTAAATATATTGAGAAAAAAAAGCCAACATATCAGTTAAAAGACAGAGAAAGGGATTGGGGAAATATCTGGCTTAAAGGTTTAGGGGGCTGGAGCGATAGCACAGTGGGTAGGGCGTTTGCCTTGCACGTGGCCAACCCGAGTTCAATTCCCAGCATCCCATATGGTCCCCTGAGCACCTCCAGGGGTAATTCCTGAGTGCAGAGCCAGGAATAACCCCTGTGCATTGCTAGGTGAGACCCAAAAAAGCAAAAAAAAAAAAAAAAAAAAAGGGGGGTTTATGCTATGGATGTCTTAGGGCCCGAAATCAAACCCCAGGCAGTGGGATAGCCCTGTGGTCCCTGGATACAAGGAACTATTGGCCTGATTGATTGAGTAGCATCAGAACTAGATTCCAGGCTCCCTGAGCACTGTTGGGGAAGTCTGATGAAAAAAGATGAGTGGATCAAGAAGACCAAACTCTATGTTTTCTACAAACACCCACTTCATTGACTATTTATTGTTTTGTAGGCAACACCTGGTACTTCTTAAGGCTTACTCCTGGCTCTGTCCTCAGGAATCACTCCTGGAAGGGTTTGGGGGACTCTATGGGGTGCTGGTGATCAAGCCTGGGTCAGCTGCATGCAAGGCAAGTACCTTACTCACTGTACTATAGCTCCAGGCCCTCCATAAAAATCTATTTTAAAGACAAAGACATATATATCTGTGCATGTCTTTGTCTTTACGAAGGCTATATATCCACTTTAAAGGCAAAGACATTTATGTCTCTATATACCTATCTACACTGAGAGATATAGCTAGTGCATAAAGATAGGCCTTGCTAACACTAACAAAAAACAAGTGTGTGTAGAGCATTAACACAGGCAGAGCAGACCAAAGCAATGTAAGTTATCAGGGATAAAGGAACATTACATGATGAGAAAGGAGTTAATAGACCAAGAAGACATAACGATCCTAATGCGCATTCATCTAAGAGCAGAGTGTCAAAATATGTATGCCCCAAACTGATAGAACTGCAAAGAGGAATAGATGAATCCACTATTATAATTGAATACTTTAATACCCTCTATCAGAAAAGGACAGATCTAGCAGGGAGAAAATCAATAAGGACATATTGAACTCAACAGCACCATCAATCAACTGGATATAATTGACATCCTTGAACTATTTTACCCAACAACAGCAGATTGCACATTCTTCTCCAGTTTATGTGGAACGTTCACTAAGATAGACCACATCTGGGCCATAAAGCCACTGTAAAGAGTTCAGCAGGCTTGAAATTATACAATGTCTGATCTCAGACCTCAGTAGAATTAACCTAGAAATCAATCACAGAAAAATAACTGGAAAATTCTAGAATACTTAGAGATTTGATATATTTCCAAATAACACATTGGCCAAAGATGAAATCTCAAGATAAATTTTAAATATTTATAACTAAATAAAAAACACAATTTATCAACATCTGTTGAATACTGCAAAAACAGTACTCAAGAAAAAATTAAAATTCCTCTTTAAATTTTTAGTTTGGGGTCATATCCAGTGGTGCCCAGTGCTACTCATGGCTTTGTGCCTGGGAATCGCTCCTGGCAGTGCTCAGTGGACCTTGCTTTGCCAGTGACTGGGACCAGCCCTCCAGCATGCAAAGCATGCACTCAGCCCCTTGAGCTACCTCTCAGGCCCTAAAGGAAAAATTTAAGCATTGAATGCATGTAACAGAAAAGAAGAGAGCTCTAAAATCAATAATCTATGTTTATTTGAGAAAATAGGAAAAGAACATAAATTTTTAAAAATGTGAATAGAAAGAGCTGGAGTGATGACGACACAGTGGGTAGGGCACTTACCTTGTTCACAGCAAATTCAGTGTCAATCCTCAGCATCACACATCATCCGCCACACCCACCATAAGAGAACCTTGAGCTCAGAGCGAGGAGTAAGTACTGAGCACCACAGGGTGTGAACCCAAAACAAAAACAAAACACCCCAAACAAATCCCCCCCCAATTGGGGCTGGAGGGTAGTACAGCGGATAGGACATTTGCCTTGCATGTGGCTGACCCGGTTCGATCCCCAGCATCCCATATGGTCCCCCGAGCACGAGTACCGCCAGGAGTAATTCCTGAGTGTAGAGCCAGGAGTAACCCCTGAGCATTGCCAGGTGTGACCAAAAGAGACAAAAAAAATATCCCCCCAAAGCCCCCCAAAAATTAAGAAGTAAAAAAAAAGAGCAAAAATCAATGCTATTGAAAACAGGAAAAAAAATAGAAAAAATCAACAAAATTGACATATGATTTGTTGAAATGATCTAAGAAACTGATAAGCCTCTAAGAAAAACTAAGGAAAATAAAGAGAAGACACTAATTTCCAATGATAGAAATGGAAGATTGCTACAGGAATCATGGAGATTAAAAGAATAAAAAAGGAATTTTATGGGACTGGGGGACAGGAGCACATGTCTTGCATGAATTAAAAACCTGTCTGAGGGACTGGAACAATAGCAAAATGGGTAGGGGATTTGCCTTGCATGAGGCTGACCAGGTTCGATTCCCAGCATCCCATACGGCCCTGGCCCCGAGCACTGCCAGGAGTAATTCCTGAGTGCAGAGCTAGGAGCAACCCCTGAGCAGTGCTGGGCGTCACCCAAAAAGCAAAACAAACAAACAAACAAACAAAAACCTGTCTGAGCTGGTTTTCTGGCACTGAGTAACCCCCAGCCCCCAGCACTGCTGAGTATGACCCTACTGGCTCTTGCAACCAGTTGAAAGGGAAAATTCCTTGAAAGCTGCAATCTGTCAAGAGACACACATGAAGAAATAAATAATCTGAGTAGGCATCTATATATTCTTCATCATCATCATCATCCCGTTGATCAGTTGAATTTTTCAAGACATCTCAGTAACGTCTCCATTCATCCTAGCCCTGAGATTTTAGAAGCCTCTCTTTACTCGTCCTTCCCAATGATGCTGCATTGGAGGCTCTTTCAGGGTCAGGGGAATGAGACTCATCATTGTTACTGGTTTTGGCATATGAATACACCATGAGGAAATTGTGAGGCTCTCTCATGTGGGCAGCAAACTCTCGGTAGCTTGCCAGGTTCTCCAAGAGGGAGAATTAGGCTATAAGATGTCCGGGAGCTTGGTTTTAAGTCTCTGGATGTTGGCTGTTGGTGGGATTACACAGTGCAGAGGGCAGCCCCTGGGTGTGACCACCTAGCTACGGAAAATGAAAATCTGGGAGGAAGAGGCCCAGTCCTGATCCGAGCAGGCTTGGAGGTCTCAGTCTCACACACTTGGGTTCCTCTGCTGGTTCCCTCATGCATGAGGCTCGTCTGAACATGTGGAGAGGGGCCTTGAGCATGGCTGTGGTTAGGCTCTGGAGGTCTTCTTAATTTTATTTTATTTAGTTTGTTGTTGTACCATACCTGGCTATGC
Organism: Sorex araneus; assembly: GCF_027595985.1. Taxonomy (NCBI): domain Eukaryota; kingdom Metazoa; phylum Chordata; class Mammalia; order Eulipotyphla; family Soricidae; genus Sorex; species Sorex araneus. The sequence continues at coordinate 83,496,433 of NC_073306.1, read as the reverse complement.
TCAGACCTTACTCCTGACTCACTCCTGGTGGGCTTTGACCCTAAGAGGTCTCGGGGACAGAATTCACATCAGCTGTGTGCAAGGCAAGCACTTTACCGCTGTACTATCTCTCCATCCCCTACAATTTTATTTTTCATTTGAAGCATTGTGATTTACAACTCACAATCAAGTTTCATGCTAATATTCTAACACCCCACCCTCCTCTAGAGCATTTGCTTTGCTCCACCATTAGGTCTATATATCACTGTCACTGTCACTGTCATCCCGTTGCTCCTCGATTTGTTCGATTGGGCACCAGTAACGTCTCTCATTGAGAGACTTTTTTTTTTTTTTTGCTTTTAGGGTCACACCTGGCGATGCACAGGGGTTACTCCTGGCTCTGCACTCAGGAATTACTCCTGGCAGTGCTCAGGGGACCATATGGGATGCTGGGAATTGAACCTGGGTCGGCCTCGTGCAAGGCAAACGCCCTACCCACTGTGCTATCGCTCCAGCCCCGAGAGACTTATTGTTACTGTTTTTGGCATATCCAATACGCACGGGTAGCTTGCCAGGCTCTGCCGTGCGGGCTCCATACTCTCGGTAGCTTGCCGGGCTCTCTGAGAGGGGCGAAGGAATCGAACTCGGGTAGGCCGAGTGAAAGGCGAACGCCCAACAGCTGTGCTATTGCTCCTGACTAGGTCTATATATTGAAAAAAAAATTTTGTTTTATTTTATTAGCAGAATCATGATTTACAATACTGTATATGATTGGGTTTCATGCATAGAATGTTCCAGAACCAAACCCTCCATCAGAGTGTCTGTTTCCTCTAGCATTGGGCCTATGTGTGTGTCTAATATAGAACCAAGAAAGAGATAGTAAATTTATGACATTAAAAAGCTTAGTAAAATTTTGAACAAAGCAAAGTCGGGTTTTTATTCCATATGTTTCTGGTGTGATTGGTATATTAGTCTACCTGGGCAGAATTCTTTAAATACCACTAACGGCTTGCTCCCATCCATAAACCTAGGGCACATTCTGTTTGTAATTCATAATTCTAGATTTACAGTGTATTTGCAATAGGTTCTTAGCATTACATCAAGTTCTTTTAATTTTTGCTTTTTGGGTCACACCCAGCAATGCACAGGGGTCACTCCTGGCTCATGCACTCAGGAATCACCCCTGGCGGTGCTCAGGGGACCATATGGGATGCTGAAATTTGAACCCGGGTCGGCCACGTGCAAGGCAAATGCCCTACCTGCTGTGCTATCACTCCAGCCCCATACATCAAGTTCTTCTGCTGTTATATTATCAAAGCTTTAGGAACTTTTATAGCTCATAATTTTGTGGGAGACCATCTGACCTTTCACTCCTTGATTGCAATGGGGTTTTTTTTGGGGGTCACACCCGGCGATGCACAGGGGTTACTCCTGGCTCTGCACTCAGGAATTATTCCTGGCGGTGCTCAGGGAACCATATGGGATGCTGGGAATTGAACCCAGGTCGGCTGCGTGCAAGGCAAATGCCCTACCTGCTGTGCTATCGCTCTAGCCCCTTGATTGCAATGCTTTTACATTGAAATAGAATTTCTAAGCCACCAAATACTATTTTTACCTTTAGTCAGTCATCCAACTAGAAGAACTTCATCATAACATTTGCCATTAGAACCCAGAATATTCTTTATTGCTAAAAGGATAGGTTAACAATATCTGTCCATTATATGTTTATTCGGCAAAATTTGCCAGATAGGTTTCTAAGAAGACAAATAATAAAGGCTATTGTGCATACAGGTAATTATATATTATGTCAAATTGGAACAAATAATTAAATCGATCACTTTACACTTTAATTGTACTTACAGCTCTAACAGTGAGTGTGTCTTTTTAATTAGGTCCAGCACAAGTGACTCAGAGGCATAGAGCATATACCTCACATGGGTTCAGTCCCCAGCACGGCAAAAACAAACAACCCAATATTAATAACCTTCCCAAACAGAAACTACTAGACATAGTACTGGAAAATTCTAGCAAACATTTCAGAAAAAAAAAATTTGCAAATTTTTTACAATTTCTTCTAGAAACTAGAAACAGAGGAATGAGTTACTTCTTAACATTGATTCATAGACATCATAGGTAGCCTAATGCTAAAATCAAACACACCGCAAGAAAACTACAGCTTAATCTTCTTCATAAGCATAAATGCAAAAATCCTCAACAAAATGTCAGCAAATCAAATCCAACAATATGCTGTATCACTGTCATCCTGTTGCTCATCAATTTGCTCAAGCGGGCACCAGTAACATCTCCATTGTGAGACTTGTTGTTACTGTTTTTGGCATATCAAAGACGCCACGGGTAGCTTGCGAGGGTCTGCCCTGCGGGCTCAATACTCTCGGTAGCTTGCCAGGCTCTCTGAAAGGGGCGAAGGAATTGAACCCGGGTTGGCCGTGTGCAAGGCCCTACCCGCTGTGCTATAGCTCCAACCCAATAATATACAAAATAAGTATACATACTACAACCATACTGTATATACTACAATCAAAATAAGTTATATAACTACAAAAGAAGTTATATAAGATTTGTGCAAGTCTGTTTTCATATGTGAAAATCAATTAGTAAATCTTATATATGCCAATATGTAGTAAAGACGTTCAACAAAATCCAATACCAATTTATGATTTTAAAAAACCCAGCAAACTCAGTTCAGGGAGACAGCTCAAAGACCTGAATGCACGCTTTGCATACAGGAGCAGGTTTAATCCTTCATACCAATGGTCCCCTTAGCACCAATGGGAGTGATTAACCCCACCCCCACCCCCAGCCAGTAATAAGCCAGAAGAGTCCCTGAGCTCTTCAAGTTATGGTTTCAAAACCAATCAACCAGAACTGACCATCAAAGAACAAAAAGCTCTTGGCAAACTAGGAATAAAGGAGGAACATCCTCAACTTGATGAAGAACATTCTTTCAGGTAATATACTTATGGTGAAAAAATTGAATGCAAAAGTGTAAGAAAAAGGACGTCCACAGTCGCCACCATGTAAGCAATGGCCCAGCTCTACAGCCTCACCACTAACCTCAGGAGAGTTGCAAGCCAACTACAAAAACTCACTGATGTGGGACTGGAGCGATAGCACAGCGGGGAGGGCGTTTGCCTTGCACGCGGCGGACCCAGGTTCGATTCCCAGCATCCCATATGGTCACCTGAGCACCGCCAGGAGTAATTCCTGAGTGCAGAGCCAGGAGTGACCCCTGTGCATCGCCAGGTGTGACCCAAAAAGAAAACAAACAAACAAACAAACCTCACTGATACACTGGTCTGACTGAAGATTCTGGGGCGCCCTGGGGAGCTGGGTGAACCGAATCCCCACTCTGCCAAAGCCCGGCCAGTCGCACCCACACCCCACAACTGCCCACGCGAACTCGGCAAACGGCGCAACTTCACTGCTGTAGGATTCATCTCTGCAGAGACAGCTAGGAAAAACCTAAGAAAAATTTTAGGTACATTGTTTTGGGGGGCTGAGAACTCTGGGCGCTTCTCGGAACGGGGGCGAGCAGCCTCTCTCCACTCCAGGGCTGCCAGAAGTCCCAGCGGCCACACCCACACTCCACAGCTGTTGTCAAGTAAGCAATGGCCCCGCTCCATTGCTTGCCACTGATCTCGGAAGCGACGTCAGCCAACGAGGACGAGCTGCTGAAATTTCTCGGCCCAGTTCATCAGAGCCCGGAGTTCCTGGAGTGCTCAGCTGTGTGAGTGACTGCAGCATCTCCAGATTCCACAATGCTGACAACCCCGTAGGGGCACACCGAATTAGATGGGAAAATAGCATAGAAACCAACCAAGCTCAGTAAACACAGTGACGCAGAAGGCTCAACTAGCAACAAACAGTTTGGTAAACCCTCAGACGGGATTTAATAATAATTTTAATTAATAATCCCATGGTAAGGCACAACGATTTTCACAAATTTTCCCTTACTGAAATATTTTTTTATAATTCTGTTAGCCATTTTTTGGGGGGGTAGGGGGGTGGGAAACTGGGTACAACAGTGGAGGGAAGTTTGTCACACTGGTGGTGGGATTGAGATTGGTGTTGGAATGCCCCGGAAAAAAAACTGTATTGTGAACAATTTTTTAAATTTAATCAATTTATTTATTTTTGCTTTTTGGGTCACACCCAGCGATGTTCAGGGGCTACCCCTGGCTCTGCACTCAGGAATTACTCCTGGCGGTGCTTGGGGGACCATATGGGATGCCAGGTCAGCCACGTGCAAGGCAAACGCCCTACCCGCTGTGCTATCGCTCCAGCCCCTGTGAACAATTTTTAAATAAAGTTAAAACAGTGTTGATATGTTAATGACGAAAAAAAAAACCCACAAAATCCCAAATGAAATAATTATGTTTTTGATCAAGGAGTGGCACTTCATAATCTAAATTGCCTTTGTGTTTGGCAGTGTTGGCACCAAGTGGCTCTGCCTGAGGGTCTTAGCTAATGAGAAGATAAAAGGCGGCTTCATATGCAAATGACACGCTTGTGCCCGCAGGAGGAAACAGGTCCTCCCAGCAGGCTCCGGAACTCAGTGAGCGGCAGCCCTGTAGAGAGAGGGGGTGGGAGGAGTGAGTTACGGTGGGCCTGACGCTCGCCAGACCCGCTGCAGGTCCGGCTCTGCACAGCGCCCCAGTTCCTGCGCTTTACAAATATTGTCTGTTGCAGTGAATTGATGTTTTTCTGCTAAAATGTGCTGGTTTTATCATTTTGCTTCTGTGGGGGCGGAGTGAAAGCACAGTAGGTGGGGTGTTGTCTTGCATGCAGCTGACCTGGATTTGATCCCTGGCATTCCATAGGGTCCCCCCTAGAGCAAGGCCAGGAGTAATTCCTGAGCACAGAGCCAAGGAATAACCCCTGAGCAATGCTGGGTGTCCCAGCCTCGGCCCCCCCCCCATAGTTTGTTTCTACTTAATTGGTAAATTTGCCATTGCTTTCATAGCTTTATTCCTACACACACACACACACACACACACACACACACACACACACACATCAATATAATGTAGCTGTGTCTGTCTCAATATGAATATTATCTGTCACTGTCATCTCGTTGCTCATCTATTTGCTCGAGTGGGAACCAGTAACGTCTCCATTGTGAGACTTGTTACTGTTTTTGGCATAGCAAATATGCCACAGGTAACTTGCCAGGCTCTCTGAGAGCGGCGGAGGAATTGAACCCGGGTCTGCCGCATAAAAGGTGAACGCCCTACCTGCTGTGCTATGGCTCCAGCCTCATGAATATTATAATACAAATAAATCACCATCACTGGCAGTATGGAGAATTTTTTCTTTTCAGGGAAATTACTCAAAGGTTTTGTTTGTTTTGGGGTCACACACCACGGGCCACTCCCATCAATGCTCAGGGTGCCAGATTAAACCTGGACCTCCCACATGCAAGACATGTGCTCTAGACCCTTTGAACTGCTTCCCCACCCTGAAAAGTTTTAAGAAACAAGATCATCAGAGGCTGGAGAGATAGCACAGACCTTAAGGCACTGTGGCTCCTTCCTTTCTTCCTTCCTTCCTTCCTTCCTTCCTTCCTTCCTTCCTTCCTTCCTTCCTTCCTTCCTTCCTTCCTTCCTTCCTTCCTTCCTTCCTTCCTTCCTTCCTTCCTTCCTTCCCTTTCTCCCTCCTTCCCTCCCTTCCTCCCTCCCTCCTTCCTTTCTCCTTCCTTCTTCTCTCCCTCACTTCCTCCCTTCCTCCCTCTTTCCCTCCTTCTCTCCTCCCTCCCTCCCTCCCTCCCTCCCTCTCTCCTCCCTCTCTCCCTCCCTGCAAGCATTGAAGGCCTCTGTACAAACTGCTCAGAGACATTAACTGGAGCTTGGGTTCATTTGTCTTTCTTTATTTTTGTGCATGTGTCTGATCCTGCATTGGTCCTGGCAGGCTCAGGACCAGATGGGTTGCTGGACCTTGGTCAGCTGCATGCAAGGCAAACACCTTACCTGCTGTACTATCACTCTGGCTCCTAGAGTTTGGGTTTAATTTTTTTTTGGGGGGGGTTTTGGGTCACACCCGGTGATGCACAGGGGTTACTCCTGGCTCTGCACTCAGGAATTACTCCTGGTGGTGCTCAGGGGACCATATGGGGTGCTTAGAATCGAACCTGGGTCCGCCGCGTGCAAGGCAAACACCCTCCCCGCTGTGCTATCGCTCCAGTCCCACATCAGTGAGTTTTTGTAGTTGGCTTGCAACTCTCCTGAGGTTAGTGGTGAGGCTGTAGAGCTGGGCCATTGCTTACATGGTGGCGACTGTGGACGTCCTTTTTCTTACACTTTTGCATTCAATTTTTTCACCATAAGTATATTACCTGAAAGAATGTTCTTCATCAAGTTGAGGATGTTCCTCCTTTATTCCTAGTTTGCCAAGAGCTTTTTGTTCTTTGATGGTCAGTTCTGGTTGATTGGTTTTGAAACCATAACTTGAAGAGCTCAGGGACTCTTCTGGCTTATTACTATCGCTCCAGCCCCTGGGTTTAATTTTTAAATATTTTCTTTTCATTGAATCACTGTGAGATACACTTACAAAGCTGTTTGTTTATGATCTGGTCTCAGTCAAACCCTATCCCTTCACCAATGCACATTTCCCACCACCAATGTCTCCAGCTTCCCTTCTGCCACTACATTCCCACTCTAGCCTCTCTCTCTCTCTCTCTCTCTCTCTCTCCCCCCCCCCCCTTTTGGGCATTATGGTTTGCAATACATTACTGAGAGGTTATCATATTTGTTCCTTTACCTATTTTCAGTCTGCATGCAGTTCTTATCAGATTGATCATTTCCAACTACCTTTGTCATACCCCAGCTACCCTCTCTCCCTCGGCAATTGAGGCAGGCTTCCAATCGTGGACCAGTACTCCGGTTCCTTGTTTCTACTGTCCTTGGATAGTATTAGTTTCATATTATGTTGTGTTATATTCCACAAATGAGTCCAACCAATCTATGTCTGTCCCTCTCCTTCTGACTCATTTTGTTCAGTATGGTGCTCTCCATGTCCATCCATTTATAAGTGAGTATCATAACTTCACTCCTGACAGCGGCTTAGTATTCTATGGTGTAGATAGACCAGTTTCTTTAACCAGTTATCGATTCTCCGACACTCGGGTTAGAGTTTGGGTTCAACCCTGGCTCTGCCACCGCCAGGAATGTGGCTCTTAGTAGGATGCTTCTTCTGTCAGACCCACCATAGCCTCAGCCACAAATGAATGAGCTCAAATGTTCACTTCCTGAGGCCACTGAGGACACTGGAGCAGCACACATACAGGGAAGCACACATGTGGTGAGGCTTGCAGAAAGTGATGTGGGGGGGCTGGAGCGATAGCACAGCGGGGAGGGCCTTTGCCTTGCACGTGGCCAACCCAAGTTCGATTCCCAGCATCCCATATGGTCCCCTGAGCACCGCCAGGAGTAATTCCTGAGTGCAGAGCCAGGAGTGACCCCTAAGTATCACTGGGTGTGACAAAAAAAGAAAGTGATGTGTGAATGGCAGTTTAAATACTGTCATCCTTTGGGAAGGCTGAGGACTAGACAAAACAGATGTATAAAATCATTAAAATGCCATCATTTGGGACCTTTAGTTCACTCCTGAGAATTTATCTCAAGGAAATAAGAACAGAAAATAAGGGGCAAATAGACAGCACAGAGGTCAAGGACCTTGCCTTGCATTTGGCCGATTCCAGTTCTATCTCTGCCATCACAGGCGTGATCCTCCCCCCCCACCCCCTCGCACAGGGCCGGGAGTAAATCCTGGATACCTTGAGGGTCTGGTCTAAGAGCAAGGGGGAGAGGAGGAGGAGGAGGAGGAGGAGGAGGAGGACGTTTGCAACTATGGATAAAGGTTTGAAATAATTTTATTTACAAAACAAACAGCAAGAAACAAGCTAAACAACTGCTTACAGGGCAATGCTTAAACATAAACAACAGAATGACTGAACAGACCCTAGCAACACAGCAGAACATTCCGTCACAGCCCAGGTGATCCACATTCACCAGAAACATAGGGTAGAGAAAGGGACCCAGAGTCATAAGAAATTCAATGGTTTTATAGGCCATCAGTGCCTTCAACTACCTGGCTTTCTGCATTTTGACTTTTTGAGATTTACTTTTTAGTACGGCAAAGTAAGTTATGACAAAATAAAATTTAAATCAATGGCCTGGGGAGAAAGGTCCATAGACTGGAGCACAGGTTTTGTTTGTTTGGGTTTTTGCTTTGTTTTTACTTTTTTTGCATTTGTCTTTTATTTTTAGGGCTATACCCAGCTGTGCTCAGGGCTTACTCCTGCCTCTGCATTCAGTGATCACTCCTGGAGGAGCTTGGGACACCTTATGCAGTGCAGGGAATCAAAACCCAGTACAGTGCATACAGGCAAGTGACTTTCCTGCTGTAGCTATCTCTCCAGCCCCTGGTTCTGCAGGCAGTAGACACTAGTTAGATTACGGTCATGGTCCCTGGAGCACTTTCAGGAGTGACCCCTGAGCACTGACCCAGGAGAAACTTGAGGTTATTTATTTTGTTATAACTAAACAAAGATATGAATGCATAAGTTAGGCTCAAACATTCATGGAGAAATCTGGCTTCTCTGTGCGTGGGACTCGGCCCCACCAGGATCCCTGACACTTTACCCTTTTGGCCTGTGTTACTTGCCTTTCTTTCTATGTAAAGCACCAAAGCAGTCATCTGTCTATCACACTTTCAAGGGCAGGAAGCTCACCTCCGTTTCGGGGAATGCAGTGATGGCATAGAGTGTGCACCTGGGGGATGTTTATGTGTGTCTGTGACTGGAATGTCACTGTCCCCTCTGGGACAGGGCCCTCCTTAGGGATGAGTCGGGAGAGGGGTAGAGCCCATCCTCTCAATGACCAGTACTTGGCTTCCTTGTATTTCAGCCTCCAAGGTCTTTTAACTCATGCTCTAGGGTCAAAGCACCGTCCACCTGACAAGTAGGAGCTGTGTGACCCTGGGACACTGGCGTCATGGGGACACAACCTGGCAATGGAGTGCTTGAATGGACGTGAAAGGGAGATGTCCACTGCTACGTGCAGCCGTATTAAAGATCCCGCAGAATAGCTTTTCAACTTTCCTTTCGAAGGATAATATAGGATCTGGAGAGAGAGGATAGCAGGGGAAGCTCTTGCCTTCGTGCAACTGAATTGGGTTTGACCCCTGGCACCATTTAGGGTCCCCTGAACCCTGCCAGGAGTGATCCCTGAGCGCAATCAGGACTAGCCCTGAGCACTCCTGAGTGTATCCTAAAACACCAAAACCAAACAAATGAAACCACCAACAATAATATTAAAGGTAATATACTCTTAATTGTAGTAATTTTAAGAGACTCTTAAACTCCCCGTCCTGATCAGAGTGAGATGCAAAGTACACTAACCAACAATTAGGCAATTTCTATGCTCCAGTTGACTCTGACAGGAATGGCTTTGAACCCATCCCTTTCTCTCCGTGAGGCCTAAAATTAAAGGTGTGAATGCGTGATCGCAAAGGCCCTGGGGGACCCTAACAGCCCAAGATGCAGGGAGGCTGAGAGCCTGACTCGGAGAAGTTGCCCAGTGCCTGGAGCATTGCCTGTCTTTGGTGTGACAGCCATGGGCCCAGGACAGGGGGCAAGGAAGAGCTGCCCCTGCTGTCTCCTGGACTTCCACTGCTCCCGGAACAAGGCTGTGCTCCCAGCAGAAGCCGCGGCGCACACAGGGCAGGTGGAGATGCGAGGTCTAGGACTGCGGCCACATCAGCGGACAGTAGCCTGCCACGTGCGGTCACCCTCGACCAATGTTGCTCTCTTGGTGATTAGCCCGTGATTTGCAGAAGGGGATCGAAGTGGGAGTGTTCTCCTCACAAAATGCTTTTCTCCGGCCATTCCTTTGCACTCCTAGTGCCCACCAGTCCTTCACGTCTGTACAGCGCGTGTTCCCCGGCTCCTCTCCATCCCCCTCCCCCCCCCACCCTGTGCCCAGTCGAGAGGTCGCTGTTTCCCGCTCTGGCCACTAGAGGGCACTCCTGCGATCTGGAACCCAACGTTCCCTCTGCGTGGCGGCGCCTGGGTCCGGGTCTTTGCCAGCACCTCTGGATTTGCGGGAGCCAATCTCCACTTCAGCGATCCTCCACCAGGCGGCAGTAACTTCCCCCGAACTTGTCACTCTGTGGAAGAGGGTGGTGGGTGGGGCAGGACGGGAGTGGGGCTGCGACCCGCCCCCCCCACCCCCTCCGCCCCGACTCCCCGGAGAATGCACAGCAAGGGCCCCCGCCGTCCAGGCTGGGAAACTCCGCAGTTTGCAAGTGTGCATCCCCCAGAACAGCGTCCACTCTACCTGACGCCAAAGGAAATTTCAGGACGGTGACGGGGAGCACATTTCACTGCCCGGAGGGTCAGGCCGAGAGGGGCCTCTGAGAGCTGGGCCAGGTCCCCAGTCCTGGTGCTGAAGCAGGAGCCGCCAACATTCATACTACCTTCCCAGACCGGGCAGGACATGGGAAAGGTTGGGGGGGGCTGGTCCTCCTTCCTAAGGGCTGGGAGGGGCTGTGGCTTTGGGGGTTCACAGCTGCCACTACTGTCCCCTGGGGGACATACAGAGAAATCCTCTTTTTGGGGGGCACTGGAGGGAGGCTGAGATAAACGAGCAGACACCCTGGCCCCAGGGGAGCCAGGGATGGGGACGGGGTTCCCTGCTCATTAGGGGTGTGAGTGGCAGAACACACACACACACACACACACACACACACACACACACGGCTCTCCTCGGGGTCTGAACTTCCTCATTAGGGGTGTGAGTGGCAGAACACACACACACACACACACACACACACACACACACACACACACACACACACACCCGGCTCTCCTTGGGGTCTGAACTTCCTCATTCCACAGGTGACAGTTGCTCCCTGGCCACAAGTGTGAGTGCCGAGTGAGAGATGGCGGAAAGCAAGGACACAGGGCCACACCTGCTCCTCGGGGCGGAGGCGCAGGGACAAAGCAGGGACAAGGGCCACTCTGTGCTGCCTGGCCTGGCAAGGAAGTGCAGACAGACCTGATGTCTGTGACCGGCGCCCCGGGGAGCGCCAGCAGTTGGCTCCACCACCTTGGTTTCTGGAACATTCTTTTCCATTGGCGTTTGCTCTCTTGGGCAAAGAACCTCTTTCTCTCCCGTGCCCTCCCACGCCCAGGCCACCTCGCTGTCCTCCCGAGGAGATGGGAGGAGAGGAAGAGATGCCATGAGAAGCCCCGCCTCGTTCCCTGTGTCTCCGGATTCCAGAGGCCCTGAGCTGCTCTCCTGAGACTGGCCAGCCCGTCTCTTCATGCCATCAGGGCAGCAAGGAGGAGGCTGCGGGTCTAGATTTCCACAGGGGCCTTGGACTCTCCCCTCAAGTGCTCCTTCCCAGCAGGCACCATGGTGTGAGGCTGATGGGCACGGGAGGGAAGGGGAGGGTGGCAGAATGGCTCTGCGGGTGGCCAGCCACGGCCTTTATTTGGGATCAGTGGTGGTGGTGGGCAGTTACAGAGCAGAGGCCCGTCCCCTCAGCCCAGGCCAGGATCCGGAGAGAGGGAGGCCTCTGTTGGGAGACCGGCTGGTCCCCCAGCCGGAGAAAATAATTGCCTGAGACTTAGGAAACTGGCCTGGCCCATGGCCCCTCCCCTCCGGAGGTCAGGCTGGGTACTCTTCTGCAACCCTCTCCCACACACACAACTTGGGGTGAAGAAGGTCTCCTCATCACTGAGGAGATCACTCAATGGCCTGGGTACATCCTTGGCATGCAGGTAGCCCAGGTTTAATCCCTGGTACCTAATGGTCCTCAAGTACCATCAGGAGGGACCCCCCTGAGCACTGTACCGGGAGTACCCCAGCATGACTGGGTGAAGCCAGAAGTTAAAAGAAAAAACAAAACGTTTTCCTCGATGAATCAGCAGTTTGGAGAGCAGCGAGGGGGCTCAGAGTTCACCGCCTGTGGTCGGGCCTTCCCTGCCATGCCCTCCGGCCCACAGTCCACGGTCCAGCTCCATCCCTCCCCAGCCTGCACTTTCCACCTTCCGGCCTGAGGAAGGTACAAAGTCAGAGGGAAGAGAGGAGAGAAGGCCTGCGGGGCTGTCCACGTCCTCCTTCCCACCTAGGGAGGGTCCAGGGGCCATGCTGCTTTCAAGCTCTCCAGACTGGGGGCCCCGGGGCTCTCCTCTCTCCTCGAGGACCTGTGGGCTGCAGAGATGCTGGCTCGGGGCTCCAAGTGCCCCTTTGCCCCCACCATGGGGTCAGGCTTGACCTGCAGCCCCTCGGGCCTGAGGGATGAGGGCTGGATCCTCTCCCCAGCCCCCGGCCCCAGCCCGACCCTCAGGGGGAGCCCCTGGAAGTGCCAGGCTCCTGGGGCACACCTGGGCTCAGGGAGCATGGGGTCCAGCTTGGAGACTCCCGGCGGCTGCTGGTCCGGGGGGACAGGGGGCAGAAAAGGCCGAGGGAGGCAGGTCCAGTGAGAGGGAAGGGGGGGCGGGGAGGGGAGGCGTGAGAGTGGCAAAGTTGGGCGACTCATTCTGGTGGTGCTCCAAATGGCAGCAGGGGCCGAGCCGGCAGGGTCCTGGGGCAGCGCCAAATCCTAGGGAAGGAGAGAGAGAGCTGGGGTGGGGGGTTCACAGAGCCTTTCTGGGGGACGTCTTCCCCCTTTCCCACTTCCCAGTGCTTCTTCCTACACCTTCAACCTGCTCTCCTTCAAGTCTTACAGTAAATGTCACCTCCTCAGGGAAGCCCTGCAGGACTGCCGGCCCTGGGTGAGAGCCCTGGGTGCCCACCTCACTCCTGCTGCCATGGCCCAGGGGCCTGTGCTCAGCTAGAATCTGGTGCTCTTCATCTAGGATCATCTTTTTTGTTTGTTTGTTTGTTTTTGAGTCACACCCAGTGATGCACAGGGGTTACTCCTGGCTCTGCACTCAGGAATTACTCCTGACGGTGCTCTGGGGGACCATATGGGATGCTGGGAATCGAACCCGGGTCAGCTGCATGCAAGGCAAATGCCCTACCCGCTGTGCTATCACTCCAGCCCCAAGCTAGGATCATCTGAACACTTGGTACGATAGTGAAGGTATGGAAACAACTCAACCACGAATGAGTGAATGAAGAAATTGTGGACTATTAGTCCAGAGAGAGTTCAGTAGTTTTGGCACTTGTCTTGCATGCAGCCAACCTAGGTTTGATCCCCAGAATCCTATATGGTCCCCTGAGCACCACCAGGAGTGATTCCTAAGTGTAGAGCCAGGAGTAAACCCTGAGCATCATTGGGGGTGGCCCCCTACCAAATAAAAAAAAAGTTGTGGTTGTATATAGGCAGTGGAATATGACACAGCTGTAAGAAAGGACAGAATGAGGCCATTTATCATGACATGAATGGAACTAGAGGGTGCCATGCTGAGTGAAGCCAGTCAGAAGGAAAGGGGCAGATCTAGATGATCTCTCTCATATGTGGGACTTAAGGTCACACAAAGGGCCGAAGGGAACCTGATGGGAGAACTGATCCACATAACTAGTTTGAAGGGGGCTGAAAGGGAGGGACAATGGGGTCCTTGCGGGAGGGAGGTGGGTAACTGGTGATGGGTGTGGTGGGGGATGATGTACATGGGAAACCACCATTAATAATATTGTAAATCACAGCACCTTAATAAAACTTTTTAAAAGAACCTTGTTGGGACAGACCTGGAGCACAGCAGGTGTTCACCTTGCATGTGGTGACTCGGGCTCAACACTCACCCCATGTGGTGCCCGAGAAGGAATAGCCTCTGAGAACAGAGCCAAGAATAAGCCCGAGCACCTGACTCGAGGTGTATGGGCCTCCCCGAAAAAGAATTTTGTGTGGGATTATTGATGCCTGTGCCCCCAACTCTGTAGGGCGAGTCCTGCATTTCTTTTATTTTCCCCTGGGTCCATCCCAGGCTGGTATGTATTAAGTGCTCAATAAAAAGAGGTTAACCTGATGAATGAAGATATTCTTTGCTATAATTCAATGAATCCATTCTTCCCTCTCACACTCCCTGCAGTCACTCTCCAGCCTGGCGTTCCAGCTGTGCAAGGAACAGGGTGTGTGGCTGTGGGCTTATCCTTGGTCTTCTCAGGCCTCCAGATCTTCCTCCGTGAAATCCCCTCCCCTCACTAGAACCAGGTGACATCCGGGTAAGCAGGGCCCGCAGAGCTGTGCGCCCTGCCTCCCCCTTCTCCACTGGCTCTAGCCTAGAGCTCTCTTCCTCCTTCATTCCTTCCTGTCCTCCCCTCACTCCTTACACCTGGCCAGGGGACCTACAGTACAAGGTCCCAGCCTGGGAACTGGGAATGACTCTACAGAACTTAATGCTGCCTGTATGTTCCCTAAAGGCTCAGGGCTGGGCGGACACTGCAGGTAGCACAGGAGGAAAGGCACTCCCTGCGTGTCTCTGCAACAGCTGGAGCCTTGGTTTGAACGTCCGACATGGTGATCGGTGTGTGTGTGTGTGTGTGTGTGTGTGTGTGTGTGTGTGTGTGTGTGTGTGTGTGTGTGACCCCCCCAAAAAAAATGGCCTAACTCTACCCAGTTTCACTTAGCAAGATCCTATCATTTACCAAAGGATTAAGTAGCAATATCACACTGGACTATAGTTTAAAAAACAACAAACAAACAATCTTTTGTACAAGGGTAAGGCTACCTTGCATGTAGATTATCGGGGCTTGGTACCCAGGACCACATAGGGTCCCCCCAGCCCTACCAGGAGTGATCCCTGAGCACAGTAGGATGTGCCTCCCCTCAAAAAAAAAAACCCGCCAAAATAACAACAACAAACAACAAACAAACAAAAGACAAATTAAAAAATCCCAAAATGGATTAAAGATCTCTATATTGGACTTGAACTCATAAAGTTCATTGAAGAAAATAGACTGAACTCTCCATGATAACAACTTCAGAGGTCAATGGTTTCATTCCACGACAAAGAAAACTGTAGCAAACACAAATACATCGAACTGAAAGTTTCTGAAAGATGACAGTAATGACAGCCCAAAGAAAAAGACACCTTACAGAACAGAGAAGCTGTTTTCTCACCAGGGATCTGACAAACAGTTAATATTCAATCTATGTAAAGCACTCACAGAATTTAACAGTGAAACCATCAACTCCATCTAGAGTGGGAGGGAAGAGGAGTTAATAGACACTTGTCAAAGACTTACAGATGGCCAAAAGGCATATGAAAAAACCTCCTTGCCACTGATTATCAGGGACATGCAAATCCAAATGACAATGAGATATCATCTTTCACCAGTGAAAATGACTTATTTCAAAAAGACTGCAAACAATCAGTGCTGGTGCAACTCTGGTGAGAAAGGAACTCTCATTCACTGCTGCCGGTAATGTTGGCGGGTTTAGCCTCCATGGAAAGATGCTGAAATAGAGAGACTTCTCCCCAAATAAAAAAAAATTAATTACTATATGACCCAGTGATTCTATTCCTTGGCATTGATCCCAAGAACACAAAAACAGTAACACAAAAATTATATGTATCTATGTTCATTGCAGCACTATTTACAGTAAACCAAGGAATGAAAAGGACCCAGGATAGATAGATGAGTGGATAAACCGTGACTGATGTGACTGATGTAAACACACACACACACACACACACACACACACACACACACACAATGGTGTACTGTAAGAAACTGTGAAATCCCGTCTTTTGGATGGAACTTGAGGGCATCGTGTTAAGTAAGGCAAGTGGAGAGAGAGGACAAATGCTGCATGATCTCACTCGTTTGTGGTAAATAAAGAAACAAAGCGAGTCAATGGCCAACAGCCAATGAAAACAAACCCTCAACTCTGACAACAGAAGAAGGTTGCACAGTGCGGGTGAGGGGGTAAGTAGGGATGGAGTGAACTAGAAGTGACTGAAGAATGGTGGTGGAGGGTCTTTGACCCTTTGGAGGTGAGGGAGGTGCAGTAAATTGTTGTTGTTGTTGTTTCTTTTGGGGTTGCTGTTTCTTTTGGGGCCGCATCTAGTGGTGCTCAAGATCCATTGTGCTGGTACTCAGGTAGCCATGAGGTCTGGGGATCAAACCTGGGCCTCCTACATGCAAAGCATGAATTCAATATACTAAACTCTCTCCAGCCCATTGTATATCAAAAATTAATACCAGGGGCCGGATAATACAGCGGGTAGAGTGATTGTCTTGCATGCGGCCCACCCAGATTCAATCCCCAGCATCCTATATGGTCCCCCAAGCACCGCCAGGAGTGATCCCTGAGCATAGAGCCAGGGGTTAGCACTGAGCACTGCTAAACAAAACAAGACACAGAAAAAGAAGAAGACAAAGACAAAAATCAGGGGTCTGAGTAATAGGACAGTGTTAAGGCGCTCGTCTTGCATGTGGCCAACCTGAGTTCCCTGAGCACTGCCAGGAGTCATCCCTGAGTGCAAAGCCAGGAGTAAGCCCTGAGCACTGCCAGATGTGACCCCAAAAAAACAAAACCAAACCAACATCAACATGTTTGTAAACCATGCTACCTCAGTGGATAAAAGAAACTTCTGAGGCTGGAGCGATAGTATAGCAGATAGGGCATTCGCCTTGCATGTGGCCGACCTGGGTTCAGTTCCCAGCATCTCATATGGTTCCCTGAGCACCGCCAGGGGTGATTCCTGAGTGCAGAGCCAGGAGTAACCCCTGAGCATCACCAGGTGACCACCAAAACAAAAAAAGAAAGAGACTTTTGCTAGAGATAAGGATGGGGCTTGAGGGGTTGGGGGAGCGTGCCAGCAGGCACCTTGCGGTCTTTACAGAGTGGGAGGTTGAGCTGGCCTCCAGGCAGACAGTGTCCTGCCTCTCCCAAGGAAGCCGCTTTCCTTGCAGCCTCCCATTTCTGGCTCCTGCTGCCCAGAAGCAGCTTCCTCTCTTGACACCTTGCGCACAGGTGGAGGTGTGGCCAGCTCAGCCTCCGGTGGCCTTGCGCATGCGGGGGTCTTGCTGCTGGCCTTCTGGGGCATG
Source organism: Sorex araneus (assembly GCF_027595985.1). Lineage (NCBI taxonomy): Eukaryota > Metazoa > Chordata > Mammalia > Eulipotyphla > Soricidae > Sorex > Sorex araneus. The sequence goes on along the minus strand of NC_073306.1, from coordinate 83,479,430 downwards.
TGACCTGGTTGGCATCAGACCGTGACCCTGGGACCTGTGTGTGTGCGCTGAGGGCAGGGAGGTGCCGCCGAGCCCACTCCAAGCATGGCGCTTGCCAGGGACACGTCTCCCCTCAGTTTCCCAAACACTGTGACTCTGTGCCCCAGGCATTCCCAGAGCCGGGCCCGGGTGGGTGGGGGTGAGGAACAGCGGGCTCTTCAGGTGCTGTTTGGCTCCAGGCTGCCAGGCCAGTGCCTGGCGAGTCCCAGCAGGCCCTGGCCGCCCCACGCTCCCTGCCTCAGCTGCACGCCCGCCCCGGGCCAGGGACTGCCAGGGAGGTGGGGCCTCCGGGTCTCCCGAGCATGAGGTGTGGCTAAGCTGCAGGGGTCTGGCTCCTGGGAGTTGCCTGAAGTGGAGGCAGCTTGGATCCCTGCGTAAAAGCTGAGTGGAGCACCAGAGAGAGAGTACATGGCTGACCTGGGAACAATCCTGGGCTGCAGAGGACTCCATCCCTGGCATTGCAGAGGGTCCTTCAAGCCCATCAGGAGTGATCCCTGAGCACCACCAGGCGTGACCCCAAACCCTGCATGTGGGAAGGCCCTGAGTTCTATCCCAGCCCTGTTAGAGGGGTGACACCTCTCCGAGGGTGTTACCCCTATCATGCAGACAAGAGGGTGAAACAAGCCAACAAAAGTCTTACAGAGGGGCTGGAGCAATAGCACAGCGGGTAGGGCGGTTGCCTTGAACGCGGCCAACCCGGGTTCGATTCCCAGCATCCCATATGGTCCCCCACACATACGGCCAGGAGTAATTCCTGAGTGCAGAGCCAAGAGTAACACCTGTGCATTGCCGGGTGTGACCCAAAAAGGAAAAAAAAAAAAAGTCTTAAAGAAGAAAAGAAAAAAACCCAGAGAGCCTGGGGGTGCTGGAGGAGCAGTCTGGTCTCTTCCCGTCTGACCTGCTCGTTTCCGGTGCCCAGCCCTGTCGCTGGTCTTGCTCTACTCCAGAACACACTTGCTGGGCTCCTCCATCCCTCACCTGCCCCAGGCCCTTGGCACCTTCAGTTACCTCTGCTCACCTTGCTCTCCTCCCTGCTCTGAGCGCAGACACACTGTGGATCTCAGCTCGAATGTCCCTTTGTCAAGTATGTCTCTGAGCAGCTCCAGGGCCCCTTACTGACTTGTTGGTGTGTGCATGGGGAGTGGGGGGTGGGGTGGGGGGCTGTCTGCCACCACTTCCTGCCTGTGTGGTCCCGCTCTGGGCGGTGGGGGTGGGGTGACCCAGCCTGGGACAGAACCTGGCACGTGGAACAGGAGAGATAAGACATCTTTTCTTGGGGAAGCGGGTGTTTGTGGCATTTTGGGTCATCCCTGGCAGTGCTCAGGGGCCTCTCTCGGCAGGGCTGGGAGACTGTCGCATTGTCTCTGGGACCTGGAATGACGTATCTTGAAAGAAGAAATGTGTGAGCATGCGAATGAGTGTGTGAGTGAACTATCATTGTGTCCCTGAGTCGTCTCCTTTGTCCCCTGGCCTGGCCTTGGTTCTGCCCTCACCTTCTCTAGCCTGGGTTCAATTCCAAAAGCCTTGTGATACCAGTGCTCCCCCTTCCGCAGCCCTGACTCCCCATGCAGACCACGGCATCTTGGGAAATGGCTCTGGGGGGATGGCATGGTGGGGAAGGCTCTTGCCTTGCATGCAGACAAGTCAGGTTTGATTCCTGCCACCACAAAGGGTCCCCTGAGCACTGCCACGACTGATTCCTGAGCACTGCCAGGGGTAGCCTAAAAACCACATCATCATCATCATCATCATCATCATCATCATCATCATCATAAATAAACATTGGAGCATGCCTCTTCCCCAGGGCCTGCCTGCCCGCCAGATTGAGCCGCCACCCACACCTGACCACGGTTCCTGTCTGCAAACCTGTTTGCCCCATACCTTCGCCTCTCACGGCCCCCTCTCCATCACGGCCTGTGCTCTGGCCAAGGCAAGCTCCCGGCTGGCCAGATGACATTGGGTCCCGAGTTTTCGAAAACGCCTTCCTTCCCCTGCCCACTTTTCCCACCCACTCTGCCCCCAATCTGCCCTGCAGTCACCCCGCTCACCCAAAGCTCTCCCGCCCTGCACTGCCGTACCGTAGCCCCCCTCCCCTCCTGCAGCCTCAGTGGGCCTTTGACCTTTGACCCCCACCCCTGATGCACCTGGTAAAGACTTGGGCTGCACTGGGGGTGGGCCTGCTCTGTCCCCACCTCTCGTTCCCACCCTTGGCTCCATCCACAGTGCTCTCCCCTTGCCGGGGATGGCCCAGGCCCACCCTAACCCAAGCACTCACGGTGGACACCGCCGCTGCCCGCCTTCCGTTCCCCAGAGGCCCCCGGTGGATCTTGGGAGGTGCGCGGCGCCGAGAGCTGGGCGAGCAGCATGCTGTGCAGGAGCTGGGGAGCGAGCAGAAGCAGGCGTGGGGAGCAGCCCCCCAGTACAAACTCCCCCACCAGCCCCCTTGTCGGAGTAACACAACATCCCGCCGAGAGGGGTCCCACAGCCTCCGCCCCGTGCTGGCCCCCTCCTCGCCGGGGCCTCCCCGGCACTGCACCGCCCAGGAGGACTCAGCGGACAGTGGGCATGCGCAGTGCTGAGAGCATCCATCCCCCCCTAGCCCCGACGCCCCGGGAGCCACACAGAGGGGCTGCCTTGGTGCCTACCTCACTCTGCGTGCCCACGGGGACCAGGGCTGGCCGGAACAGGGCCGGAGCTGCCAGGAGCAGGGGGGGCACAGGGGGTGCCCGCACCTCCCACAGCGGGTAGTTGACCACAATGAGCTTGCTGAAGTTGAACTTGTACGTGAACCTTTTGCCTTTGGTCTTGTGCAGGATTCGCTTGTTGTAGTAGTATCTGGAGAGCCCCGGGATGGAGATGGCGAACAGCGTCATCAGCCCGGGGGGGAGGGCACCCGTGTAACGGCCAGCAAGCCCTGAGTTGTTGGGGAGGGGGGGAGCCACGGGGCATCTTACCACCCTCAAGAGCGTTTCCCAAGCCTGGCGAGGTGGGAGCGCCAGGACCTGTGGCGCTGTTCCTCTGCCCTCTGCCCCAGGGGTCCCCCTCACCTGAGGGCCCGGCTCAGCTTGTCATAATTCATCTGTGGTTTGCACTTCCTGCGGCCCCAGAGGCGCGCCACCTCGTCTGGGTCCTTGATGACGAACTCCCCGTACTCTCCCTGCTGCCAGGCGATGACATGGCGGAACTCTTCCTTCTGCAGCAGCTCCAGGATGAAGTGCCACAGCTGGATCTGCCGGGAGCCCGGGGACGACTCTGCCTTGTAGGCCCAGTCCGGGAAGGCCACGCCTGGAGGCAGAGGTGCGTGAGAGAGTGTGCGCGGGTCGGTTGGCAGGCCCCGGATGGGTGGGTGGGCCTGGAGGACACTCACCTGAGATCCAGGAGCTGCTCGAGGCCACGGCGGGGACACCCTCCGCCCAGCACCCACAGTGCATGGTCCTCTCGGGGAGTTGGTCTGCGCCTTGGCGGGCCTCTGCGGGGAAGGGTCACTGGAGGCGGGACGAGAAGGCAGGGGAGGGGAACATGAGAGAGGCAAGAAGGGGGCTGGAGAACTAGTACAGGGGGAAGGTGCTTCCTTGCACGCTGTTGACCCGACCCGAAGCTCCACATAAAGTCCCCTGAGCAGAGTCACGAAGGATCCCTGAGAACAGAACCACGTGGAGGAGGCCCTGAGCACTGCTGGGTTTGCCCCTGCCCCTGGAAAAAACAAAACAGAACAGAGCAGAAAGAGGCAAGAAGGAGAGAAAGAAGAGGGAAGGACTGGAGGGAGAAAAGGGAAACTGAGGCAGGCTGGTGGCATCTAAGGCAGAAAGGGCCCCTCAACAGAGCAGGTTGTAGCCGCTTCTGGGGACCTTCCTGCTGGCTGGGGCAGAGCAGGGATCAGGGGGATGGAAGCAGGGGGTCCTCTGTCTGTGCCCCGCGGGGGATGCAGACTAAGAAGCTCTCTTCTGGGGTTTACTGGGATTGGCATGTTCCCGAGAGAAGACAAGAGCAAATGTGATTAATCACGGTGTCTTCTAAACCCTGAGTGGGAGGAGGATCGGGTGGCAGCCCACAGTGCCAAGGAGCGGGGACGGCGCCCGGAACCCAGTGGGGAGGCTGCCCAGACGCTGGAGGCTGACCTGGTCAGCCCTGTGCTCTTCTTCTGCCTCCCCCTCATTGTGGGCTCCCCGGGCTCAGGCTCACTTGCTGCCCCCAGGACCCTGCTCAGTTACTGAACTGGGCGAAGAAGGGGGACCCCTGTGGGGGGTCCCAATTGGGGTGGTGCTGCTGTGGGGGGGGAGACTGCAGAATGAGCCCCCAAGGGGCACTCACCTGGCATAGGCACAGAAGGAGAGAGGAGCCGAGGTCACAGCCCCCTGGATGGGTGAAGGATGGTACCAAGTGGGCGCCCACCACAGAAAGGTTGAAACAAGAGGCAGGAGAGTGGGGCAGGTCTGGGGGGGCTTCTGGGGGGTGCAGGTTGGGGGTCTGTGGGTGGGGATTTGTGGGTAGGGGTGCAGGGTAGAGTTCGAGGTAAAGGTGCAGGGTGAGGATATGCAGGTAGAGGTGCAGGGTGGAGTGCAAAGTAGGGGTATATGGTGGAGGTGCAGAGTGGGGGCTTGTGAGTGGGGGTATAGGTAGAGGTGGAAGGCAGGGGTGCAGGGTGGGGCTGTGGGTAGGGGTGTAGTGGAGCTGCAGAGCGGGGGTCTGTGGATGGGGGTGCAGGGAAGGGGTACAGAGTGGGGGTACAGGGTAGAGATGGAGGGTGGGGTTGCAGGGTGGGGCTCTGTGGGTGTGGGTAGGAGTGCAGTGTGAGGATGCAGGGTAGGGCCTGTGGGTGGAGGGGGCTACCCTCAGGGAGGCTCGGGGTGTTAGGCCTGGGAGGCTATAGGGTCTCCCTCCCAGGACGTGGCTGCAGTCCTCACAATTTTAAAAAGGGAAGCAATATCCATTCCACTCTGGAGTCACCCACACCCCATCTTCGGGTGTGTAATTACTTGCTTTCACTATATGTGTCTCCCTCGTCTCTCTTTTCTCTATTTTTACCTGAGTGAGACAGAAAGAAACGGAGGGGGTGGTGTGTGGCAGAGAGATAACAGTGGGGAAGCACTTGCCTCGCACGCAGCTGACCCGTGTTCCATCACCCGCATCCCACAGGATCTCCCAAGCAGTGTTGGGAGTGAGCCCTGAGAGCAGGGCTGGGGGTAAGCCCTGGCCACCCCCCCCCCCCGTACGGCTCCCACACTCACCCAAATGCAGTAAATAAGCAAATGAAGACATGACCTGCAAATTCTGATTCCTTCCCCTGGGCTTCTGCTCTTCCAACCCTGTCTGTGGCGCTGCCCCCACGGTGCCCCACTGCCTGTCCAGAAGCACCGAAGGAACGAGAATCCAGAGACACTCAAAGTGCAGAAATCTCAGGCATGCAGGCCTTTCAGCGCCCCCGGCCCTCCCTGCCCCACCAAGAGTCTTGGGGTCTCCTCCTTTCCCAGGGAAATAGGGTGGGTTGGGGGATGGTGCAGGATAGTCAGCTCACAGGCCATCGGTGAATCGGTGAATCGGGGAATCTGGGGTGCTGAGTATCGTGACCTGGGCACAGAGCTTCTCTGGAAATGGGGGAGGCAGGGCAGGAGCGGGTGCATGCCCCTCTCTGTCTGACGCAGGTTACCGACCTGCTCTCTCTCTCCACATTCTCAGCTACACTTTGTTCTGGGGTATTTGGGGGCATAGGTATTATTTGGACCCCAGCTGGTGCGTGCTCAGGGCTCTGTGCTCTGTGCTCTGGGGGCGGAACTTGGATGCCTCTCACAGCTTAACCGGCTCTAGTCCTGGCCTCTCTGGAGCAGCTGCTGCACCCCGTGCCCCTCCTTCCTGCCTTAACCACTTCCTTCCTGCTCCGCTCACCAGGTAGGATCTTTCTTACCTGGCCTTAGGGAAGAGAGTGGGGAAACGGGGTGGGGCTCAGGAGGCAGGAGGACAGCTGCTTTCTTCGGGGCCAATGGGTCTGCTGGTCTGTCTTCTGCTCAGGAGGGCTGAAGGTTCAGGACAGACTTGGCATCTGCCAAGAAGAGAGTGATGACCTCCCAAGGGACAGACACCCCGTCCCCGCTAAGGAAGCATCAGACAAGGTATGGTTATACAGGCTTTTAGAGAGCAAAATGGCCCCCGTGGCACAGGGGTTAAGGCACTCGCCTTGCCTGCGACTGTCCTGGGTTTGGGTTCACCCCCCGCACTGCACAGGGTCTCCGAGTTCCGCTTCCTGAGTGCAGAGACAGGAGTTGAAGGGAGACCTACCAAGACCTATATCCAGTTATCTAAGTCTCACACTGACACCCTTTCTCCTGTCCCCCAAAGAAAAACAATGCAAAGGAAAAGTGCGGGGAGGGGGGAGGTGAGCTTCCCCAGGCTAACCGTGGATCCCTCCTAGCCTGCCAGTTCTGTCAGGGTCTCCTTCCTTTTAGCCCTTTTCACCGGGAGTCTGAAGCTGACAGGATTCTGCTTCTTCCTTATCTAATTCCCGAGCTCCAGCCTAACCTGCCCTCTGGTGCTGATGCTCTCTGCTCCGTCCCAGGCTCAGGCTCCCTCCCTCTCTCCCGCCCAGCCAGGGGCAGCTTTCTCCAGGCTAACCTCAGGCAGGTCCCCCGCACTGGCCTGAGAGGATGGATATTGAGAACCATAAATCAAAAGGGCTTATAACCCAATCTCGAATGATCAGAGCAGCTCTCTGAAGCGCTCTTTTTCTCGAAGGGCTGGAGCAGTGTGCCATTATCATTGCCATCGTCGCTGTCATCCTGATTACTAATAATATGATTAATCACCTGAGCCAGTACAAGTGCTCATTACAACACATGTAGGTTTTAGGTCATTATTCAATCAAAGCTATAGCGATAACGATGATAACAGTAGAGAGTAAGCCTTAAGCGCGGGCTGGGGGCCAGAGGAAATTTGGTCCCAAGCAGCTTCTGCCTCTTGCAGGGTTTAAATGAATACGGATGGGGCCCAGCTCCATCAGGTATTTAGCATTGGGACTGACTTTAAAAAAAGAAAAGTTATCTGATTGAATCTTCACAATAACCATTTGAGGTGGGTATGATGATCTCCGTTCTGCAATCTGCGGAAATTGAGGCTCAAAAGATTAAGGACCTTGCATAAGATCTGGGCAGAGCGGTGGAGCCGGCTGGAACAGGTCTATGTGAACTCCAGGCTCGGAGCTGCAATCGGTCCATCAGGGCCGAGATCTGACGATGAAACTCGGGAGCAGAGAGGCCCTGGAGGAGGCACCCCTGTCTAAACAGCAAAACTCGGCACCAGACTGGAGGAAGCCGGGGGACAATCAGATAAAGTGCGTAGCAGAGGAGGAGAAGCCACGCAACTGAATCCTGCCCTTGCAAGCGAGCGCGCTGAGGAAGAAAGACAGGAAGACGGAAGTGGGATTGTTCTGGTGGCCTGCCCTGAGGGGGGTGTCCCTCTATTGTGGCTCAGTGGTTGGGTCCTCTGAGCAGCTGAAGTGTACTGACCTGGGGGTCCTGGACGGGGACCATTTTTAAACACAAAGGCAGCTGGAGCAGAGAGGGTCCCAGTGAGCGACAAAGACATGAGACAGGGATTGGGAGTCGGGGCTGGAGCACGGGGTCCAGGCCCAGGGAAGGAGAGGGCAGGGCCAAGGCGGAGCCCTCCAGGGGCTCTGTCCTGCTTGAGGGCACAAGCCAACTGCATCCCTCTGCCAAATGTCCAACCTCATTAGCGGCCGCACCCTCTCAGGCTGATCTCTGCCCCAGGTGGAGGCGCCTCCCCTAAGCCTAATGCTGTTAGCAGCGAGCAAGGAGCAAGACGGGAGGAGGCCTGGGGAGGGGGCTAAGCCGCCCCACCTTTCTCCACCAGATCCCATGCATAGTGGGTCCAGAGCCTTTCCAAGGATCTTCCATGGAGCCTGAGCCTAGGGCCCGAGGACCCTTCCCCACGCCGGCACCTGGAGCTCCGCTGGTCCCAGGGTCTGCTCCTGTCTTCCCACCTCCCTTCAGAGCCTCGGCGCCTCCCCCAGGCCCCCGCTAGGACAACCAGTTCTTGGCTGCGTACCCCTCTCAGACTCTGTGTCTTGGGGTGTCTCTTTCCTCTGTCTCCAACCTGCTCCTTGTCTGCCCCACCCCTGGTCTCCAGTCTCTGCCCTCCCCCCACTCCCCGACCTGACCCACAGGGCCCTGGGGACCTTGGGATAGAAAAGGTCGTGGAGGAGAAATTCAGACCCAGACACCCGCCGTGCTCCATGCTCAGGCCTGCCACTAAGGGCAACTGGGAATTGTGGGCAAGGTCCCAGAGCCCACTGGGACCCAGTGGGGCTGGGGACGGGGAAGGGGCATCAGGACCCAGCCCCCCCCCCAACACACACACACCCACTCTCTCTCTGCCTGATCCTTCCAGGCCTCTATTTCACTGTTTGAGCCTTTAATCTTCTCCCCTTCCCCCAGTCACAGTCTCCTCTTCCCTCCGCCTCTAATTCCTCTTCCTTCTTTCTACTTCCCATCACAGACCTCACAGACCTTCTCTCTGCGACAGGCCCCTTCACTTTCCTTCCTTTCAGTCAGTTTTGGGCTCTGCTGCGTGTCCAGGCTGCCCTTGGTCACATACTTATACTTTCTGTTTTCCTCCTTCACCCCATCTCTCCCTTCTCTCCATCTCCCTCTCTCTCCTTCTCTGTCTCCCACTCTCTCCCTCCTCCCTATTCTCCTCCCTCTCTCCGACTCTCCCTCCCTCTTCCCCCTTTCCTCTCCTTCTCTCTCCCACTCCCTCGCCCACTGGTAGAGCCTCCTTCCCCACCCCACTCCCTGCAACCTTCTCCCTTCACCCCTCCAAACCTCAGTGGGGCTCCTCCCTCTCATTCCCATCAGCTGTATCCCAGGGGATCCCCCTGCCTGGACACCCCCAATTCTCCCCTGAGTCCCCCACCCAGGGGCAGAAATCCCCTCCAGTGGGCACTGGGCCAGCGAAGAGCTGAGGGGGGCAGGAGGAAGTGAAAGTTCCTGGGCCCCACATGAGGGGGATGAGCTGGCCCAGGGCTGAGCAATGGGCCAAAGCACAGGGCTGCGGGAGTGACACAGGGTCAGGTGTGACTCAGTACATTTCCAGCCTCCCTGGCCTCATCTCACAATGAGGGAAATGTGGGAGACGTGACTCAGCCGTTAGGGCACTAGGTTGCTTGAGTGGCAGAGCACTTGGTGGCTTGCATGGGTTCAATTCCCAGCACTGCAGAGTCCCCTGAGCACCCCTAGTGTGGCCCAAAAGCAGAGAGAGAGAGAGACAGAGACAGAGACAAAGACACACAGAGAGACAGACAGAAAGAGGGATAGAGAGAGACAGACAGAGACAGACACACACACAGACACACATAAACAGACACACAGAGAGACAGAGACAGACACACACAGACACACACAGAGACAGAGAGACAGAGAGAGAAAGAGAGAGAGACAGACAGACAGGGAGAGAGAGACAAACAGAGACAGACACACACACACAGAGACAGATAGGCAGAGAGAGAGACAGACAGACAGACAGAGACAGAAAGACAGAGGGACAGAGAATGTCCACTGAGCCCCAAGTCCAGCCAAGGTTCCATCTGGTTGCATTGGACCTTCTCTCTTCTGGGCCCCGCTGCCTTGAAGCACAGCCAGGAAGGAGGTCGGGGGCGGCCTGGCAGGAGCCCACGCTCACCCTTCCTCCCTGGGGAATGACTGGTCCCAGCCTCACATAAGACCACATCTGCGGCTGGGCGCAGAGAACTGAGCACATGCTTTGCAGGCAGGAGGCGGGCTCAGTCCCAGTACTGCGTACACGTCCGAGAACCACGAGAGCAACCGTGGGTACTGAGCAGGGAGTGACCCTTGAGCACTGCCAGGAGTGGTCCCACAACAACCACACTCCAAAAAAGAAGAAGAAGAAGAAAAAAAGGCTCCATCTGCTGCTGGACGCAGTGCCCTTGGGAGGTCCTGCCAGGCACGGAGCTCTGGGACGTGCGTTCTCCCAGGTCCCGGAAGGAGGCGGCTGCCTGCCCGCGAAGGGCTAAGCGGCAGCCCGCCAGCGCCAGTTCATCCAGCGCGTTCAGCGGAGAACACGCTTGGTTCTCTGCGAGTCCCAGGCTCCTGCCCCGTCCACCTGCAGCAACCGCCCTGACGCCAGGCAGGAGCTGGCTGAGCAGCCCCCATAGACGCAGACCCCTCCATCCCCCGCCCCCCCCCCCTTGCCTGACCCGGACCCGCGACCTGAACTCCTGCCTGCCAGGAGCCCAGGAGCCCGCTTTGGACCCCGGAGGCGGCAGGAGTCCTTCAACTCCGCTCTCATCTCCGCGAGAGGTCCCACCGCTGCTGCCGCCAGACCGTCCACGCCTGGACGGGAGAGTCTGCCCGTTCTGCAGCGTCCCGGGGGGTCTTGGGCTGACTCCTCCGTCCCCAGCCTCCGCGGCTGGGGGCCGCCTTATGCCTTACCTGAGCGCCGCGCGGCCGCTCAGCTCCCTCCGGCTGGCTCGGGCTGTGGCTCCTGCCGTCGACCCCGGCTCATCACATGCCGGGTTAGGGTTACTTAAAATGAGAGCGGGATCTCCAAGCTCCCAGGGGAGCCGAAGTGCTTTCCAGACAATAGCATTAACCCTTCAGGGGCCAGTGGCACCACAGCCTGCACCCCTTCTGCTGGGGGTGGGGAGGGAGCATTCAGCACCCTCCCCCCACCCCCATTCTCCGCATCCAGAGTGGACCAGAGGTGGGTAACTCCTCAGACACCTGACCCAGAGACGGAGATGGGAGGGCTGCCCTTCCGGGACCCTTAGCAGCTCGGACGCTCCCCCGTGGGGCTCCCTCCCCACTAAGGCTCTGCCTTCCTCTCCTGGAACTCTCTGGCAGAGAGCAGGCCAGGGAAAGACACCCCATTCCACCCCATCCCCCCCGTTCTAACAGCCTCCCTCCCCATCTCTGCTCTTCCCTTTGCGGCCAGCTGCTCCCAACCCTCACCTGTTCACACGCTGGTGCAGAGTCTTTGAATTGTGACTTCTCCTCTTTTCTCAAGCATTAAATTCATACCAAGGGCTGGAGAGATGGCTCCAGAGAGTTGAGCGAAGGGGGCACCCCTCTGGCGTCCTAAGCACCGCCAGGAATGATCTCTGAGCACAGAGCCTGGTACGAGGCCCCAAGCACTGAGCGGAGGCTTTGCATGCAGGAGACCCAGGTTCTATTCATAGAACTGCCTTGTCCTTCAAGCACCAAGGAGCACTCAGCAGCACCCACCAGGTGTGGCCCAAAACGGGGAAGGGGGGCCATTAAACCCTGATATTAAGTGTTTACCCCATCACCTTTTCTGGGAGGATTTTAAATGTCTCTTTCTCCTTTAAGTTCTTCTTGGTGGTCTGCTTTGGCTTGGTTTGGTTTTGAGCCACACACTGCAGTGCTCAGGCTTACTGTGGGCTCTGTGCTCAAGGCTCACTCCTATCAGGGCTTGGGAGACCATAAGGTGTTCCAGGGCTCGAACCTGGGTCACTCGTGTGCAAGACAAGTGCTTTCCCCGCTTGTACTATCTCTCCGGCCCCACCGCTATCGGTTCTAGAAGATAGGTTTTCCTCTTCTTTGTTCCAAGGGCTCAAAGTCAGACACCAAGAAGAACTTCCCAAGGCCTGGTGAGACAGGAGATACTCAGATACCGACTGGTGGGAGGAAATCATGGGGCAAGCCAGCCTAGGGGTGACGTCCAGAACACACAGGGGGAGAGGACCAGGGGACAGCTCTGGGCTGGCTTCTCCAGGAAGACTGGACAGGGATCTCACAGACCAGAGTCTCTGCCTTGAGGTCCTGGAGGTTGGGGGGACAACAAGCAGCCCCACAGCGACTGCCTGAGTCCTGCCTCTCCAGAGCACACACAGAGAGAGAGAGAGAGAGAGAGAGAGAGAGAGAGAGAGAGAGAGAGAGAGAGAGAGAGAGAGAGAGATGCCTGTCATTGAGGATCAATAGGGTTTTCTTTTCCCCTCCGACTCTGGGAGGCCAAGTTTCCCTCCCCTGCCCCCACCCCCTTCATGACACAGCCCTCCCAGCCCTGCACTGATGGAGATGGGAACGGAGGGCCATGGAATTAAATTCTGGGAGTTGTTTTCTGGTTAAATCAACCGAAGCTAACATGATGGAAAGGTGAGGGAGAGAGGCTGATTGATGGAAGAGACAGGAGCCGAGGTTGTGTGGGGCTGTCAGGGAGGATGGGCCGGACCCACCCAAGGAAGAGAGGAAGGTGCTGCCAATGGAGGGCCAGGGCTGGGCTGGCCCAGGCTGCTGCTCCGGGAAGCTGGGCAGGAGGAGAGGGTGAGGTGGATTATAGGTCCATGGCAGGTATATCACAGGCATATGTTACAGGTATGGTTACACGCACCGCCTTCAGCACAATTAGTGCAGTCCTTAAATATACTTAAATGGGTATTCCACAAAGAAGAGGTGAGGGCTAGAGTGTTAGCACAGCAGGCAGGGCGCTTGCATTGGACGTGGCCTTCCCAGGTTTGATCTCTGGCATCCCACAGGGGCCCCAGAGAACTGCCAGGAGTGATTCCTGAGCTCGGAGCCACGAATGAGCACTGAGTATCACTGGGTGTGGCCCAAAATCCAAAGACCAAAACAAAAAAAGAGCTGAACTTGATTTCTACAGAATCCAAGGGCCACGGTAGGTAGGAAGATCGAGGTCAGTGGCAGGTCATGTACACAAGATAGTTCTCCCTCGCAGGCTGGGTTGCCCCCTTCACCTCCACCCATCTCTTCCATTAAAGATTTCAGGAGCTGGGGCTGGAGAGATAGCACAGTGGGTAGGGCCTTTGCCTTGCACACGGCTGACCCAGGTTCGATTGGGTTCGATTCCCAGCATCCCACATGGTCCCCCGAGCACCGCCAGGAGTAATTCCTGAGTGCAAAGCCAGGAGTAACCCCTGAGCATTACCGGGAGTGAACTAAAAAGCAATATATATATATATATATATATATATATATATGTATATATATATATATATTTCAGGAGCAGGGGGCCAGAGCCATAGTACAGGGGTGGAGAGGTTGCCTGGTCCCCTTAGCACTGCCAGGAGTAATCCCTGAGCACAGAGCCAGAACTAAGCCCTGAGCACCCCCAGATGTGGCACACAAACCAAAAAGAACAAAAGAATTCAGGACCGTCTGAGTTAGGGCAGGAAGAGGGTGGGGGACGGGATGTGGGGTAAGGTGCTCCCCCCTTTTTATGTGAAGGCATCTCTCAAAGCGGGGGCTGGACGAGAGCCAGACAGGGCCGGCCTGCCAGAGTGAGGGCTGGGCTCACTGGGACTGTCCCAGGAGGCCAGAGCTGAGTGTCCCTCCTCCCCACGCCCCAGAACACGCCCCAGGGCTCTTCTGCTTTCTGCTTCCTGCCCAGTCCGGGCACCCAGGAAAGTCCCTCCTGCACGTGCTTCCAGGCTGGTGCTGGTAGGAGGCAGGCGAGGCGGGTTCTACCTGTTCTGTTCTGCCCCCCACTCTCTCCCCGCCCACCTCCTCTCAGACTCCCAAGAGCCTCATGATGACGGCCCCTGCCCTCTCTCCAGCTCTTGGGTCTACGCAGAGAATGACAAGGTCAGCACAGGCCTGGGCTTCCGGGGCGTGTGCAGGATGCTCTGGCTTCTTCCTAAGACCAGGAGTGAATGGTGGGGAGGGGTGTGCGGGCCAAGGCAGCCTTTCCGTAGCCCTTAAGGGGCGTCTCTGGGTTCCTGGCTGCCCCCCTGACGGCTCAAGCCACATGCTCCCCCACCGGGCCACCCTAACAGACACGTTTCCAGTTGCCTTCAGCACCCCAGTCTCTACTAATGGCATCCGGTGTGCGCTGGCCCGACCTGCCCCTCAAACACCTGGATACAGTGAGCCGGCCTGGGCTGGGCTCGGCGAGGCCCTTTCTGATTCAGAGCTGGGACTGGGTGTGGGTGTCCTGGAGGGAAGATTTTTTAGGGCTGAGGGATGCAGTGGGGGGCACTGGGAAGAGTCCTTTTCAGCCACCCTGCCACCCCAGAGCTTTCTGGACCCCCAACTCAAGCACAGAGCAGGTCCTCAGAATAGCCCATCCAAGACGCCCCGTTTGTGCTTTGGGTAGAGTGTCCTGTTCCGTTCATTGAGTGACTTTTCCTACCTGGGCATGTGGAATCCTGATGCCCTGACAATGACACACTGTACAGCCTCCTTGTCACCCTGAATGGTGTGTGTGTGTGTGTGTGTGTGTGTGTGTGTGTGTGTGTGTGTGTGTGTGTTGTGGGGGGACGGGCCGGGGGTGAAAGTCTGTTCCGGGGCAGTCTGTGGGGGCTGCACCCCACGGGGAGGCGGGAGGAGGTAATCCCTGGCTAAGTGGGCGGAGAAAGGCATGATTCCTACTGTTCACTCCTTGGGGTCCCCCACAGGCAGCCGGAGATGGGGTGACTGCGAGGACAGTTGAGGCACACCTCTCCCCAGAGGCCGGGAAGGGAAGAAGGGAGAAAGGTGTGGAGAGGCTTCTGGAAGGAGACAAAGGCAGGGGGCTGGGGTGGGGGAGTGGGAGGCTGAGGCAGGGCTGGGGCAGGAGCAGCCCTGGAATGCAGCGGTGTGGGGGAGGGGAGCGCCGCGGTGGCCGAGTCCGTGAGACTCTTCATGTCCCATTAGCGGCAATGGAAGGTGACATGCGGGGATCGATACCAATCGAGGCAACAGACTCCCAGTAATAAACCCATTTCACTCACACTTCTCCGCCCCCGCCACCACCGCCCCCCGAGAGAGGGAGCAAGGGTCTCCCACGCCTGCGCCAGCCGAGGGACAGTCGTCTCCGGGGTGCGGGGTCCTGGTCTGGAGGCCTGGGCCTACTTCTCTGGGCAGTGAAGAGCAGCCGGCCCTTGTCGAGGGCCCAGGCCGTGGGCAGGCGGCCAGGCACTGCAGGGAGCACTGTGGAAGGTGCCGCGAGGGTCTCTGTGCTGTCCCCTCACCATCCGGGCTGCCCGTGGCCTGCTGCGCCCAGGCCCGGCTCCCGTGGGGGAACCTGGGTTTGAACTGGAGCGTGAGTGCTCCTGTGGGGCCCTGCCTCAGGTGCGTGCACGGCGCTCTGCATGGAGACTGTCCGTGGGGTCTCTGTGCCTGCCTGGGTGTGGGGGACCGGGTCTGGGCAGGGGCTCATGTGTGCCTCTGAGCCTGCCCATGTGGGCACCCCAGCCTCCCAGACCTTGATGACAGACTTCTCTCCCAGGCCCGGACCCCATGAAAGGACGTGTGAGGATGGGAAAGCCAGAGGCCCTGGCCCCGAAGGCATCTAGGAGGCCCCAGGAGGAAGTGGCTCAGGACACTGAGGCCGAGAGAAGGGAAAGGGTGTGTGTGGTGGGGGGCGGGGGGCGTGGGGAGGGCTTGTCTTCTGCTCTGGAACCCCCCCTGAAAGCTCCAGAGGAGATGGTGGGTTCTGCTCACGGGGAGACACAGCCATGCCCTACACGTGCCCCCGCCTCCACCCCACTCTCAGACTCCCCATGGGTGTGGCTCTGAGATGGGGTCCTGCCGTCTCTGCTGGGGGACCCTTTCTTCACAATAGACAGAGGGGCCTGCGCGACCCTAGAGGGCAGAGGCAAGGTCAGGGGCCTGGAGGCACTGGGAGGGAGAGCTGCTGTAGAATATTCTAGAAGCTTGCGCTCCAAGGAGGGGCTTTGAACCTCCCATAAGGACTCGCCCTCAGTGCCCAGCACACTTTGGGGTTGTGGGAATCCATGGCTTGTCTCTGCTGGAATGTGCAAACCGCTCTTCCCGGGGGTGAAGGATGGGGCCCCCGGAGATTTCTGCCTGGCCCTGCTCTCATCTCACTCCGCCCTGTCCCCCTGTCCTCTCACTCCCTCCTGCTCCCACCCCCAAGCCCCTCCTGCACAAGGTCAGACCAAGTCTGGCTCCCACAGCCTCACGCTGTCCCTGCTGTCCGCTGCCAGCACAGAGCTTCCCCAGGGTCCTGCCATTGGCCTCCAGCTCCAGAGAGGGGTCCGAGGGGCTCAGGACCCCCCAACTCACAACCAAGACTGAAGAGCCTCTGGAATCAAGGCTATTTGTCTATTTCTTTTGTTTGTTTGTTTGTTTATTTTTGGGTAACACCAGCAGAGCTCAGGGCTGACTCCTGGCTCTGTGTCAGGGACCCACTCCTGGCCGAGCTCAGGAGACCATATGGGATGCCTGGGATGGAACCCTGGGTTGGTCATGTGCTAGGCAAGTGCCCGACCCACTGTGCTATTGCTCTGGTTCATGTCTTTTTTTTTTTTTTTTTTTTTCTTGAGAGCCTCCCAAGCTGTGCTCAGGGATCACTCCTGGTGCTCCTCAGCCGAGACGGCCAAGGGTGTGGGGGTCACAGCGTTTGAATGTGCTGTGGTCAATCAGCAGGGAGACCCCAGGTGTGGACCAGGAGGAGGATGTTGGAGAGACCCGTGTCCCTAGGTGCCTGGCCCTGGGCTGGAAGCAGTTCTTTGTCAGCTGCCCCCAGGCCCTGCCACTCTGGGCTGCTTCAGAGCCAGGGCCCTGGGGGGTGAAAGAAGGAAAGCATCTAGCCCAGAGGTGGGGCCGCAGGAAGCCAGCGGCTCTCACTGCCCAGATTGGGGGCGGCGTTAGGGGACTATGTCTTCTAGGGACCCCTGGAAGGGGCCTTCTTCCTCCCTCAGTCTGTGCCTTCTTTCACTGCTGGGCTGCGGCTGAGACTCGGGGTGACTGGCCCTGCGCTCAGGCCACAGGGAATGGGGGGCGTGAGGCCTGGGCACAGGGTTTCAGAGAGGGCGGGGCTTAGAGGGGCTTCAGCTCCGTTAAAGGGGCTGCCAGCAGCAGGAGGAAGACCGAGGGCCTGGTTATGGGTGTGTGGAGGGGGTGAAGGGGCTGGGCCCAGGACCTGCCTTCTCTTCTCCTAGCACTATTTGCTGATTTTTGTGGTGGCTGAGTTGTTGTTGTTTTTCTAGTTCTTGGGCCACAACTGGCAGTGCTCAGGGCTTATTCCTGGCTCTGTGCTCAGGGATTACTTCTGACAGGGCTCAGGGGGCCATACGGGGTGCCAGCTGTCAAACCCCAGTTGCCATGTGCAAGCCAAGCACGTACGCACTGTACTATCTCTCTGTCCCCAAGTTGTTTAGGTTTTGGGTCACAGTCAGCGGTTTTCAGGGGTTATTCTGGTTCTGTGCTCAGGGGTCACTCCCGGCGGGGCTCCCGGGACCCAGTGGGGTGCCAGGGATTGAACCCGGGATGGTGGCGTGCAAACCCAGTGCTATCCCCACCGTTCATCTGCTGATTTTCAAAGCCTCCCCAGCAATGCTCAGGGGACCAGGGGCCACTGCTGGCCATCCCTGTCTGAGGGATTGAGATGGGTGTGGGTGTGGCTCTGCTTGGCCCTGGCTCCCCACCCCCTGCCAAGGTCACCCCCGCCCGCTCAGGGACCCGGCAAGTCTGTGGGTCTAACCCGGGCCCTGCTTACCAGTGCGTACCAGCCTTAGGAGCCGTCCCCCCAGTCTGGCCAGGAAGGGTGAGAGGGACTCACGCCAGCCCCCTCTCTCCACCCAACACCCCAGCCAGACGGGCTAACCAAACCCTTCTCCGTATAGAGACAGTCTGTGTTAAGGAGCGGTGTGTCAGGCTGATAGGAAAAAACAAGAGGGAGAGAGAAGGAGAAGCCAGGAGAGAATGCAGAGCTCAAATGAGACCCGAGATAAAGCAATTACCTGATCAATACGGGTGAAATTGAGTAATCTAGCAGATCAATACTCTGGGCAGGAGGCTGGGGGCAGGCGGGCCCTCCCTCCTGTCGCCCCACACCCCTGCCCACTCCTGCTGCCCCCACCCCAGTTGCTCCAGCTCCCCAGCCCTTAGGATTCATCTCTGCCTCTGTACCACGATCCCCGATTCTGTCCTTCCCAGCCCCGAGTCTGTGGTGTGCCCAGCTGCCCCCCATCCCGACTCCCCTCCAACCCGTCTCCTCTTCCCTGCCTCCTCTCCCCCTCTTCCCTGTTGTCCTTCTGGGGTCATGCCACCCCCCACCCCCCACACACACATTCTCTTTCTCCAATTCCTAGCTCCTGCGGCTGCTCCTACCTGTGTGCTGCGGACAGGTGCAGCGGACAGGGCCCAATATCCTTCAGCGCCAAGAGTGAAGGATAGGAACTAGGTCTTTTGTTTTGGGGCTTGGGGGCCACACCTTGGGGGCCACACCTGGCAGTGCTCAGGACTTACTCCTGGCTTTGTGTTCCGGGATCATTTCATTCACTGGACTATGAGATCCTAATGGACACTTAGGAAGGAGCAGTCTGTTCGTGAGGCTGCCTTTTCAGAGACCGCTCCGCACTGCTCTCCTTCCCCATTGGGGTCGGGGTGGGGGCGGGGAGGTCAGCAAGGGGCTGAGAAAATACCCCCAGAGTCTCTGGCTTCCTTTCCCACCTGACCTCTATGCCCAGATGAAGGGGCAACCTGTGGGGGTTGTTCTGGCATGAGTGAAGGCACTGGGTGGTGCAATGTGTGAACCAAGTAGGCGAAAGCAGGTTCAGCGGCAAGGATGGTGAACTGGAGAGATAGTACAGGGGCTAAGTCTCTTGCCTTGCATGCAGTTTACCCTGGCTTTATCTCAGGTCCTCACAAATGGTCCCCTGAGCACCATCAGGAGTGATCCCTGAGCACAGAGCCAAGAGCCCTGAGCACCACTGGATATGGCCCAACAACTGAAAATAAACAAAAATTATATGGCTTAAAAAAAATTGGATGTGTGTGTGTATGAGGCATATCTGGTGGTGCTCAGGGCTTACTCCTGACTCAGTGCTCAGGGATCATTCCTTGTGGAACTTGGGGAACCCTGTGTGGTGCTGGGGATTGAGTCTGGGTTGGCTGTGTGCCACTGGCTGTCTCCAGGTTCTATCTTTGGACGGAAGTGGGAGTGAGGGCAGCACAGCCTGGGAGCATGTTGGGGGAGGGGGCAATGGGGGGGAGGACTTCCTGCTGGATCTGGGCCCCAGATCTTGGCTCCATGGGGCTGCCCTCTGTGTGCTGGACCAGCGTGTCAGGGACTGCAGGCTCCCGTCCCTCCTGCCTGGCCTGGCTCCTGTGCATTGGGGGCGGGGGGGTTGGGGGACTGTGACTGCTCATGTCTCTCCTCCTCCATCCCCAACTCCGACTCTAGAGCCCTTGCCACGGGGTTAAGTGCCCTTCCCTGCTCTGGAGCTGCCCCCAGACTGGCTCCCCTGCCACACTTCACTGGGACCCTCTCCACGCCCGCCCCCTGCCCTTCCATGGGCCAGGGATTCTGAAGTTCATTCCTCAGAGGCTGGAGAAGTGTTTCCACTGCCCTAAACAGCCGTGGCCACGAGTGAAGAGGGGGAGGGCCCCAGTGGTGGCAGGATGCTGGCCTGAATGCCCAGGGCAGAGCACTCTCTGAGAGCACTCTCTGGGCCTCACTTTCCTCATCAGGAAAAGCCAGAGTCTCCCCCAGCTCTTGAGGGGAATCAGCGAGTGCCCTGAAGGTGCTAAGGCCCGTGGGGAGGAAGAGGGGGCCTCACCTGTAAATCAAGACGATCTGGAGTCCTAAATGCTTAATGCACCTCATTTAAGCCTCACAACAATCCCAGAGAGGAAAACAGAGGTACAGGGAGGTTCTCCTAGGCCCCAGGAGGCAGTGCTCAGGGCTGACTCCTGACTCTGGACTCAGGGATCACTCCTGGTGGGCTCAGGGGACCATATGTGGTATGCTGGGCTAGAACCCAGGTTGGCCACGTGCAAGTCCAGTGCCCTACCCACTGTACTACATCTCCTATCTCTCTGGTCCCTCCAATTTTTAGATTTTTGGGCCACACCCAGTGGTGCTCAGGGATTACTGTTGCTGGGGCTTCAGGGACCCATGTGGTGTCGTGGACTGAAGCCAGGTCAGAGGCCTTGTGTGCAAGTACACTACCTGCTGTACTCTCTCCAGCTGTCTTTTTTTTTTTTTTTAATGCTTTGTTTTAGGGTCTCACTGTCAGTGTTCATGGATTGCTAAGATCATATGCAGTGCTGGGGATGGAACCTGCGCTTCCTGCATGTCAAGTTTATGCTCCAACCTACTGAACTACGGCTCCGGTCCTGTAAAACCTTCTAAACTCAACCAAGGACTAGCGGGGAGGCGACATGGAGCTACTGAAGGTATTACATCTCACTCACTCCCAACAGCAGACACCCTATCCCCCATCCTCCCTGTTCCCCAGACCCCATCTCTTCCCTCGTCCCCACCTACCACTCCTCTTTGCTCAGAAGGCAAATGTGACGTGATTACAGCTGACACAGGGTGGCAGGACCAGAAGCATGAACTGCTCTGCTCTTCAAACCATCCTGAGGTTTGAGTGGACCACCCCAAATGGTCTCCTGTGCCCCACAAGTTTTCCCTGAATGCAGGGCCAGAAGTAAGCCCTGAGCATGGCCAGTGGCCCCAAAACCACACCAGTCTTAATCAAGTCTCACTTTGCCTTTGCAGCACTGTAGCAGGAGGAAGGGAATCAGCTAGCCCGGTCCCTTCTTGGATGAATATTTCATAAATGAATAGTTGGTAGCCTACATGAATAAATGGTTAGCTTCTTGAGCCAAGAGTCACTGGACAGGCTGCCGACTTTCTCAGGACTACAGCCTTTGTGCTTATTAGTATAGCCCAAACTCTCCTCGAACAAAATGGGGAAAAGCATTGCCTGCAGAGTAGAATATTAAGTCCCTGAGACCTCTCCTCTAAGATCCTGCATAACCCCTCGAGTTGGCCTCTCCAGTCCAGTGCCTCCTTGTTAGCTGCCCTGAACTCTCAGGACCCTTCAACAGAAGTCAAGCTGAGTAGAAACTGATTCAGCCAACACTGGGCCTTTGCTGATTTTACAAGGACCTGGTTATTGCAACCTGGTTGCAATAACCCTGTTGAGATCTCTTAATCTCTACGTGGTTATTTCCCTTCTTTTTGTCACTCTGATGGGGGCATCACACATGACTGTGGGCTTGCTGCTAGCCACACTCCTAGAACTGTGCTCCCAGGGCTCTCATCAGCTGGCCCCATGCTGGACTTTATGCTTGCACCTCAGGTGCTTCTAGCCACGCGTCATCCTGTCCTGATTCTTGTCCTCTACTGGGAAATACCAGGTTTCCCTAGTACTAACTTGATATTCTTTAAAAACAGGACACTTTTAATTCTGGGGTCACACCCAGTGGTGCTCAGGGGTTATTCGTGATTGAGTCCATGGATCACTCTTGACGGGCTTGGAGGACTATATGGGATGCTAGAGATTGAACTTGGGTCGGCATATGCAAGGCCAACGTGCTACCTGCTGCACTACAGCTCCAGCCCCCAAAACAGCCGGACCTTTATGAATACTGTTCATACTATAAAATCCCTCTGTGGAGAATTTAAGTACAACTATCACGACTATGTAGTCCAGAACATTTTCATGAACTCCCAGAGAAAACGAGGCCCTACCACTTCCTGCTGTCCTTGGTAACCATTCCCCATCCAAGGCTCTGGGCCTTTCATCTAAACAGAACCAAAGTGTGGTCACTTGTGGTCTGGTTTTCTGTGCTCTTAAAGAATCTTCCAGTCTCTTGGGGGCTGGAGCAATAGCACAGCGGGTAGGGCATTTGCCTTGCTTGTGGCTGACCTGCGTTCGATTTCCAGCATCCCATATGGTCCTCTGAGCACTGCCAGGGGTGATTCCTGAGTGCAGAGCCAGGAGTAACTCCTGTGCATCGCCGGGTGTGGCCCAAAAAGCAAAAAAAAAAAACCAAAAACCAAAAAAACACTTCCAGTCTTGGGACTGGACAGAGAATGGGGGAAGGGCGCTTGCCTTGCACACAGCCGACCAAACCAAACAAAAACCTTCAGAAGAATCCTCCCATCTCGAGGGGCAATTCCCCTGGCTTGTGTCCCCGGTCACTCCAGCTACCTGCAGCATCTCAAGGGACCTCGTCTCCTGAAGGCTAGCCCTGCCTCAGCATATCACAGCCGAACCAACACCTGCACATTACTTAAAAGTTTTTTTATTTAACTTTAATTTTTGAGGTAAAATACTTTTTTCTTTCAACTTCCATAACAAAATACAGAGCTATCAGATACCCCTGGAAAAAATATGTATATTATACATATATTTCTATAACATTACATCATATATATAATATATATGCAAAAAATTGAAGACTTTATAGAAAGCGGAACATCTAAAAGGCACTGCACAATGGAGTTCAGAGTACTTACATTTTATGTACATATACACACATAAATCTGCTTAAGCAAGTAACTAGTGAAGTCATCTTTCACTTGTGAATGCCTCAGTCACAAATCCCTGCCTCACAATTTTGTAACTCAAATATCTATATATTTCAAGACAAATTAACCTTGTGACTTTGTCCCACTGTCCCCCTCCCCCAAAACAAAAAAAGGAAGCAATCTTTCAAAGACTGGTTTAAAATTCTTTCAAACAAAATTAAAATATCGTGTTCCACTACTGTTGACGTAACCAAAAGGACACACATAATTATGGAATAAATAAAAATACAGGAACAGTCACTATCTGCTTGGGGTGTATGTGTATTTAATGCTTTAGAAATTTTCTTGGCCCACGGAGGACTAGGGAACAACCCTATATGGGGTTAATGCAGTGCAGCTTGAAGGGACTTGATGAATTGTTTATATTTTATTTCTAGCGATTCTATTAAAAACAAGACTCAGTAAGGCTGGAATCCCTAAAAAGTTCCTCCCCCCCGCCCCCCAACTATTTTCTGATAGTCAAAGAAGCAACCTATGATAAACAAGCTCTTGGCTAACAAAATTTTTGTTTGCAAAGTTTTATACATTTGGCATAGCAAAATTGGAAAAACTGGGGAAAAGAATAAATCGTTCCATTCCCCTTCCTCATCTGCTGCTGAAGATGGACAAGATGTTTGCAGAAGGTCTGATTCTGTCCTAGGCAGGTGACAGGTACTGTCACGAGTGGGTGGGGGGGATACTACCTCCTACATCTGAGAAATGGCCTCTACTACCCCCAGGCCCATGTACCAAGAAAGTCCAAGTACCCCTCTTCCTAAGGACCACCCCTGAACTCCAGTCCTGGGGTGCAGTGCAAATCAATCAGCAATTTATACTGGTGGAATGGCAATCAGAGGAAACAGCTAAACACCAAACTTCCCCCCCGCTTTTTCTTGGGGTGCTGGGGATTGTACGCAGGTCTCACGTACGCAAGGCATGTGAATTACTGCTGAGTCACATCCCTGGCCCCAATATCCTAAAGCCCAAAACATTGCTCTCTGGAGTTCAACAGTTTTTGAGTGTGTTTTCTTCAAGTGTAAAAGCAGTGACTTTTTGTTCAGACAAAAGCAGCATCTAGGAATGAATTCTGGCACTTGGGTTCTAGGGGGTTACAAGTATGCATCATGGATTTTGCTCCCTCTCATTTTAAAGGCCTCTTGTTTCTATTCCTGAGTTCATACCGACACTTGCCAGCTCCCCTCTAGTGGACAGAGGGCGGGGGGCTGGCCAGCCAGCCTCCCTGGTTAGATCAGGCAATGCCAAGCAGAGATTCCCTCTTCCTCCTGCCTGGACTAGCTTTCTGATTCGAGGTAAGTTGAGGTGCTAGAGAAACTGACAAAAACAACCAACTAAAGGCAGCCTGGTCAAGGTCTGAGTTACAAGGGACTCCTCTCATCCTGTACCCAGGGAAAGACCAGTCACTTGTGGCATCTGAATCAAAATGACAGGAAGGACAATTGTCCCAAACAGCAAGACGAACTCAAGTCAGGTCATCTAAAACTCGCCCACCTGCTCTAACCTCCAGAGTCCCTTTCACATGCACATATGCCAAGGATCACTCTCCTTCCACAGGAAAAAAAGACAACCCCGCAGTCTTCTCAGGATGCAGAGTCCATTTAGGTGGAGATGGGAATTGCTCCTACACAGTATCCCTGTGCCTGGCTCCTTGCCCCAAAGATACGAATTTCTCTTCTCCCTGATGCCAGGCTGATCTGAACCGGATCTCCATGATGCCGGCTTCTTTCTGTGCCTCATTAGGTACATCCATGTACTATTAGCTACACACACACACACACACACACACACACACACACACACACACACACACACACACACACAGAGCTGCAGCTTCTTTTTGCCCTACTAGTCCACTTTTGCTTCATGTAAGACCAACACCTCCCTGCTGTTCCAAGGTTGATAGAAGGGCATTTCCCATAAGGAAACAACTGTCTGTAAACTGCAGTCTCCTGGGGCACATGTTGAGGGAGCATGAGAACTGGGTGGAGCATGAACATGGCAAAGAAATGGGCATAGTGAAGCTGGTAACCCCTCGACACAACACTCAACTCTCTCTTACCAGACTGCCTCCAGCCCACCTCTCCCTTCAATCATAATGAACATCCATCTGCATCCCCAGCTACCTTCCTCGCCCCCAGCTATCACCTGCCCGTCACTTCCACAGCTCTGCTTCCTGCTACCCATGCCAGTAACAGCGAGAGGGGATGATGGCTAAAGTGCCACCTTCAAATGGACCCATGTTTCAATAATCCTGGAGTGTGGGAAAAACTGCCCACACCCCTTTTCCAGGTGGTTGGTGTCGGACCCGTATCTTGTTAAAGTGTGTTCATCGTTAAGGCTTGACTTCAGAACAGCGGACAGACCAGACACAGTGCAGAGACGGACCCCTGGCCCCCTCTTCAGCCGACGTGATCACAGTCCCACTTTGGTTTGGCTCCCCAAACATACAATGGAAAGAAAAAGCGAACATCATTTTTTGTTTTGTTCTTAAAGGCATTGGGTTACTTCCTTCTGCCCTTTTCTTTCTTCCCTGAACAAGAGTTTACAACTCCTCATGGCTTCTGAATTGGTGAAAAGTCCCAGAAATTCTCAGTGGGGCTTCCTGGTCTCGGCCGCAGGCAGCCCCGGCATCAGCCCTGTCCGCCCACCCTGGCAGTGTGCCACGTCTCCTGAAACCGGGGGTTTTCAAAAAGGAAAGGGGTGTGGGGAGCCAAACAACAATAAAGTAAAACAAGGGGAAAAAAAGAGAGAAAGGAACAACATCTGAACCGCCCCCACACCCAGCCAGTCTGAGATGATTAGTATCATGAAACATTTCAGGCTCAGTCTTCATGGTCTCTCACTGCTCGGCCAAGCACGCCCTTTCCCCTTTTGAGGTGAGGTCTCTGTCGGAGCCAGAGAAACTCATCAGAGCAAGAGAAATTCATCGATGGCTTTCCCTATATAAATACAATAGAAAGGAACCTGGAACCTGAACAATGGCGGGCCAATGAGCCTGGCCCCCTGGGAGTGTCAGAAGGGGGAGCCTCCACCGGAATCAGAGGCTCCATCTCCTCTCCACTCACCCCCTAGCCGTGGCCTGCTCACCAGGAAAGAAAGTGTGTTCATGTCCCACCTAATTTACAACAGAAGACGCCCCGTCCCTTCCCCTAACATAAAAATATAAGTCTATGCCTCTAGAATGATCAAACCAACCTAACTCCCTCCCCCGCCCCCCACCCCCCGACCTCGCTACATAAATACACGAATGCGTTGGGTTCTAGTATCAACAGCGCCGAATGCTATGGCTCTTAGGCGTCTGCCGCTGCTGTGGCCAGGCCCTGGGCCCCGGGGCTGCTCCAGGGTAACTTGCCGCCGTTCTTGCTCAGCTCTCGGGCTTCGGGGTCGTCGTTCCAGCGCCGCTTTAGGCGCAGCTTTGGCGGCATCAGGGCATCCTCCTTCTTCTCGGGGGCGCTGGCCTCTTTGCCAGGCCTGTCCTCACTGTCTTCCGCCACTTCCAAGGGTTCTTCACTGGAGGTGCCAAGGGGCACGGCTGGCCAGACAGGAGGTGCGGCTGGGCGGGCAAAAACAGCACCTTCCCCCTCCTCCCTGGTCCTGTGGGGCGCGGCGCCCTCGTCCTGGGGGCAGCCCTCCTTCTGGCCGGCACACTGCCGGGGGCTCTCGGCTTCCTTCTCGGGGGCTGGCTCCACCTTGATTCTTGGGGGCACAGGAGCCACAGGAGGGGTGGTGACGGCGGGGGCGGCCTCCTCGCTGCTCTCCACCCTCTCGCGGTGCTTCCGCCCCACGGGCGGGGGCTGCAGCTTGATGGAGAACTGGGCTGACTCCTCGGGGTGCATTTGGCACTGCAGCGGGGGGACCATGAGGCCCGGGTAGCGGGGAAAGGTCCGGGGACTCAGGTGGTAGTTGAACACGGAGCAGGCTTGAGAATGCAGGTAGTGTTTCATTTCCTCCGGATTGAAGGAGAAGCAACTGCTACTGGTGAAGGGGCTGAGGCCTGGGGACGGGCTGTAGGAGAAGATGGTGGGCGTCAGGGAGAGAGCTGGTGAGAGCGGGACGTTGAGGACCCCTCCTCGGCCAGGGACCGGAGACACGGCAAAGGGACTGTGGGGGTCAGGGTACATGCCGGGCCGACTGAACAGGGGAAGCATGATGTCAGGCTTGCGCTTCTGGGGGCCGATCCCTCCTCCGGAGACAGCATTCCGGGAGGACATGAGCTCCACGTTCCGGCGCCAGTCAGTGGCCGAGGCGTCCTCCAGCTCGGGCAGCTCCCCCTTTCTCTCGCTGCCGTTCACTGGCTCCTGGCCAGAAGTGCTCAAGGGGCCCGCAGAGAAGTGGCCCAGTTGCACGTCCCCGGTGGGGGAGTGGGTATCCAGAGGGGGGAAGTGGAAGCGGGAAGAAGCTGTGGGCACTGGTGGCGCACTCTGGGGAACCACACCTGGGGGAAGGACAAAAGGCCACATGAGACTATTTATTTATCAGCAGCACTTTCAGGCAAAACAGAGATTAGGGCAGTAAAAGCAACATTCTGGCTGGACAGATTCCCTAACTTCCTGTATATCCCAGCTGTTTTCTCCAGCCTCTGATGGTATCCTCCACTACTGAAACAATCATGGTGTGCTGATCAATATGCTGACAAAAATCTCAGGAGAGCAGAGACCAAGGATCACAACACATTTTAGGCAGTTTGGGCCAACAATTAGTACGTGCTCAATAAACATTAGTTCCATAAACAAAAACCTCTGCCTCTAGATCTCTACTATGAATATACATAGACACCACTTGTTTCAATTCTCAAGTTTGCAGTGTCATTATTTTCTGCCTTACTCTTGACTCTGAGCTCAGGGATTACTCTTGGCGGTGCTCTGCCGGGGGTCCCATATGGGATGCTGGTGATCAAACTTGGGTTGGCCATGAGTAAGGCCAGTGCCCTACCCACTGCACTATCGAGCCTCCTTATTCCGGTAATTCTGGCCATATCTATAATGCAAGCAAACCAACCAAGCCAAACTGGAGACAGAATCACTGCATCCAAACACCCTAGAGATGTCCCCCTCACACATTTGGAAATAAGTAAGATCATTATTTGTTGGTAGACGGTGTCTCGGTCATTTCCAGTGGCGGGGGCTACTCCTGATCACTTCGTAAATCCCAGTGGTGTGGTGGGGCTACTCCTGGTAACTCTGTAAATCATGGTGCCTGGCGTGGGGGATATGTGGTCTGGGGACTGAACTAGGGTTGGCAGTCTGCCAACTGTACTGCCTGTACTGCCTCACGGGCCCCATGCAACTGTATTTTAAGAACAAAAACACTTGAACAAAGGCCCAGGTGGGGGCTCAGGGATGTGGCTCAGGGATGTGATATGGTTCCCCCCTTGCAAGCGTGAGGCCGCATTTCACCCCTACAGGTCCCTATTTGTGATATGTGAACCTCTAGACATTGCAACAGTGGAAACAAGGTGGGGGAGGGGATGTTGGTCAAGGAATGTTCTTAGCGACAATGAGATACTAACTCACACCAGTGAGAATGGCATATATCAAAAATAGTAGGAACAATCTGTGTTGGTGGGGATGTGGTGAAAAAGGAACTCTTATCCACTGCTGGTGGGAATGTTGTCAGGTACAATCCTTGTGGCAAACAGTATGGAGAGTTCTCAGTAAACTTAGAAGTGAATGGCCAGGGGCTGGAGAGATAGCACAGCGGGTAGGGCGTTTGCCTTGCACGCGGCCGACCCGGGTTCAAATCCCAGCATCCCACATGGTCCCCTGAGCACGGCCAGGGGTAATTCCTGAGTGCAGAGCCAGGAGTAACCCCTGTGCATCGCCAGGTGTGACCCAAAAAGCAAAAAAAAAAAAAAAAAAAAAAAAAAAAAAAAGAAGTGAATGGCCATATGACCTGGCAATTCCACTTCTGGCCATCTATCCCCAGAACATAAAAACACTCTTTCAAAAGTTCGTATCAATGCCATTATTCATTGCTGCACTCAGTACAACAGCTATGGAATCAACCTAGGTGTCCAAAGATAGATGAGTGGATTATGACGATATGGTATATATACACAATGGAATACTACCCAGCTCTCAGGAATGTAGTTATGCAATTTGCTGCAACATGGTTGGAACTGGAAGGTGGTATGTTAGGTGAAGGAAGTCAGAAGAAGAAAGACAAACACTGGATGATCTCACTTATCTGTGGAATACAGACTACTGGATGAGGAAATGTACTGTAGAAAAAGAGGGATGCTTAGATCATCCTCAATCCTATTGTTTAGAAAGGAGACAGAGACAGAAGGAAAGAAATCAAGGAGGAAAGAGAACAAGAAGTAATGGGTTTGGGGCTGGAGCGATAGCACAACGGGTACGGTATTTGCCTTGCACGAAGCCGACCCAGGTTTGATTCCCAGGTTTGATTCCCAGCACCCCGTATGGTCCTCCAAGCACCGCCAGGACTAATACCTGAGTGCATGAACTAGGAGTAACCCCTGTGCATTGCCGAGTGTGACCCCCCCCCAAAAAAAGTAATGGTTAACAGGAAATCAGGACTTCAGTTATACCAATGATATGAGGGAGGGGTATAGCCATATACCCCCAAACCAGATTCAACAGAACTAAAAACATGAGCTCTAAACTGCAACCACTGAAACTTTGTAATGTGCCTGTTAAGTTGACAGGCAGGGGTGGAGTGGGGGTTGGGATGGGGAGGGAATCTGGGAACACTGGTGTTGAATTACTGTTATTAACTATCAGTAACTTTGTAAATCATGGTTCTTTAATAAAAAAAACTTTTCTTTTTAAAAAAGGAGTGTTCTTAGGTTTTTGATCAATGTTGCTATATAATCACTACTTCAAAGAGATTCAACTTGCTCTCTCCCAATCTTTAGTCCTGCTAACTTTTTTTTTTGCCTTTTTGGTGGTGTTGGGGACTAAGCCCAGACCTAGGAAAAGGCAAATACTCTCCCAGGGAGTCCTAGGCCCAGCACCTAACACTTACTATAGTACTGTAGCACTGTCGTCCTCTTGTTCATCGATTTGCTCGAGCAGGCACCAGTAACGTCTCGATTGTGAGACTTGTTACTGTTTTTGGCACATCAAATATGCCACGGGTAGCTTGCCAGGCTCTGCTCTGTGGGTGGGATGGAGGACTGGGTCGGCCGCGTGCAAGGCAAACGCCCTACCCGCTGTGCCATCGCAACATTTACTATAATGAATATTTTCATTCTTCTTTCAATATTTCTCAAGGACCGGAGAAGACTGGAAGGAAATTCAGGGCCCTCCCCAGATCACTTGCTAAGACCTGAAACTCTCAGCAGAAACTGCACTAGGGCTCACTAAACTATCAACACCAGAGGCTCCCAACCCTCAACTTTCCCCAAAGGTCCTTCTGCGACAGTAGAGCAAAGACACACCATGGGAGGCCTCAGGGGCCCTAGGGTTCCTGGGAGCTAGCAGTGGCTTCTAGAAGCCAGGCAGGCTCCTTCTACTCCCCACACAGAAATATGGAGGAAACAGCCAAGTAAGTGAAAGAAGGGCGATCTACAAGAATGTGACAAAGGCACACAGGGCTTGGCATACTTTTCACACACACACACAAAAAAAACAAAAAACAAACAAACAACAAAATAAAAAACCCCTGTTTTCACAAGGGCGGCAGGGAGATAGCTCAGAGGCAGAAAGCATATGCTTTACCCGTGCAGCCTTGTTCCTCCAGTCTCCCAATTATTGGAGGTGGTCCCTTGAACCAAAACCAGAGGAAAATGACCTGTTCCCATCAGCAGCCACATACTCCTGTTCTCATACAAGCCCCAGGGGACCTGGAGAGTCTCGGTTCCTAGGCACAGATGACTGAGTGTCATCAAGCTTGAGTCACATGCCCAAATGGGTGTCCATGGCAAACTGCTCGATGGGCTCAAACAATTAGGAAAAGCCTATTTTTCCCCCTGTGGATGACTCCCTTTAGTGTGCTCTGTGTCAGAGAGAGAGAGAGAGAGAGAGAGAGAGAGAGAGAGAGAGAGAGACAGAGAGAGAGACAGAGAGAGAAAAGAGAGTCTCTTTCTTTAAACATAAAATTTGAGGGGAGTTGAGGGTATTGGGTTAAAAATCTATCAGTCTATTATTGATTGTTTTGGGTCGTGATTTTTTTTAACTTATAACACACTTATTCAAAAGCAAAGCCAAGCCAATAAACCACTTTTATGTGCTAACACCTGAATTAAGTGCTGTTAATTAAAAAGTAAGCAGTGAGGTTTTGTTTTTGTTATTTTAAAAACCGGAGAAGACCTTACCAAGGTAGCACATTGTTAAATCTGCAGGAAATAAAAGCTTAACATTTCCCAAATATTAGACTTTCTAGGGAGTGAAGGCAGGCAACACCTAGACGCCATGCTGGTGAGGCAGCATTCTGTGCCCTCCGTCACTGACTAACTGTAGCAGCCCTACTTTAGGTTCCATATTGAGAGAGCAAACCTGTAAGTTTGTTAGGAAAAAAAATTAATTCACTGATTTAAAAAAACAACTTTGAATAACACTGCTTTTATACCATTTTCATGGCATCACCATGCACTGATAGGAAGACTTGAAAACCCGTGTCTGCATCTTACTTCTGGAACCTGCTTTATGTAGTCATAACTGATGGGTCTTTGGCCGCCCCCCTCTGGCAAAGTGGAGAAAAGTCTTTTCCTAGGTTCAAGTCCTATTTTCAATTCCTACCAACTGTTGAGTTATGTGACAGGCGGAACAGTTGCCTCATTAAGATGAAAACTAAAGTAGTTAGCATGGACCAGATCTTGGCTAACAGCCTGCGCACCAGGTGACACTTCCTGGGTGTGGTAGTATCTGTGGTAGTATTATGGGTGGTCATGGAGAAGGCCCTTGTACTCAGGCCACATGCTGACGCTTACAGGGGTGAATGTCATGATGTCTGTAACAATCTCAAGTGATTAAAAAAGATCACAAATGATTTATAAGTAGAAAGAGATAAAGTAAATGTGCAACAATGTTAATATTTAGCTAGATAGGATATGTGAGAGTTCACTGTTTTCTGTAGGTTTCAAGTTTCCCAAAAGGTAGACTCACAAAACCCTGGAGGCAGAATGGCTTCTGGCCCACCCTGGAACTGCCTAGCCTACCAGGTAACCCTCTGATCAGTGTGTTCTGTATCATTCCTATGTATATATACATATATTTTATATGTATATATACATAGTGGGGCCATATCTTGCGGTGCTCAGGGGTTACTCCTGGCTCTTCACTCAGGAATCACTCCTGGAGAGCTCAGGGGACCATATGGGATGTCAGGAATTGAACCTAGGCCAGTTGCATGCAAGGCAAGTGCCTTACCCCACTGTACTATCTCTCCAGTCCCGCTTTCCAGTATTTTTTATGCAAGTCAACGCTAAGGTGCATTTAAAAATGTATCTTACAGGATTAACAGTATGGAAGTATTCTGCCCTAAACTGTTAAAAATGAGCACAGTTGTGAGGGGGAGAGAAAGAGTTCATTCACTTTACTTTCTCTTTATAAACCTCTACATTATTTGACTGCTACAGAAGCACGTGTGTTCAAAAGGACAGATTAAACTAGCCCAATTATCAACCACCATCTCAGACAAGGATCTCCCTGGCCCACAGACTCTCAGTCAGTGGGGCCCTATGTCTTAAGAGATTTATCATACACCCGTGTGTTTTCAACTCCAACAATCTTAGGCATTTTAGCTCTCCTGAGAAACTGTGAAGTTCCTGAAAGGATAGAACACCTTGCCCCCTCAATTTTTTTGCGGGGGGGGGGTGGTGGTGGTGGTATTTTAAGGCTTAATACATTATTTGTTAAAATGAATTCTAATGCTAGGGAGGAATGCATGGATCTATCAATAAGGACCAAAATAACTCAGTTTATCTCAGAAACTATTTTCTGAAAAACTTAGTAACTATATTCAATTTATTTTAACCATTCTTTGACTTTGCCATCATCCTTAATCTCAGAATCTTTGAAAATGTGAATCTTGAAACTTTACCAGGCAAAGAGTGAGATAATTCACAACACTAAGCAAAATGCCCCAATGAAGCAGATAATTCAACATGGCTCAATAAACTTACATTCCTTTGTCATCATAAAAGATAACCTGGAACATTTGATCTCTGGGTAAAAGTTCTCTAAGAACTAATGACTTCGTTCTTTGGATTTATCAGCATCCAGGACGTAAGCAGCAGTGTTATTTTGTGGGTACTGTTTTGCTTTCCCTGTGACTTTCTGATTAAGATCTGGAGCTTAGTTAAGGATCAAGGTTGGCTTAATTGCCTTCAGGCAGAAGGAGGCATGCTAGGCCACTACAGTTAAGTTTCCAGACCACAGTTTTCAAAAGGCCCAGATTTCCTCCACCACCAAGAACTTATTTACCAGCCCCACCCCACCCCCAAGGGGTATTTGGAGCTCCACTCCAGGCTAAGTGGCTGAATTCCTGAGGTTTTCATAGATAAAATGGGTCGTCCAAGACAGAGGACAGGACCAATAAAGCCTTTGGGATGGAGGCAGAAGTACAGAAAATCAACATTCTTCAAAACTGCTTGAGAACCTGAGTCCCAATTCCTCTAGGCATACAGGGAGGGGCAAGAGTGAAAACGAGAGGAAATGAGATTCCAGGGGCTAGAACAGGTTTGATTTCCTAACGCCTCTCCCTCAGGCACAAGGAAAGAAAACAGGTTGTAATTAGAGAGACACATTCCAATACCACTTCATTTTTTTTTTTTTAAATGCATGCCCCAGGGACAGGAGGGAGTGTCTCCAGGAGCAGCGATGGGACTGTAATGATAGCGCAAACCAAACTGCCCTGACTTGTTGTGTAGTAATTACACATCTGCAGTGGATCTCAGCAAGGCTACATTCTCTCAGCCACACCCCCGCTCTAATTTTTCAGGTTTCTTCCAACATTTCCTGAAGTTGCAACAGGACAGAGTCACAAATTTCTCCGCCTTAACACACAATACTATAGAGACACTGTACTAATGAACGGATCAAAAACTATTTAAATACAATCTATTTTCTGAGGCCAGGGGTATGAGTTGTTTAAAGAACACAAAACCAGTATTAAAAAAAAAAAATAATAATAGGGGCTGGAGCAATAGCACAGCTGGTAGGGCGTTTGCCTTGCACGCGGCCGACCGAGTTCGATTCCCAGCGTCCCATATGGTCCCCTGAGCCCCGCCAGGAGTAATTCCTGAGTGCATGAGCCAGGAGTAACCCCTGTGCATCCCCGGGTGTGACCCAAAAACCAAAAAAAAAAAAATAAAATAAAAGAACCTGTCAGAGACCGACTTTGCTCTCTGAATAGAGAGAACCCCCAGAAAGATCTAAAACATCCAGGAAGAGAGCAATGCTGTTACCCAGGGTGGGGTGGGAAGAATGGGGGCAATGGGGACAGAAGGGACAAGTCACCCCAGAGTCTGGCTCTCAGCTGCTGGTGCAGATCAAAGGCGCTGCTTTTTCACTGCAACATATAAACCTCCCCTTTTGTGATGAGGATGCTGTGGTTTTGATGACATTCACTTGATAAGGGAGAGCTTGTAGTTTCATAGAAAATCGGAAGTGTTTGTAGAAAAAGGTTTGCTTCTGTGAAAGACACTGGGCAGGGCACTGAAACTCTTTAAGTCTTGAATTTAAAAGTTCAATCTAAACACAAGGAGCATCGTTTCTACAGAGGACAGTGAGACTGCAAGGAAAAAGGGAACCAAACATAAAGATGGAACAAACCTCACAATGGCTGGTACAGTGCCTATCACCCCCTACACTGCAAAACTTGGAAAACCTTCCAGAACACTAAGGCAATCCAAGGAACCACCGGTACTTGAGTGTTGGTACAACCCCCGTACACACATTAGGTTTTGACTTGGGGTTTAAAAATTGTTTTGGGGGCCATACCAGGCGATACCTGGGGGCTGATCCCCACCTTAAGAGTGCCCAGACGTGCTGGATGGGGTCGATGCTGGGGAGCAAACCCAGATACACCGGCCTGCAGAGCAGGTGCCCCAGCTCTTCCAGCTACCTTCCTGGCCCAACCATTCTTTTTCACTCAAAAGACTGTTCACTGAGTAAAGGTTGCATCTTACCACTTGACCGAATGTTGATGAATGGGTAGTTGGGCATCACCAGCTTGTTGAAATTAAACTTGTAAGTGAATCTTTTTCCTTTTGTTTTATGAAGGATCCTCTTGTTGTAATAGTATCTATAAAAATAGGAATGTAGGTCAAATTACTTTCTAGATATTGAAAGTAATATCTAGGATTTGACTCATTTAGGTAACCACTAAAAGCCAACACTTCTTGCTTGAAGTCAGAGGGTCCCCAACTTACTACCATCCCTTTTGGGGAGGGGGGAAAATTACCTAGTGGACCCCAACTCCTAAAATTTATCTTCTTTAGGCAATAAACAGAAAGTACCCTCCATCTATGCAGGGGTGTGGAAGTGCCTGCTTAGGTAAACACGACTAACTCTTAGTTATAAAAGTCCCCACTATCCTTCTTCAGCAACCTTGCCCGAGGTTAGGGCCGGGGGCCTGACTTTTCCCATGATGCCTTCCAACCACATTTTAGTCCTTGGCTCACAGTCTCATCTTTTGCTCCTTAGCACCTATCCTAGCATAGGATATTTAACTCTTTTCTTACTCTTCTCTGTGGCTCTACATTTTCAATTATTTCCCACTCCATTTCCTTCCAGTTCCACAAAGTCTGGTGGAAGACTAAATGGCCTTTCTTGGCTCTGCTGAAGTGGGGGCAGACAGGTTTCTGGAGAGACTGGACCTGGTCAGTGTGAAAGCCGAAGTCTAAAGTATAGAGCAAGAACTGGAGAGGTGTCTCCGGTCAATTCAGGGTACGTGCTGATTTGGAAGAGAGAAGCATCATGCTCAGGGGACTGTGAGAGGCCTCAGCAAAGCTACTTCATGGTTTTTCTATTCGGGGTCACCATGAATCCAAGAAAGAAGGGGCACTCTAACTGAGCTGGAACTTTCAGCCCTAAATCTAGCCAGCAGCACAGCCTAGAAACGGCTTTTTGGCCCCGTGAGGGGGTAAAGGACTATGAAGTGGAGTGACTTGGAGCCATGCAAGGACTGACCACCAAGCCGGCAGAGTTGACTGGTTCCACACAGCACACCAACCTCCTATGCCCGCCTCACTCTTTCTAGTTTCTTCCAGGAGTACCGAAAGGGGAGCAAGTCTAATATTATTTCCAACAGGGAAGTCTAAACTAATCCTCTGGATTAGAGAACGAGCTCCGATCCATGTTTCACCATACACTCCCGCCCACCACAGAGCAGAATCGGCTGTCTGTCAGGATCCAGTGCCAGCCTCGTTGGAATTCCCTCCTACATATAACCAAAGATATGCCTTTTCTCCTCCGGGGCCTGTGCAACTCAGATTAAACAGCTCTTCTCCACCCACTTTCAAGCTACACATTATTCACGAAGCTAGTATAGTCTCGGATCACCTGATACCTTAAAAAAAAAAACAAAACTGACATTCACCAAACCGCTTAGTCTCCTTCTAAGCTGCTAACACCAGGGATCTGGGAATCCTTTCCCTCACCTGAGGGCCCGGCTCAGCTTGTCATAATTCATCTGTGGTTTGCACTTCCTGCGGCCCCAGAGGCGCGCCACCTCGTCTGGGTCCTTGATGACGAACTCCCCGTACTCTCCCTGCTGCCAGGCGATGACATGGCGGAACTCTTCCTTCTGCAGCAGCTCCAGGATGAAGTGCCACAGCTGGATCTGCCGGGAGCCTGGGGACGACTCTGTTTTATAGGCCCAGTCCGGGAACTGATACCCTTCAGCGCACACGAGGAAAGAGCAAGACAGTGAGAGGTCAGACAGACAGACAGACAGACAGACAGACAGAGACAGACAGACAGACAGACACACACCCCTCACATTCCCAGGCTCGGGAATCTCTCGAATGCTGTGCAAACAGGCCAGCAACACCCTTTCAGCCCGTCGGGTCTAACCACAACAGGTGAGAGAAACGCACCGCAAAGTCACTGATCCTTGGGTGATCGTTAAATATGGGAGGCAGAGAGCTCTACCCGACTGCCCTCCGCTTTTACCCCTATTCTGGTTTTGGAAATCACACATCTGCTTTTGAGGGTGCACAAAAGTTCCCAAGGGAATGAATAGGAAAGCTGGGCTAATGATTGAGGAAAACTCGGATGGAGAGCTCTGACGCCCAAGGCTGATGTTGTGTCTCTAGCAGGAAAGCTGACGCCGTGGACGAGGGTGTGGTTCACAGGTTAAATATACACAGGAAATGAGCCCTCAACTGTGAGACCAGTATCCACCCGGTCAAGAGGTGTCAGGTGTGGCCTGGCATTTGTGAACAGAGTCCAGGTGGGGAGAAAGGCACCTCGGAGGGGAAACACAGGCACACCAGAGAGGATCAACTGGGGCTCACCTCCACCTCCTTCTGGCTTTTCCACGATGCTACAGCCTGCTTTCATTTTCACCCTCCTGTGAGAGAGACAAGCCACATTAATGACATGAAGGTGTGATTTGTTTGTTCTCCTCCTGAGGTTTCTGGCACAGCCTTCTCCCAAACTTCCCTTTTGCATCTTAGCCTCCTTATGTAACCCTCTTTCACACATGTCACCTCCAAACTGCTAATCCCCAAGTCATCAAATGATGGTCCTCAGGTCATCTGCCTCAAAGGCTGCAATTATCTTTCACCTGACTTTAAGCCACAAAGTGTAAACACCGTCTTTAATATTTGCCTTCTTCCTCCTGACCAGCCCTTCAAATAAGAAAAGGGAAGGGGACAGTGAGACAGGTTCTAAAAATGCAGCCAAAACAAGTCCGCCAGTTTGTCTTCCATCACTAGATAAGCCCCGATGCCAAGATACACAAGCCTGTGTTCTCCCAGTTTGTTAAAGAATGGGGGAATAAAGGAAAAGAAAAAACCTGATTGCCACTCAAGGATGAACATCTAATCTTGCTTCATTTGGGAGAAGGAAAAGCATCCCTCACTGAATACCTGGGATACAGGCAGGAAGTAAACACCTATGTTTGGACAGTCACTCTAGCAAAAGCCGACAATTCTGCTGCACGAAACCTTTTCTCTGTTTATCCCTTTCTCAGGAAGAAGGGTCGAGGGGGGAGGGGGCATTCTGAGCATCTTCAGCGCAGTCTGCGGGAGGGATGCTTGCTGAGGTCTGATTCATCCCTTCCAGATTCACAGTCCTTCCACAAACGTACCGTTCCCGGCAGCAAGCAGCCTTGTCAGTGGACCCTTCGGGAAAAGGGAGGGAAGGGAAGCGGAGGGATGGAAGAAACTGGCAGAGGAGATGCAGGCGGGAGGGGGGCAGAGCCCCCCCTTCCCCAGGGAGGCCGCTAGGCTCTAAGCACCCACATTAGCAGGAGCCTGGAGGGAATGCAGGTCTCCACGGTGGTGATGGGGGGGAAGTGGGGAAGTGTAAAAAAAAAAAAAATCCTTAATCTGGGAAATCTCTCCCACCCCAAGATCCCTCTGGCTCCTCTGAACTTAAGCGGCTAGTTTCGGTCTACACAGCGAGAGCAGGGACCGAGGAGGAGGAGCTCAGTAGCCCAGAAGGAGGAAAAGAGACACACCGGGTCTCTCGCACACAAACACACACCACGATACATAATAACAAACCCCGGAGTCGAGTGGCAGCTTCCTCCGGCGCCCGCTCCCGTCTCGGTGACAATGAGGGAGGAAAAGCTCTCATTTCCCACCCCCACCGCAGGAAGCTTTCCCCGGCCCCCTCGCTTCTCCGGCGCATCCGACCGCCGGGCCGTCCCGGGCCCGCAATGCCCTTCACGGGCTCGCGCCGGGGTCCCAGCCCCGCGGCACACGCAGCGCCCGGCCCGGAGGGTCCCTGCCGGCGCCCGGCCGCGCGCGCCGAGGACCGTCCATCCTCGACACACGGCTTCTCCGCGCCGGCCCGGCGCTCGCTCGCCCGCGCTCGGCTGACGACCACTCCCCGCGGCTCCCGGCCGCCACGCCCGCCCCGGCCCGCCGCAGCCGCCTGTCAGTCGCCCCGCTCGGGGCTCCGCGGAGCCGCCGCACCCACGCCGCCCGGGTTCCCCCCCGGCGCCCCGCACCGCCGGGTCGCCTCCTCCGCGCAGGCCCTGCCGAGAGGGTGCGGAGCCCGCGGGCGGCCGCGACCCTCCCGGACGCCGACTCCGCCGAGACGCCGGGGCCCGCACCGGGGAGCCCCGGCGGCGGCGGCAGCCAGGCCGAGCGCGCTCACCTCTCCCCGGCGCGGTCGCTCGTCGGTCCCGTCTCCTCCGCGGCGTCGCCGGCTCCTCCTCATCCACCCGAGCAGGAAGTGACCTCCGCGGCTGCTGTCGTCACTTCCGCGCCAGCCCGCGGGCGGGGGCGCAGGCGGCGCCCTGCCGCGGGGAACCTCGCTGGGCGGCCGGCCTCACGCGCGCACTTCCGCCCACACACGCGCACACTTCCGCCCGCGCGCCGCCTACGTCACGCTGCGGGCTCACGTACAGCACCGTGTCTGTGTGTGTGTTTGTGTGTTGGGGGGGCGGGGACCTACGTCGCGCGTCTCCGCTGCTACCCCGGCATCCACGCCTGGCCCGCTGCTCCCGAGGAGGGGCCCTGGGACGAGACCCCGGTTTCCCGCAGGACGTCCTCGTGACCTCCGGAGCGCGGAGCTCTTCTTGCTTCTCGGAGAAACGGCCCCGCACGTCCGCCTGCCGGCGGCCCAGCGCACCCATGCCGGGCTTGGGGAAGCGTGCGACGACCAGTTCTCCCCGCTGTCAGCGCGCTGCGTTCTTGCCTTATTTGGATCGCAGCTGCTGGCCCGCTCCAGTCATTCAGTGCACCCCCTTTTTTTCTTTCCAGTCTACCATTTGTTCCGGTTATTCAATGACACGTATCTTGGCGGAGATGGGGGAGTTTGGGGTCCCCGATGATGCTCAGGGCTTACTGCTGGTGATGCTTTGGAAACCTTACGTGGTGCCAGGGATGGAACTGGGCCTGCCTCGTGCAAGGCAAGGAGGGGTCTTATCCCTGCGTTATCTCTTGAGCCTCAATGACTCATCTTGCCCAAAGCATTTTGTTTTTCCTTAAAGCACGATTAATGGGAAAGGATCTCAAGCAGTTCAAGTTTATCACACCCCTTAAATCGAGGAATTTTCAAGCCTAATGTCATTCAGGAGGCAGTAGAAAGAGGTCAGGGGCTATTAGTAAAAGCGAAATTAAGTAGGATGAATAAAGGTATGCCAGAAGTGAAGATGTAACCGATTATGGGGCGAAGGATACACTTCGGGACAGTTCATCTAGCTAAACATAATCCAACAGTGTTTCTCAAAGCTTGGGGGAAACTGGAATATTAAAAGGGTGGCAGCCGGAGCTTTGGATAAAATTGGAGGTGCCTTCTCTTTGTTTTCTTAAGGTATTTCCAGAGATGCTGCTTGAATGATTCTTTTTTCCTAAAAAAGGAGGCAGGAGGTGAAATAAGTTTGGGAACAACTGCCTTGTTCATAGGAGCTAACCGTGTAGCTGTATTAAATGTGTTAATACGTGACTAGAATAGAGAACGGCATATTATAAATATGGGAGATGAGCAAATATTGGCACCAGTAATAATTATAATGCTCATTATAAAAATCCTTAATTTCTCACACTACCCACACCACTCTTTGTCATTGTTTCAACTCAGAACCAAGGCGATCAAGAATGAGCAGCTTCAGAAAGTCCAAGATCGCCACTCTCAGGTTCCTACCAACACTCACCTCCAAGGACTCTTTTACAAAGACCTAGAAACTTGAGTATAGGGACTCTTTGCTTCTTATTCACCCTAGACTCCTAGTGACTCTCTGATGCTGTTTCTCTAATTAGGGTCACAAAGGATGACTTGAGTAAACACAATTAACAGAGATAAACAGGTCTCTACCTGGCTGGATTCTGAATGGATATATTAAGAAATGTTTATATGTTAGTTGAGCTCAACAGAGTTTTTACATTGAGAATAATCACTTGTCTGAAACTCAGCAGGTGAATTTGGGTTTGATAAACTGGAAATTCCCTAAGCATTAGGGGATCTGGGTAAGTAAGCTCTGCTCTGCTGGTGTAGAATCTGGGGACACTGGGATGACTAGGGACTTCTTATCAAGGTCCCTATCCACTTTCTCCTTCACCACGGCTCTAGCTACCTTCTTTGTCCGCTGCAGGCTAGCTTTCACAACTTGGCGCCTCTCTTTTGTTTCTGAAGGAGCATGAGCATTCTGAAAGCATGGGGGTGGAACACTCAGACACATTCTAGGAGTCAAGACAGGTCGTAATCACTCTTGAACTTCCACTTATTCAAAGTCATCTTTGTCTCTGGACACTGCTGTCTGCCAGCCCCGCTTCCCACCCATCTTTATAGTTCTTCTCTGTGTCGGTGAGGATAAGTATCTGTTTTAGAACTCACAATCTCAACTCCACTTCCCGAGTAAAGTAGCTATTCCATTACTTCTTAGAGTTAAAAAGGAGAGAGAAGGGGCCATAGAGACAATACAGCACATAAGGTGCTTGCCCTGGTTCAATCCCAGGCACCCCACTGGGCTAGCCGAGCACCACCAGGTGTGATCCCTAAGTACTGAGCCAGGAATAAGCCCTGAGTGCCACCAGGTGTGGCTTCAAAACAGACAAGATAGTAGTGAAAAGAACCCCTAGGGGCTGGAGCGATAGCACAGCGAGTAGGGCATTTGTCTTGTATGCGGCCATGCAGGGTTCGATTCCCAGCATCCCATATGGTCATCCCAAGCACCGCCAGGATAATTCCTGAGTGCAGAGCCAGGAGTAACCCCTGTGCGTCATTGGGTGTGACACACACACAAAAAACTCTTAAAATTAATTTTTCTTCCACAAGCTCTTCCCTAGATGTATGTGTTTCTTCCTCCACTTTCTCTTTGTTTATTGTCTCTATTTTCAATCTTGCACTGAAGAGTTTCACTATGGCACCTCCCTGACCTCACACGGGACATAAATGCCTTTCTCACTGCTCTTGTAGGTTACTGGGGGATCCTCTGGAGTCTCCAAGGTCACATGTGTTTCTATTAGTGTGCTTGCTAGATTGCAGCCCCTCAGAGCTGGAAGCACAGTTAGTGGAGCCCATGGTGTCCTGAGCACGTGTGTGCCATAGTTTAAAATGCCTGGTGGTAATTTCCTTCTCTGCTAAATTAGGGGCTGATGTGCTGCAGAGTCTAGACTCTCCCCCGACCCTAGCTCCCCCGCTCCCGTCCCGCCACTACCCCTCTGGCTGGGTCTCCCAGTTAAAAGCAGGTCATCTCTTGCCTCCAAGTTACATCTTCACCCAACTGGGATTCAGGATAACCCGTTTTCAGTAGTGGTTCTGCCGTTTGCCAACTGATGAGTGGCTAGATGTCTCTGAGTTTGAGCCTCCTCATGTGTAAAAGAGGACCCTATTGGTATCCTTGATGAGTCCTTGATGAGGGCAGAGTGTAATAATGACATGGAGGGCCTATAAACTAAGAAACCTTTTACAGAGATCAGAATCATGATTACTCTTGCTGCCAGCTTTAGCCATATACTGTTTTTGGAATCAAGACCTCAAACTTGGGGTCAGAGAGATAGTATAGAGGCTAAGGCACTTGCCTTGCCCTTGGCCCACCTAGGTTTTTTTTAAATCTAATTTTTATATGCATTTTATATATCTATATAATATTAAACCACCTTGAAATACATAGTTACAAAGTTGTTCATGATTGGGTTTCTACCATACAATGTTCTAGCACCTGTTCCTTCACCAGTGTACATTTCCCACCACTAATGTCCCTAGTTTCTGTCCTTTGATCCCCTACTCCCAGTCTGCCTTTATGGCAGGCACTTCTCTCTCTCTCTCTCTGGCTCTCTCTCTCTCTCTCTCTCCCTCTCTATTTTTCCTTTAGGGCATGATGGTTCACAGTACAGGTACTGAAAGGTTATCATGTATATCCTATTACATACTTTGAGCATTCCATTCATGTCCAGAATGGTCATTTCCAATTAGAACTGTCATAGTGGCTCCTTCTCTATCCTAACTGTACTCTCCCCAACAGTTGTGGTCAGTTTTCAACCATGGGCCAGTCCTCATGTCCCTCGTTTCTACTGTCTTTGGGTAATAGTCTCATACTATGCTTTTTGTATCCCACAAATGAATGCAGTCATTCTATGTCTGTCCCTGTCCTTCTAAATCATTTCACTAAGCATGATACGCTCCATGTCCATCCTTTTTTTTGTGTGTGATCTCCTGGCTCATGCACTCAGGAATTACTCCTGGTGGTGCTCAGGAGACGATATGGGATGCTGGGAATTGAACCTGAGTGGGCCGCATGCAAGGCAAATGCCCAACCTGTTGTGCTATCACTCTAGCCCCTTCATGTCCATCCATTTATAAGCAAATTTCATGAGTTAATTTTTTTTGGTGGCTACATATTCCATTGTGTAGATGTACCATAGTTTCTTTAACCAGTCATCTGTCCTCAGGCACTCGGGTTGTTTCTAGATTCTAGCTATTGTGGATAGTGCTGCAATGAATATAGAAGTGCAGATGGCTTTTCTGCCGTGTGTTTTTTGGCCACTAGGGTATATTCCCACAAGTGGTATTGCTGGGTTATATGGAAACTCAATTTGTAGTTTTTTAAGGAATGCCAATACTGTTTTCTAAAAAGCCTGAACCAGTCAGCATTCCCAATCAACAATGATTAAGAGTCCCTTTCTCTGGTAGAGGGATGGGCACTTGATCATTGTATGACTGAAACACAAGCACGAAAGTTTGTAAGCCTATAACTGTACCTCATGGTGATTCACTAATTTAAAAAAAGTAAAAAAAAAAAAAAAAGAGTCCCTTTCTCTTCACTTCCATGCCAGCACTAGTTGTTCTTGTTCTTTTTGATGTGTGCCGGTCTCTGTGGACCCACCTAGGTTTAACTCCTAGCACCCTAAATGATTTCCTGAGCCCTGTCAGGAGTAATCCCTGAGCATAGCTAGGTGTGTCCCCAAAACAAAACAAAACAATTAAACAAAAAAAAAATTACTCAAACTTGATAGCTGTTGTCAACCAATTTCACAAGTGTTGAGTTGAGCAGATTTAATGTTTCAACCTTGTGTAGGAACCTAATGGAAAAGAATTTTACCTTGAGATTAGGGTTCTTTGGTTTCTCACATGGGCACTATTCTTTTTGCTCAGTTTCCTCCATTTCTGTACTCATAAAATGACCACAAGGAGAACTTCCACAAAGGAAAACACTGGACACTAAAACACTATATGTATTGAAGTCAAAGATGAGGCAAGAGATGTGGCTTAAGTGAGAGGGCACTTGCCTAACATGTGTAAGGCCCTGAGTTTGATCACCAGCACTGCAAGTCCCCCCATGCACTACCAAGTATAGTCCTGGTGGTCCTGAAAGTAATTCCAGGCCTCCCACAGAGCTGGATCTGGACCACGCCCTACCTCCAACGCTGAACATATCCATGAAAATAACATTTCCATGCTTTGTGGCTCAGTTTGGCCTTCTGAAGATAAATTATTTTGAGATGGACTTTGACTAAATGGTATTTGCATCTAACCACATTGGGCTCAAGTAGATCATAAGATTGTGTGTTTTGCTTTATTTTCCCCCTACCAGCCCAAGGTGGTTGTGAGGATTGAGGACTTAATGTCAGTAATGTGCCTGGGGATCCCCAGATTAAAGGTTAAATGAGTCCAAAGCAGAAGTAATTTTTCCCCAAGTCCCAGCTCAGCTGGAAGGAGCAGAGGGCCTAACTGTTTATTTGCGGAGTGCCGGGGACTCAAGGACTGTCCCGGATTCCACGTCCATCAGAGTCCACAAATACCCCTTCCTCTCATTTCCCTTTTTCAGTCGTGGTTCCCCCATCTCACATCAGCCGACTCAGTGGAGAGGCAGAGAAACATCATGAAGGAACAGAGTGGGAGAACAGGACTCACAGGAGGAAATGGCCTCTCAAGCTATTTTTGAAAACATTTTCCTGGTACCCTTGAACAGGGCTTTTTAAACTTTCCCACTCTTCACTTCCTCTCACCAAAGAACTGCAGTACAGGTGATAACTGTTAGAAACTCCTTGAACTTGTTATATGATTGGTTTTGAATTAAATTTTGGTGATTGAGCATTCAGAGACCTTTTGCAGTTGCCGACTTTTTTTGTGACCCCCCCGCCACCCCCCAACACAGGGTCACCACCTTGTTTAAGAAACTTCAAGACCGGCCAAAGAGATCGTATCTGGGGAAAGAGCAAGTCTTGCTTGTGGTTGACTCAGGTTGGATCCCCAGCGTCCTGTATGGTTCCCTGAGCTCTGGCATGAGTGAACCCTGAGCACAGAGCCAAGAGTAAGCCCTGAGCACCTCTGGGTGTAGTCCACAAACAAACAACAGCAACAAGAAACTTCGAAGAAAGTTTCTCCTAACCGAAGGTTGAAGACCAGAATCTAAATTTCTGAAGACTCACTTCTTTCAGGAAGCTGGTCGGGTTGACTATTCCTGGTCTTACTTA
The DNA here is from genome assembly GCF_027595985.1 of Sorex araneus. Taxonomy (NCBI): domain Eukaryota; kingdom Metazoa; phylum Chordata; class Mammalia; order Eulipotyphla; family Soricidae; genus Sorex; species Sorex araneus. The sequence goes on along the minus strand of NC_073306.1, from coordinate 83,434,615 downwards.
TCCTATTAAGGATGTTGTTTTTCAAGGATCTTATGAAATTTTTACCTGACTTTTTTCAGTTGGAGGGGTAATTTGGATTTTTTGGGTACCACCCAGTTCAGTGCTGGGAGGCTGCTCCCGGGGGTTCTTGGGGGCCCAGATGGTGCTGGTGATTGAATGCAGGGTTCCTGCATCCTAACCACGTGCTTCAGTTCTTTGAGGCATCTCCTGGCCTTGTTCCCCACTTTTTTGTTGTTTTTCTGGGCCACACCCAGCGACACTCAGGGATTACTCATGGCTGTGTACTCAAGAATTACTCCCGGTGATGCTTGGGGATCAAACCCTGGTCAGCTGCATGCATGGCTGTGTATGTACAACCTCTGTATGTGCTGTATTATCTCTCCAGTCCACAGGTTCCCCACTTTCGCTAGATCTGAAGCCTTGACTGGTTGCCCACCGAACCCTTTGCTGTCTTTCGTATTTAGTCACTGTTCTTATCCGCTTCTCGCTGCCTTCTCTTTATGACTGTCCACCTCATACATTATCCAAGAGGGCAGAGACTGTCTATCTAATTCTCATTATATAATGGCCATAAAAATTCTCATAAAAATGATAAGTACTGCAATAGAGACTTGGAGATCATAGTCTAACAATGCCAGTAGGAGTTTTAGGGATCCGAGCAGACTTTTAAATTACCTTAAGAATATCTTTAAAAAGCTTTTCTGTAATGCCTTTTTCCCTCCCCCCCCTTTTAAAACTTATATTTCTATTTTTTTTTGGCTTTTTCAGTCACACCCAGCAATGCTCAGGGATTATTCCTGGCTCTGCACTTAGAAATTACTCTTGGCAGTGCTGAGGAACCATATGGGATGCCAGGGATTGAACGTGGGTCGGCCGCATGCAAGGCAAACGCCCTCCCTGCTGTACTGTCACTCCAGCCCCTAACTTGTATTTCTAATCTTGTAGACTCTTAGAGATGTCGGGACCAGAGAGTTCGTATGGAATTCGGGCACTTGCCTTGTTTGTGGCTGACCCCAATTTGATCCTTGACAGCATAAGGACCCCCAGCACTGCCAGGAATGATTCCCAAGTGCAGAGCCAGGATTAAGCCCTGAGAACTGACAGGTATGTTCACAGAATACAAATAAGCTAAGAAAGGTATGAATATCAGAGGTCGTCTGTCCCACCCTGTAGGTTGCTAAGTGTACAAGCCTCTCTCTGAGCCCTCACAATGATGAGATGTTCAATGCTTTGCCCAGTATCTAGTCACTTAGTTATTTCATTGTAAAATATATTGGACCTAAAAAACTGTACATGAAAATCTATGTGAATCAGTTGACAAACAATAAAGAAAGGACCCAAGTGCCTACCATTCAGGCAAAGACTAGAACTGACCATACCCCAGAAGAATTCATTTGTTTCTTGACTTTATCCGAGAACCTTGGTGGTAGTGCATATGGTCTCCCAAACCCCGCCAAGAGTGATCCCTGAACACAGAGCCAGGAGTAATCCTTGAACACCACAGGGTGAGGGCCCCAAAATAAAACAAAGAAAACAAACTTTATAGTTTAGATCTTCATAGTTGTAGGACGTTTTTCCTTTTATGGAGCCCATATGTTTTCAGTGGACACATCTGTCCTTGGCTCTTTCTTTCGGTAGGTGGGGGTGGCCACACCCAGCTGTGCTCAGGGCTTATTCCTGGCTCTGTGGTGGGTTTAGGTGAACATACAGGGTGTTGAATCTGGACCCACTGTGTGCAAGGCAATTACTTTACCCACTGAACAATCTTTCCAATCTTCGCCCCACACCCCCTTAATTCTGGTCACTGGAGTTCCACAGAAAATTTTATTGTTGTTGTTTGGTTTTGGGTGACATTTGACTGTGCTCAGGGCTTACTCCAGGTTATGCTTAGAGATTACTCATGGCAGTGCTTGGAGCACCATACGTGGGGTGTGGAATTCAGCTGGGATAGGCCACATGCAAGGCAAGTGCCTTAAGCCTCATACTATCTCTCTGTCCCCAAGGATCCTGCAGATTGGAAGGACTGTGTGTTCCACGTAACTGCTCCTCAGCTAGTTGAGGACAGATATGATGTTTTCTGCAAAGAGTTGTGGAAAAAAAGATGCTATTTTCCTTCCCTCTTTAAATGTGACTTCTATAACCCAGCAGCCCAGTCTAACGCAGTGTGTAGTGAAATTGGCTCCGCTGTGATTCGAATTCTTTCTCTTTTTCAAGAAGGCCTCAAACAGAATCAGCAGTTCCCAAGGTCACAGTACACTGCTGAGTAGATGCCCAGGATTCCCACAATCTTCTTGCAGAAACTGGTAACCCAGGTCTCTTTGTTCATATTTTTTTGGGGGGAGAAGATGGCCACACCTGATAGTACTCAGAGGCTATCCTTGGCTTTATGCTCAGGGGTGACCTCTGGCGGTGCTCAGGGAACCCTAGGTGGTCTGGGGATTCAAACCAGGATTGCAGGACTGCAAGGCAAGAGCCTTCACCCCTGTACCATCTCTTCAGGCCCTATACTTTCACTTTTTGTGTGTGGTGCCCAGGAACAAACCCACCAGCTCACACACATGAGGCAGGCACTACCGCGAATCACACCTCTGGCTGCCAGTTTTTTAAACTCAATGCCAATTTTATGCCAAGTACACAAATTCTTGTCAATTTCATTGGGCTGGTTTTAGGTAGTTCTTCATTATAGCGTGTCTATATCATTTAGAATTGTATTACATAATTTAAGGTCTTATATAATTTATCAATAAAACAACAGCTTGGAGCAAACACGAGAAACAAAACAGATGCAGACCACACGACTGCACTAGAGTTAGCAGCTTTGGGGTTCTGGTAGGTGGCAATTTGGGGAAGGAGAGCAGAGCTGTTGTGGGGGCTCGGCAGCCCCCGATCCCTTCCCCAACCTCCTTTCCCCTCCATCTGGCTGTTCTAATGTGGGTCCTTTCCTAAAATACTGATAACCCGGTGATAAATATATCACAACTAAACCCACAAAGGTTTCATCCCTGTCCTAATGAAGTCTAACTTGAGCAAGGCCCAAAGTACAGAAGGGAATGAACACGCAATGAATCAGTACACATATGAGGGAATTCTGAGCAGTGGAATGATCTGCCTCTGGTCCCATGTCATGGAGAAAAGGGTGTCCTGACTGCAGAGGCCATTCCCTTGAGAGTGACGCCATATTGCAGATGGATCAACTGAGACTCCTTGGCTACAGATGGTTAACCTTATTATTTTTTTGCTTTTTGGGTCACACCTGGCAATGCTCAGGGGTTACTCCTGGCTCTGCACTCAGGAATCACTCCTGGCAGTGCTCGGGGGACCATATGGGATGCTGAGAATCAAACCTGGGTCGGCTGTGTGCAAGGCAAATGCCCTACCCACTGTGCTATTGCTCCAGCCCCTAAATGGTTAACCTCTGACCCACAACTGATAGGGCTGAGATATGGGGGCAAACCGATAGGGCTGGGATATGGGGGAAGGTGGGGACAGATGGGAATGAGGCACCCACAAGCCCAGGAACACTGAGCAGTGTTGGGACTTTCCGAAGCTAGTCAGAGGCATGGGAGTGGTGTCCCAAAACCTTCAACAAGGACTGGCCTCAGAACTCTGAGAGAAAACATGTCTGTGGTTGAAAACCCAAACTCAAACCCCACTGTTAACCTATTTGAAACAACATTAACTATTTTCTAGATGGTTCAAAAGCCCTTGCAGATTTTTGCAAGTGTCTCTCCAATGGCACCTTTGATCTGTTGGATGCCGGGTAGTGGCATTGCGGGAAATGTGACTCCAAATAGCAGCGTTCTTAGTGCGTTGGAGTCTGGCAGGGAGCAAAAAGCCACTGTGAAAGGAGCAGAGGACATCATGGCTAAGTCTGTTCCTCTGTCAGCAGGGAGAGGGGAGTGCGCGTTCATACACAGTCGCTGGGCATCACAAGCAGCTGGGAATCCCCTCATTTTTGGGAATTATTTCAGAAGGCGGAACTTCTAAATACAAGTATAGCCAGAATTTTTTTTTTCTCTCAACAATAGATTATTGTAATGGACTTGGCGAATGTGCTTGTAATAATGCCTTAAGTCTAAGTTCCCTGGCACCATTAAAAAATAATTCACCATCATCATAACTGGTTGATTTCAGGGGGAGGGTTGGGAAGGTTTTTGGGTCACACCTGGCTGTGCTCAGGGCTTACTCCAGGCTCTGCACTCAGAGATCACTCCTGGCAGGCTTTGCGGGACCTTAAGTGAGGCTGGGGATTGAACCTGTACTGTGGCTCTGGCCCTCAGGTTGATTTTTTTCCCCCCAGCAAAAGCCTGAGCTGCTAATGCTTTAAGAAAGAAGAAACACTCAGCACTTGAAAGCAAAACATCCTAGCGTGCACCTCCTCCTCCTGGGCACGGAGAGTGGGTGCAGCAGGCACACAGGCACAGACACAAGTGCCATCTTGTCGGGCAGATTCTATGCAGATGCTGGGTGCAGACCAAGTCCTCTCCTGCCCCTGCTTGCCACAAGAGTGCTAGTTTCTCTTCAGTTCCGCGTGGAAAATATTTTTGCCCTGAGACTGCCCTTGAAGCCCTGAAACACTAATTGAACCTGCACATTTTAATTGAACCTCATTACTTGCACAGTGCGAGGGAGATGTCGGCCCCTTGGGTCTGAAATAGGGCGAGAGGAGACTGAGCCCTCGGCTATATGGTTTGTCTCATGGTGCCAGAGTACACTGCCACTGGGAACCCAGTTACTTGGGGCAACTTTGACTTTTTTTTTTTTTTGTCTTCTCTGCTCTCATTTACTCAACGGAATTCACACCTAAACTCCCAGAGTTCTCGGTGCAGAAAGAGTTGGAATTTGAAATGAAATTGTCATTCTTCCTAACATGGGGGGTGGGGGGGGTGGAGCAGTAACCAGAATTTAGGGCCCTGCTTTCAACTCAGTCACTTATCCCAACAGAAATATCACTTGTTCGTTAGGTGCTTAGTTTCCCTGTTTTTTTTTTTTTTCTAACGTTCTTAATTTTTTTCCTTTTTGGGGGGTTCACACCCGGCAATGCTCAAGGGTTACTCCTGGCTCTGCACTAAGGAATTACTCTTGGTGATATTCCGGGACCGTATGAGATGCTAGGGATCGAACCCTAAGTTGGCTGCGTGCAAGGCAAACACCCTACCCACTGTGCTCCTATTGCTCTGGTCCCTCCTTCCTGTTTTGTAGAATGTGGAAGATGAGATGTGTTCTGTGGGGCAGGAGCACTGTGCTAGGAGTCCCACCTGAGGTACATGAGGTACACAGAGCCCAGGTCAAACGCCACCATCCACAGCACAATCCTTGGTTCTAGTCTAGCTTTGCTTCTGACGTGAAATCATCCTGTGCATGATGGATCATGTTCCCCAGAACTATCCCTGAGAAGAGAAATAGGCGCTCCAAACTCAGGGTGACAGACCACCTTAGCAAGATGAATGTCTGAAGACATTTTTCTAGAAAAATCCCGGCTCATGCAATGTGAATGGTGGTATTTTTTTTCAAAGCAGTTTCTAGATTTTAATGATTCATTCATCTATTTATTTCTTGAGAATTGTGCAGGGGCTGGACAGACATAGTGGATCAGGCTCTCTCATACAGCTCACCCTGGTTTCAAATCCCTGGCACCACACATGGTTTCTCGAGCAAGACCAGGGGTCACTCCTCAGCACAGAAGCAGGAACAGCCCGTGAGTACTTCTTCAGGATCTGACCCCAAACATTGAAAAAAAAATTTATGCAGCAGTTACTGACTGCCAAACTTTGGAGAGACAAAAGCACGGGGAGCTTGGTTCCTCCCGACTGTAATAACAGCTCCGGCTGCAATGCTCCCTACAATTATTTAAAGGTGTGAACCACAGACTGCACAGGGCAAACGCATGATCAGAGCTTCATGTTGTAATCAGATGTAACACAAACAGGTTCATCTAGTTCACTGTGTTCTCTGAGTTTCTTCCTTCGGTGGATATTGGCAGAGCACCTACTACGAGCCAGCAGCTGTTGAGTCACCCAGGGTGCACAGATGGCTGAAACACCGGTGTCTGTCTCACAAAGCTGAGACGTGAACGGGAGAGAGACACACACAGAAGCCTACAGTCACGACACCGTGTGGGAATGTAGCGGAGCAGACAGTTTGGTAAACTGCTCTATGATCATTCCCAGCCTTTCTTTCTGGCTGACAGAGCCCTGATCCCAGTGTAAAAGTGAAAATGTCTTCCTAGCCTCCCTTATAACTAGAGAAAAAGCCAGTTACCAAACTCTGCCAGGAGGAGTTCAGGACAAGAGTTTTCATCTGGAAAGAGAGATTCCCGGGGAGCAACACCTAACCCTAGCTTACTGGACGCGGTTGCTCCCTCCCCACACACAGCATTCCATCCTCCTCTTGGACCTTTAAAGAGGCAAGTAAAGGGCTAGAGAGATAGCACACTGGGTAAGGCACTTGCCTCACACACAACCAACCCTGGTTTGATCCCTGTCACTGCGTAGGATCCCCCAGTTCCCACCAGGAGTGACCCCTGAGCACAGAGCCAGGAGTGAGCCCTGAGTACTGCCGAGTATGGTCCAAACGCCCACTCCATCTCCCAAAGACGTAATTAACTGACAAGGCACTCACGAGGCCCAACCCAGTATAACGGGGGTTCTTGTACAGGAGAGTGGACAGACACCCAGGGAGGAGGTATCCCGTGAGACGTGGGAGCACCGCCTCCAGGTCAAGGAGAGAGGCTTCAGAGAAGCCAGTGCAGGCAACGCCCGGTCTGGAACACCCAGCCTCCAAATCACGAGAAGACCAAGTCCTGTGTCTCAGACACTGAATCTGTGGGGCTTCATTCTGGCAGTGCTGGCAAACACACAGCTCCCTTCTGATTAGGGGCCGTGGGGTGGACTGCACATGAATTTGGAGTCATTTTCTTGTGGAAGGGCCAAGAGGCTGTCAGAGACGCTGACTTAGAACCTGACCTCACGGAGCCGCTTCTGGACCATCCACTTCCAACCTACTTGTAAAGAGAAAATAAACCCCTATTGTTTAAGCTCTCTCGGTGTGGGAGTTCTGTTACTCAAAGCCACAAGCATCCCAACTGATACTCAGGAGAACCGAGGCATCACAGTGCGGAGAGAGCAGTCAGGGACACCCAGGAGAGACACCCAGGTGACCGCTAAGCCTGGGTCATTAAAGATGAGTAGACGGGCCGGAGAGAGAGAAGGGTGGGCAAGACCATTGCTTTGCACTCAGTTGATCTGGGTTTGAGCCCAGTACCTCATATGGCCTTTGTCAAGTGTGATCCCTGAGCACAAGGAGTAAGCCTTGAGCACCACTGGGTGTGGGCCTCAAACAAAAACAAAAAAAAAAAAAAGAAGAAGAAAAGAATAAAGGGTTGGAGTGATAGTACAGAGGGTCGGGTGTTTGCCTTCACATGGTCAACTTGTGTTCAATCCCCAGCATCCTATATAGTCCCCAGAGCACCGCCAGGAGTAATTCCTGAGTGCAGAACCAGGAGTAACCTCTGAACAGGTGTGACCCAAAAACCAAAAAAAAAAAAAAAAAAGGAAAAAAGAAAAAATCTGGGCTAAGAGCATGAGAGAAGAAAGGGAGGAGAGAGATGCAGAGAGCGGAAGGGGAGAGAGAGAGAGAGAGAGAGAGAGAGAGAGAGAGAGAGAGAGAGAGAGAGAGAGAGAGAGAGAGAGAGAGAGAGAGAGAGAGAGAGAGAATTTAGAAGTTCAACTCCCAGCAGGGGTAGAACTGGCTGGAGGTTGTGACTGGTAGTTAATCTTGGAGTGACGCTGAAACTGACCTTCCTTCCTTCCTTCCTTCCTTCCTTCCTTCCTTCCTTCCTTCCTTCCTTCCTTCCTTCCTTCCTTCCTTCCTTCCTTCCTTCCTTCCTTCCTTCCTTCTCTTTTCTCTCTCCCTTTGTTCTTTCATTCTCTTTCTTTCTTTCTTTCTTTCTTTCTTTCTTTCTTTCTTTCTTTCTTTCTTTCTTTCTTTCTTTCTTTCTTTCTTTCTTTCTTTCTTTCTTTCTTTCTTTCTTTCTTTCTTTCTTCTTTCTTTCTTTCTTTCTCTTTCCCACACCCCTCTATGCTCAGGGCTTACTCCTGGCAGTGCTCAGGCGATCAATATGCAGTGCTGAGGAGAGTACCGAGGCTGCCACTTTCCCTCCTGCAGTATCTCTGGGATCTGAGGCTTTGTTCTCTTGGCTTGGCAGGAATGCGGTGGAGAGAGGATGCTCTGAGGGTTGGAGTGGGAGACAGGAGCCCAGTTAGACTTACGAGAAAGGGAGGGAGTAGAATTTGGGTGACAGAATACCCTCGGAGGGGAGGGGCAATGGCTGAGGCTTTGGAGACCCTACCTGAATGTTGTTCAGTCACTTTCCAGTGTCCTGTGGCGAGTAGGCATGAAAGGAAAAGATCATCATTTATAATGGAGCTGAGAACTGGAAGCTGGAATTTATCCTAAATTTATATTTGTGTGTGTGTTCTTTTTTTTGTGGGGGGGGTGCTTAGGACACATCCAGTGGTGCTCAGGACTCAGTCCTGATTCTGTGCTCCAGGATCACTGCTGGGGGGCGCTCAGGGGATGGAACCTGGGTGGGCCTTGTGGACTTGGGTCAGCTGTGTGCAGCGCTAACACCTTCACCGGCTCTATTACCTCTCTAGCCCCTTGTGTCACTTTAAATAAAAGGATTTTTAAGAAGTTACAAAAAAAAAGACAAAACAAACCAACAAACCCAAAACCCAAACAGACCTAGCTGCAACTTCTGTGCTGTGGGCAGTGTTTGCTGGACAGCTGGTCTGGTCAAGAAGCAAGATGCTCCAGTCTCACCGCGCCCAGCTGTGTGATCGTGGACGGCCCTGAAGCCTCTCCGGATGCCCGTCTCACAGGTCTGCTGGGGACAGGACACAACCGAGGCCGGAGGGGAATCGGGAGCCACGCAGCAGGTGCAGTGGCCTGCCTTCTAAAGTCACTACACGCACAGCGGTCCTGCGTGCGCGAGCCCGTTGCTCACATCCTCTCCGAAGGCTTCCTTCTCTCCAGTGCCTCCCACCCACACCCCTTGTTCCAGGAGCCAGAGCGATGCCTTGTCCATGCTTTGTTGAGTGTCCGCCCAGCGAGCTTCTGTGTGGGGACCTGAGGGTCTGGCTCGGATTCAGGAACTTCCTGAGAGCTGCTTTAGGTGCCTGGAAAGCCCTTTTCACTTCTGGATTTGGTGCTGCATTCCACAGAACCGGGGTGGTGAGGTCTCGACTTCCAGTTAAACGGGCTCTCCCGGATGGTGCCCCATGCCCCCGGGCCCCGGGGGGTTCTTCCCGCTCAGCCTCTCTCGCCTATCTCTGCGTCTCTGCTGCAGACTGCATCTCCCCACTGACCTCTACGCTGAGGCAGAAATGAAGGCCAAATCCTTGAGAGATTCCTTGCATACCTTCCACCTTCTTTTAGGGATTCAGGGTCCCTGAGTGTCCTTCCCTGGCCTTCTGAGAGGTCCTTGATTAGCAGGAGGAGGGGCAGTGGAAGGAACTGGAAGGGCAGCTGTGGGGCGGCTCTGCTGGGGGCAGCTCTACTTTCCCCTCACTCCCAGGTGAATGATTAAAGCTCAACCCCCAGGGGGTGGGGACACGTGTGGCCAAAGGCACTTGCCTCCCATGGGCTGAGCCCGGCTCCATCCCCCGCACCCCAAAGGGTTCCCTGAGCCCCGCCAGGAGTGATCCCTGAGCACAGGCCGGAAGGAAGCCCCGAGCACCACTGGGCCCCCAGCCTGCCATACACACATACCAAAAAAAAGA